>NC_045444.1:102206192-102227326 GCF_002776525.5 Piliocolobus tephrosceles
GAAGGAAGGAAGGAAGGAAGGAAGGAAGGAAGGAAGGAAGGAAGGAAGGAAGGAAAGAAGGAAGGAAGGAAGGGGAAAATTGTCTCTCTGCTCCAGGTTTTATTCATGTATAACCATTGAATTCACCACTCAATAGGAAGAATAACAAAAAGGTTGAAGCTCTTTAATCTCCTATGCTTTTTAAGTATAAAATTTCAGCTAATGAGGAGTGCATGATGAAAGCCATCTATACTAGAAATGGAGGGAAGGGGTAGCTCCAACTGTCTCAAATACCCAGAGAACATTCTAATGTGTTTAGATTGGTCTGGGGAATCATTTATAAATCCTTCTGGTTTTAAACATTTTGAATCTTTCTTAGATATGTATTTTTAAAAGTATTTCTTCTACCATTTTTCTGTGTCAAAGTCTATGGAAATACACTAAGATAAAGAATCATCAAAACTCACTAACTTATGTTTTCATGTGTTTTATGTATAAGGATATGTTTTAGGTTCTACATAAAGCATATTAAGGTATGCCCAGAAAATAAAATCATGTCCCCCATATTTTGTTGAGAAACAATGATGGTTAGGTTACAGCCAAATTTTTTTGCTCATCACAAGGTCTGAAATACAGCTTTGATTTCCTTTGTTGGAGTAGAATGTATAACCTTTCTAAATTTATTTTTATTTTCCTACATATTATTTGCCTTGATACTGATGTATGGGGTATACTAGTCAAGATAAATTTTTCTTCTTTCCTTTCCTAATTCATTCAAACCTTTGATTTATGAGAAGAATCAATATTGTATCAAATGCTGATGCGTTCATAAATATTTTTATCATTGAATTTCAAAAAGCACATATAATAGTTACATAACTCATATTCCCTTTCATGTGTCATCTTTGGAGCCTATAGTTAATAATAATAACACTAAAAACAATGGATTTAGATTGAGTAGTTACCTGTACATGGGTCAATTCATTGAGTCATTAAATATTTACTACCACCTCAAAGAGAGTAAACAGCCTCGTGGGAGAGACAGGCACAGAGGCATGCTGGAGCTGGCTCAAGCTGACTCTCTTTGGCTCCCAAGAGCCAATTCTCTGCATCTCTTCTCAATTCCACTTCATTGACACCAAGTTAGTAGCTTGAAATCAGCCATGGTGAGAGTATTGATACCATAGAAGTTGGCAAACACTGTAAATTTGTGCTTTTTGTTAAACATTTACCAGGCACCACTGCAATACATAGATGTGCTTTACAGTGTGATGTCTTAAGAAACAAGAGAGATAATAAAAGCACCAAGAAGGGGTGCTGAACACAGTTAGAAGGATCAATGAAACCTTCCCTTTTGGGACTAACCTCCAATGTCACCTCCTCTGAGAGGCCTTTCAATACAACCTTCCTGAAAAAACCCTGCTCCCAGGCACGCTGTCATACTGCACTGTGCATTTATTTCAGAAAATCTGCCACAGTTGATGATTAACTGACTTATTTTTACTTGTTTATCTGTCTCCCTTTCTGGGATGTAAACTCTTCAATGGCATGGTTCTTATCTGCCTTGTCTCCCTCGCTATTAAAAGGCACTCAAAGTATTTTTTAAAGTTAGTGGTAGAGTAGTAGTAGGGTCTCAAAGGATGAGAAGAATTTGGCTAGGCAAAGAACTAAAGGTAGAACATCCTGAGCAGACAGAAATACAAAGAGTGTGGCAGCCAGAGTAGGATAGTGTGTGCATAAAACTTAACGTCCAAATTAAGGAGTGTTCTCTAGATGGAATCATGTGAGCCACAGGGCCACTGAAGGCCACTGTTCAAACTCCTATTTACCAAGGGATGAGCAGGAGCATGGCTAACTCCAAATTGGCACAGATGTGGTTTTAAGTCAGGAAAAAAGAAAACTAACAAAACATCTCTCTCCTATCTGATTGGTAAACTGACATTCCTTTTCCTCAGTAAAAGGGATTAGTCCCTAAAAAGCATTGCTGAATCTCCCCAATTCAGCGTATTCAAAGTGTGAAGAATTTAGTAGCATTTACATTGAAACAAATAAATAAGGCAATGGGGATATGTTGGTTTCTACCATGTGCATTATTGAAGTCCTTCTGCAGATAATTGTGGTCTCTTGACAATACTGCATGTATTAGAGTGTCTGAGAAATGTATTAAAAGGGTTTTCTGTTCGGTAAGGAAGGAGGGTATTCAATACCTAAGGAGATAAACTAATTCGAGTACAGGTATTGAGTCTGCATAAAGCATTGAGCCAATGCCCTCTCCCACTTCTCTGACATGCTCACAATCTATTAGATGAGGCAATAGGATCTCCAATGGGATGAAGAAAGGATCAAATGATGGAATGACTAATTCTGCCGGGTGAAATTCAGCAAGGTTTCAGGGGAAGGTAATGTTTGGGTTGGCCTTAGGAGATGAGTAGAACTCGAGCAGACAAAGTCTCAGCGGAGGAGGCACTTCAACAGGGAGAACATGCTGATCCAAACCACAGAGGCCTGAAGTCAGGGTGTAGATATATCTGAAGGCTCATGGAACTGCCACACATAGAACAACTTACACAACTCTGAGCAGAACACCTGCCAATGTGCTTTTGCAAAACAACATTCTAATTTTACTTTGGTTTTCATAATGGCAAAGTGATTCATTAGTTCCTATTACACATTGCAATTTCAAAATGATAAAACACTGAGAGTCCTTTCTTAATTATGAAAGTTCAAAAAAGGGGAACTTAAGCCAAATCTACTATTTCCACTCAGCAAATATGTGGCCACAAGAGGTACTTGACCAGCCTGCACACAACTCCTATTAAGTCTTATCCGTACAAGCCTAATGATAAGATAATATCTTTGCTTTGTACACACAGTGGAGCCTCATATGCATACCATAATTGACTATACAGGGTTAGAGAGACCCCAAGTCAAATTATGTCACGGCCACAGCATAATGAACTATATTCATTAAAGCACAATCAGGCCAGGCTCACACCTGTAATCCCAGAACTTTGGGGGCCAAAGCGGGTGGATAACCTGAGGCCAGGTGTGGGAGACCAGCCTGGCCAACTTGGTGAAACCCTCTCTACTAAAAATACAAAAATTTGTGGGACATGATGGTACTTGCTTGTAATCCCAGCTACTCGAGAGGCTGAGGCACGAAAATTGCTTGAACCCGGGAGGCAAAGGTTGCAGTAAGCTGAGATTGCACCCCTGCACTCCAGCCTGGGTGATAGAGTGAGGCTCCACCTCAATAAATAAATAAATATATAAAAGCATAATTCAGGTAAAACTCACTTGAAGAGAACTTAAAATGTAAAAATAACTGATTTCCAAAAAGGACATACAAAGGCAATTGTTTTACGCTTATTTCACCATTGCTTTCATGTAAATAGTGAGTCTTATATATATATATATACACACACACATACACACACACATACACACACACATTAAGTTCTAGGGCACATGTGCACAATGTGCAGGTTTGTTACATATGTATACGTGTGCCATGTTGGTGTGCTGCACCCATTAACTCGTCATTTACATTGGGTATATCTCCTAATGCTATCCCTCCCCCTCCTACCACCCCACGACAGGCCCCAGTGTATGATGTTCCCCTTCCTGAGTCCAAGTGTTCTCATTGTTCAGTTCCCACTTATGAGTGAGAACATGCAGTGTTTGGTTTCCTGTTCTTGTGACAGTTTACTGAGAATGATGGTTTCCAGCTTCATCCATGTCCATACAAAGGCTGCACAGTATTTTTTATGGCTGCATAGTATTCCATGGTATATATGTGCCACATTTTCTTAATCCAGTCTGTCATTGATGGACATTTGTGTTGGTTCCAAGTCTTTGCTATTGTGAAGAGTGCCACAATAAACATACGTGTGCATGTGTCTTTATAGCAGCATGATTTATAATCCTTTGGGTGTATATCCAGTAACGTGATGGCTGGGTCAAATGGTATTTCTAGATCTAGATCCTTGAGGAATCGCCACACTGTCTTCCACAATGGTTGAACTAGTTTACAGTCCCACCAACAGTGTAAAAGTGTTCCTATTTCTCCACATTCTCTCCAGCACCTGTTGTTTCCTGACAACCCCATCAAAAAGTGGGCAAAGGATATGAACAGACACTTCTCAAAAGAAGTGTCTCAAAAGAAGACATTTATGCAGCCAACAGACACATGAAAAAATGCTCATCATCACTAGCCATCAGAGAAATGCAAATCAAAACCACAATGAGATACCATCTCACACCAGTTAGAATGGCGATCATTAAATAGTGAGTTTTAAAATGACAATTTATCAAAAGCTATTTTCATCAGAAATATATTTTGTGTGTAAAGAAAAGTACCCCAAAGGCTGCTTGATGGCCAGGAACAGAGACTGATTCTAGCTGGCTTAAGCTGAAACAGAAATTCTTGTACAAATATTATCAGAGAAAGATAGTGTGTGCACAAAACATATAGTCCAAATACCACTAAATAAAAGATAAAGCTGGAAATAGAGTTCAAAAAAATCTGTGCCTCTCCCAACCCAGAAAAAAAGGGCAGCTCTTGGAATCCAGATAGAACTGATAGAAAGTGCCTCTTTGATCACTTTTCTGATCTTTTTCACTCAGCTCAAGCTTCAAATTCCCAGGATAAAAGGACCAATCTGGAAAAAGTATCCAGAGACAATCACGCACCTTCAATTACAGTCCCATGAAAGCTACACGGGTTCATGGAGAATGGTTTCCTCAAAGGAAACTGGTGCTTTTATCAAAGAGGGTAGAATGGGTTGGGCATAGTGGTTCATGCCAGTAATCTCAGCACTTTGGGAAGCCAAGGTGAAAGGATCCATTGAGGCCAGGAATTTCAGACCAGCCAGGGCAACATAACAAGACCCTGTCTCTAGAATAAATAAAAACAACAACAACAAAAAAGTTGAGCATGGTGACACACGCCCATAGTCTTAGCTGCTCAGGAGACTGGGACAAAAGGATCACTTGAGCTCTGAGCAACAGAGCAGGACCCTGTCTCAGGAAAAAAAAAAAAAAAAAAAAGACTGTAAGAAGGTAGAATGAATACCAAGTAGCCAGAAGACGAGGAATAGCCATTCTAACACCTAACCTGAGGGTGCTCTGCCTGTGATTAGTCCTGACTCACTCTACCAGTGTGATACAGTTGAGAGTTTTGTCTTTCTCCTGATCTAGCCTTTCCCTGACCCTTTTTGTTCTGAAGAGGTCAGTAGCAACTTCTAAAATCTGTTTGTGGAGGGAATTTTAAAATACACACCGGTTGGTTACTTGGTGTTTCCATGTGATACATTTTACATACTCAACAATTTACTTATCCCTCCACACATAGCAATATGAGTGTTATCTAACCACTAGGAATTTTTCTCCTTTAAGTTTATAGTCACATGCTAGTGAGATAATTTAAATATGTCCACAGAATACAGAATATTTTTAAAATAAGTTTTTTAAAGCTTAAAAGGAAAAAGGCTAATTAAAAAAAGACTTTAGGTCTTTGGTACCAAACATTCTATTAAGCAGATATTTTTCGTGTAAGTTACTTAAGTACACAGTTGAGCACTGTGTAAACACATCTCAACTCTCTATATAAACTTACGGAGCTGTTAAATAAAAAACCTATAGTACGTAAAATATGTTGCATTTTTCCATAGAAAAAAAAGGAGTTCTGTCAACATGTCCAACCAAGCAATGTAGAATGACTTCAGCTACAAATATCTAGAAATGCTGAGTAAAACAGGATAAAAAAAGAATTCTTTTTTAAATGCCCATGAGAAATAATGGGGAATTCCAAGAATACGGAAATGACCAGGTTCCAGAAAGGCAGAGGATGTCCAAATGGATGCAGCAGTGGCCCTGGGATGGGAGGAGCAGAGGGGCCCAGATGATGCTGGGAAATAGGCTCTAACACCTACACTAGGACAAGATACAAGGGTGGGCCATGCAAAGAGGACAGTGGCGGCTAAGACCTCTACATCAAGCTGGAGTCCTATAGCGCTACAAGCTCAGTATAAAGGAACTGTACAAAGTCCACCTACCCACCAGGGAAACAGCAATGAGGCTTGCCTCAGCCCTAAAAGCAGGGTGGGAAAGGAAAGTTTCCCACGAGAAAATGAAGCCCCAAGCCGATGCCAATCCTAGGCTTGGAGGCTGAATTTGCTCTTTCCTTGTGATATGGGATTTACCCAGTTTGAGGCTGACATAGATGTTGCTCCTGGGCTGGTTGCCCAGGGCTCCTTGAAGAAGAAAATCCAAAATATCTCTAGAAGGATATTCCACAGGAAATGCTACGGGGATTACCACAGAGGAAAAAAAATTTGCCAAAGATCAGGTTATAATTTTTTTTTTAATTATATAATATACGAGGTAAAGAGCCAACATGAGTGAGGATCCAAAGCTCTCTCAGGATCCAAAGGTCTCTGCCATAGAAAAACAGATATCATTTCCAAATTATTTTATTTATTTTATTTGTATTATATTTTTAGAGACGGAGTCTTACTCTGTCGCCCAGGCTGTAGGTACAGTGGTGCGACCACAGCCCACTGCAGCCTTGACCTCCTGAGCCCAAGGGATCATCCTGTCTCAGCTCCCAAGTAGCTTAGAGTACAGGTACATGCCACCATGCCCAGTTTCAAATAATTTTATATTATCTGCAAGCTAGTAGAAAATAAATATTAAAATGATTAAAGAGATTAAAGAAGGAATAAAATTCATAATGAAGGAATAAGACATTATGACAAAAGAACACACACAATTTTTAAAAGAACCAAATGGAAATCTGCAAATAAAAGATAGAATCTGAAAAATTAATGGATTGGTTAAATAACAGATTGGACTCTGATGAAGAGAAAATTACCTAACTGGAAGAAAAATCCCAGCATATTACTTTGAATGTAGCATGGAGAGACTTTTTTAAATGTAAAAAACATAAAAGGTAGAAAGTAAGCAAAATGAAAGATGTGTGCATAGGAGCGAAGAGAAAACTTCCCTTTAGAAGTTTTGCTGAAAAATCAACTAGAAAAAGGCAGATTGTTTATTTTATTTTATTTTATTTTATTTGCCTGCTAGACAAATTCTAAAAGAGTTCTAACACTGCCAAAAGGCAGGTTAATAGGAGAAAGGTATACAAGTGTATTAACATGCACAGGAGACGTACAGAGATCTGAAAAGCAAGATGCTTGATGCTTTTATACCATCTTGAGGTTACAGAAATAACAGGGGCTCAGAGAATGGCCCAGAACAGGTTTTGATGGTAAATCAGGTTATGATGGCAAGACCAGGTTAAGGGAGGAATAGAGAGGAAGCTGGTAGTAAAGGTGGTCTTGTTACGTAGCGGAAACCTCACAGGTGGCAGCCCTCGGAGAGAATAGGTAGTTAAGTGTTTCTTTTAGGCCCTTAAAGATGTCAAACTCTCAGTTAATTTTTCCTAAATTGGACAAGGAAGAGCCTCAGAGAAAGCCTGGCTTTGTCAATGCAGATTTTCTCTACAGAAGCAAATCTCCCTACAAAAGACAGCTTTTCAGCTAGTCTGATAGTTCCAGTCCTTCTGCACAGCCATCTTGAAATATATAAAAGAATTATATTTGGGGGGTGAAATATTTTAGCTTCCTTCCAGTGAAAGGTCCAAGATACACCTATTTAATAGGATTTCTAGAAAGGTTCACAGAGAAAATAAAGAAAATTCAAAGAGGTGACATCTGGAATTGACACAAATCCTCACATCGAAGAGGGTGCGCAAAGAAGCCAAAAAAGGAAAAATAGAAATAAATCTGCACTTAAATGCATCAAAGCAAAACTGTGTAGCATCAAAAAGAGAATATCTTAAGATCAGTGGAAAATAAAAAACGGAATAACTGGACTTACAGCAGACTTCTCAAAAGCAACAACAGAGGCCAGAGGAAAATGAAATCATATCTTCAAGTGCTAAGGGAAAATAATTTCAACCTAGAATCCTTTATCAAGCTAAGTTGTCATACAAGAATGAAAGCAAAGTAAAAATAAATGTTGAAATCAACAAAGAATAAGAAATGTCAAACACAGGCCCTGATAAGATCAAAGAAAATTAAATTGAAGAAAGAAGGGCAACAAAAAGACTATTAAACAAAAAAGTTGATAAGTATGTTCGGGCATGGTGGTGTGCTCCTGTAGTCCCAGCTACTTTGGAAGCTGAGGCAGAAGGACTACTGTAGCCCAGAAGTTCAAGGCTGCAGTGAGCTATAATTGAGTCACTGCACTCCAGCACTCCAGTCTTGGCAACTGAGTGAGACCTCATTAAAAAAAAAAAAAAAAAAAGTGTAAATAAAAATATACATTGAATGTAAAAAACTTCTAATATTTCCTTTGAAGAGTTTAAAAATAAGGTAGAGCTGAAATGTCAGTGTGGAAAAGTATGACTGCTTACAGTTAAAACGTACTAAGGTCTTTTTCTTGTTCAGAAGGATTCACTTTACACCGTGTAAGTCAAGTATGTGTGTCAAAAGTGTACAGGTAATCACTAAAAAAAATAGACTGCAAAAGAATGTAAAACTTCTAAATCAGTATTAAAAAACATAAAAATTTGATCAACTCAAAGAAAGGAGAGAAAAGGAAATAAAAACGTAAGATATATTATATATATATATTTTTTTTCCATAGCTTATTGGGGAACAATACAACTAACTATCTACTAAACCAAAGAGCCTCTCTGATTAGATTAAAAATAAACAGACAAAATAATAATCCAGGTGAATGCTTCTTATAGGAGACCTACCTAGAACACAATGACACTGAAAGGCAGAAAAAATGAAAATATATATATAGATGGTCCCTGAGTTACAATGGTTCAACTTATGGTTGTTTGACTTTACTATGGTGTGAAAGCAATATATATTCATTAGGCACTCCATTTATTAGAAACCGTACTTCAAGTACTCATGCAACCATTTTGTTTTTCACTTTCAGTATAGTATGTAATAAATTACATGAGATATTCAATACTTTACCATAAAATAGGCTTTGCATTAGATAATTTTGCTAAACTGTAGGCTAATGTAAGTGTTCTGAGCATGTTTAAGGTAGACTAGGCTAAGCAATGATGTTCATTATGTTAGGTATATTAAATACATTTTTGACATGATGTTCTCAACTTATGATGGGTTTCTCAGAATGTAACCCCATTGTAAGTCAAGGAACATCTGAATACCAGGCAAATTATAAACAAATGAAAGCTTGTATATTGACATACATAGTAGACAAAACAGACTTCAAGTATTTTGAGGAATAATAAAGGCTATTAACTAAAATTAAAAAGAAAATTCTCCAGGAAAATAGCATAATCCTATGCCTTTTTACCCCCACAACATTATAGCTCCAAAACATACAAAACAAAAATTTAAATACAAGGAGAAATTGACAAATACATATCTACAGTGGAATATTTTAATGTCTTTCTCAGAAATGGATATATCAAAGAAATAAAAACTTAATAAGTATATAGATAATTTGAAAAATGCAATGAATATTATTAAGCTAATGGAAATATATGGAATCTTATCCCAACAATTTGATTATAAATATTGATTTTCAAGCACAAATAAAAGTACAAAAGTTACCAAGGCAACAAATCAAATCTCAAGAAATATCAGAGAACTGGTATCACATGAACTGTATTCTCTGACCAACATCAACCCAAAACACTGCCCAAAAGATCCCAGGCATCTGGAAAATTTTTAATTTCCAAAATAATTCATGAGCCAAAGAATAATTCTAATGGAAAGTTAAATTTTAAAGAAATGGTCAATAGTAAACATTAAGCTTGGGTTATATCTGAAATTTTTTTTAAGAAAGAGAGGGAGAGGTCTGAAATGAATATCATAAAACATAGTTTTTAAAGCTGGATGCTATATATAAAAATGCTATTATATTATTTTCTGTACACTTCAAACAGTTTATAATTATTGTAAGTTTAAAAATGAAGCTACTTATTCTGCTTCATATAAATGTTATTTGTATCTCAATCACTGGAGGAATGGTAAATATTTGTTTTGTATTTGTTTTCCATATGGGATAGACAGGAATTTAAACAAAATGCTTCTATCAGTGAACACACGGCTTCAACCAATATGGGGCAACTGATTTTCCTTAATCTCCAGGTCCCATTGTACTAAAGGCTAAAGGTCAGATGTTCCCAGCCCGGCCTCTAGGGTCACCTACAAGTCTGTCAAAAATACCTCCTGCTGGTGACCAGAAAGGCTGCAAAGCTGGTCATTTTTAAAAAGAACATATTGCAAAGATCACCCACATAGAAAATCAACCTTGGGGGCAAGCCTCATGGTTGACAACATTTATATTGACCCCACTTAAAGTATTTTATTACATACTTCTGATAAAAAAGCAAAATCTGCCTATGAGTTGGAGTTTTAGTAAACATCCTCCCTTTTTGAAGTGTGTCTTTAAAATAGTCATCCTAAGCAAAACTGAGAACTCCCTATCCTCTGTGACTCAAGTCTTAGGCAATCCTCAGATTCTCTTTCCCAGTTCTCCCAATTAAGTCCTGGGTGATTCCTGCTATCAGAATTTTATGTCATTATTGTCAAACTTGAGTAACGTACACCCTCTTTTTGGAGGAAAAATATTCTCCTGAGCCCCTAATGTTGACAAATTACTTTCATTAGAATGTTACTTAAAAATATATACAAATATAAAACTCAATATAAACTCATTATGCTAAACAACTATAATACCAAAACAAATTTACAAATTAGAAACAAAACTACCAAACCAATACAGTTCAAATTAACAAGATTAATTTAATGTGACAATTAGTATTGTTTTGCTAAAATTGTATTGCAGTTAGAAACAATTGGCTTCCTGTTAGATTCAGGCAATGGTAAGCACTTAGAGATGTATTGGAGGTTTAGGGAAAGGAAAGTCAGGATATTTGCTCCCTCCCTTTTCTGGTTCTGGTCTAGCAAAGAAGCTCCTCCCCACCTGGCTCCCGAAGGCAGCTTTTGCCATGGTTACTGACTGCATCCAGAAGCCCTGGTTTCCTGTCTCTGCTCATACTATCTCCTCCCCAGATGCCTCCTGGTACTGATCTGCTGCTGCCACTAACCTCTGTTTTGACCCTGCATTCCCTGTTTGGTTTCTTCCTTTCTTCCAATACCATTGTGATGTGGTTTGGATTTGTGTCCCTGCCCAAATTTCATGTCGAATTATAATCCCCAGTGTTGGACGAGGGGCCTAGTGGGAGGTGTTTGGATCATGGGCGGGGGCAGGGGGAATTTCCCCCTTGCTGCTCTCCTGATAGTGAGTGAGTTCTCATGAGATCTGGTTGTTTAAAGGTATGCAACACCTCTCCCTGCTCTCTCTTCCTCCTGCTCCAGACATGTAGGATGTGCCAGCTTCCCCTTTGCCTTCTGCCATGGTTGTAACTTCCTTGAGGCCTCTCCAGTCATGTTATCTCTACAGCCTGCAGAACCAAGAGCCAATCAAACCTCTTTTCTTTGCAAATTACCCAGTCACAGGTGATTCTTTATAGCAATGCAAGAATAGACTAATACGCATTGTTTTTTACTAGTTTCCCATACTAAATTCGCTTTATTAAACTACTATTCTCATACTCGCTTTTTTTGACTGACCCCGGGGATACACAGGTTATACGTAAGAGTGGAAAGAGTTGGAGAGTAATCAGATTTCTTCCTTCATCCATGTGTATTTATGCCAATTGTTGTACTTTTAACTTCCCTTGGCACTTCAAAGTGCCAAGAATAAACCAAAAAGAGGAATCTCCCCAAAACTGTATACTATTGTTTTATGTAGAAACCATTTTTGTTCCCTAAATTTCCTGTGGCTCCATATGTCATCAGAAGGGATTCAACAGGAAAGCATCTGTACCACAAAGGGGAATTACACCCAAACAATGGATGAGTTCTGTCTGCAGATTTCAGTTTGAGAAGAATGGCTGAGCAACCTTAGATTGCTTAGCAATCTATTAGCAAATTGCTTAGCAACTATTTATATTTTAAATAGGTGTATTTAAAATATAAAATGTTCTCAATGAGGTATCCTTTATGAAAAATTGCAGTATAGCACATCACCCTCAAAACAACTAATAACTTAAAAGGGAAATCTGAATATTCATTTCCCTTGAAAAAATGGTGAATGAATTGAGGTAACTAATTCTTTTTTTTCCTTCCTAGAGTTCTTTTAACATTCCATGATTTTTCAACATTTTTCTTTACAGAGTTGCACCACCAGATAGACAAGGAAGAAATTAATGTACATACTTGAATATGAAAAAGAGGGGGTTTTAAATCAGGAAGTATGTCTTTGAAGGAACAGCATAAGAGTAAATAATTTATGATAGAATGACCAATATTTCTTCTATCAAATGACAAGTTTCTTACTTTCTCTAATGTAGCTTTTATGTTATATAGGTACCAGCTCCTACTTTTGTCAGTTCTCGAGGGCATGAATATTTAATAGGTTGGGAAAAGCATGGTTACTTCTACGAGTCTGAGAGAAAGAGAGCCAGCATGTTTAATGTTTATTACAGAAATCAACTGATGGCAGGACATTCCCAGCAGGTCTTTAAACCAGCAAGACATGGGAGGTTAAGTTGATGTCAGGCTCCACTCCAGACAATTAAACTAGGATCTCCGGTGGGAATCTCTGGGGATGGATCTCAGGCATTAGCATTTTTAAAACTTTTCCCACATTATTCTAATGAAGCCACCAGCCTCAGCCAAGAATTAAAAGTTAGCTTGGATACTATCTTTTTATTGGATTCAGTTCTTTTTCCTCATAAGGGTTTGTTCATTTCTCCCCCTCATTCTTTATTATTTTGAATGACATTGACATAAGTGATACTAGAGCTATAGTCAACTTGAGATTTTGTTTTACCTGCCACTTGATAAACGAAAACAGAGAAGGAAAAACATGAGTCCTTTTAGGGGTAAGGGGTGATGATTATAGTGATGCCTGCCAGAATCCTCAGATAGCTGAACTGTGTGACTTTCACCTCAAAAGTCACTATCAAGGGATGACGTATCAAATCCACCATCCATTGGTCAATCATTTTGCGTAGTCCTTTTTCTCAGTATCTTCAGGCTGTTAGCACATGGTATCAGACACAATCTGTCAATCCTTGTCACATTAGAAATGTCCCAGTTCGCATTCTCCAGAGCCCATGGCTCTTATAGGGTTGAAATCTTAGCACCCACTATAGCAACAGCACATTGTATATATGTATCTCCCAAGACAAACACCTCACAAAGAATGAACAATGACTTAGCCTGGGGATCCCCTAAACATGCTTGATAGCACACCTAACAGAAGTTTAAATAAGACTTTAACATTTTCCCCATGATCCAATGGATCACCTTGCACCTCCCCCGAAGTGCTCACACCTCACTCCAGAGACCACTGAGTCAGTCTACTGGATAATGCTGCCTGACAAACAGTTATTACTGTTGTGCTTTGAGTTGTCCCTGAATCTAAATATTATAGCGAAATTGTGAATGAGAGTTGTTCAACAATGCAAACAAGGTAATAAATAGCAAGTTCTTCATCATCACCCATGAGTTACTTGATGAAAAATTCGAACAGAATTTTGTGTTAGTACCAAATGTTCCCTGTTACCATCAGAGCTAGGCCTCTAGGACTTCCCAGGCTCCAGTCTGATCCTCTGAACAATTTTACTCAAATCACTTTACTGTTTATAGCTATTTCATCGTTTCAGTGGTCACTCTAAACCAAAACACAACCTCTAGGTTTTCTTGCTCAAAGGCTACATTCTTCAAAAGAATGCACTAGGAAAATTCTGGCCATAATTTCAAAGCAGATTTTCTCTCTACAATAAATAGGTGTATTTAAAATATAAAATGTTCTCAATGAGGTATCCTTTATGAAAAAATGCAGTATAGCAAGGACTTTGGCAAATGGATTGATTGTGAAAAAATAAAAAGAGACACAGAAAAATTTCATCAAGGTCACTGAAAGGGGAGAAATGAGCTGAAATAAGCAAGTGCAGAGATCTGAGTCATGACAATTAAAGATCACAGAGTTTGATTCTGGTTTTGCAGTAGAGGAAACTGATCTGCCCAAGGTCATGCTCTAGTTTAATGGCAGAACCGAAAACATCTGCAGACTCCTAGCTCACTGTCCCTTCTTTTGGTCTATAATATAATTACTTCCTTAGTTACTTATTTTCCATTCTCTTTTCTATCAGTCTTAGATAAGAAAGCCAAGACATTTCTTTGGTTGCCTTGTAAATCATCCTTACTTCACAAAGACCCATTCCTCCCCCTTGGGTGTTTCCTTTTCCTGTGGTCTTCCCATAGGAGAAGGCTCTGTATTCCCAACTGCAGGGTTCCTGTCTGCCTCGTTGGAGAGTTCTTTCATCACTGCAGTGTGTGGGCTGCCTGTCTCTAAAAATAAGATTCCATTTATTTGTTTGGTACAAGGAAAATCAATTATGATACAGTTCTCACTGTGGAGATATTCTCAAACAATATTTTAACTGACTCCCAAATTCTATTTTAAAAGCATCATAACCACAGAAGCACAGAATTCTAGAGATTAATAAGTCTGCAGAGTTCATCCAATGTGGTTCCTTACCATTTGGGGGTCATAAAACCCTTTGAAAATATGATGACAGCTACAAAAACTCTCCCCAGAAAAAAATATACATACAAAGATATATATGAAGACATATATACAAAATTCACACAAAAGCATGCAATGTTGTTCACTGACCAGGAGGGTAGTCCCTGGATCCCTGGGTTAAATACCCCTTTGTTGAGCTAGTTAGTGGAAGAAATAGTGCTAGAACACAGGTCTCTTCTTCCCAGTCCAGAGGTACACTATAGGATGACAAAGGTGACCATGTGATTTATCATCTAAACCAGGACACTTTAGAAAGTGAAAAGGTGGGCTACTGATGATTAAGACAACAGGTGTAAACTGAAACCCTTTGGGGCAAATCAGGACATATGATCACTTCAGTCACACCAAAAACAGATAACCTCTTAGACTTGACACTTCTTTGTGCCAGAAAGCCAAAACCTCCTGAGAAAAAAAGAAAACGTGAACTTGCAATACAACCTCTGAATCTTTACTCTACAGTGCTTTAAAGAGACCAAGCTTCTACCCTCTTGTCTGAGTTCTCATTAAATGCATATCACACATCTCATGAATATAACATACAAAGGAAATTATTATAACACTTTATAGCAACAGGATTTAAGTTTCCTTGAGACATCCCAAGGGGCATCTCAATCAATTTTAGGTTTTATCAGCAACACGGTAGTGAACATCAGAACTTTCTCTTTGCTGCTATTGGAAAAGTCAGTTTCAATCCAGAGGTTTGACCATTTCAGTCTGACTATGCAAAGAAAAGATAAGAAAAATGGATTCCATTGTAAAGAATCTCCCTAAAGGTCTAAATAATTCATATCAGTCTCAGCCTTCAGACATTATCTCAAGCAGTAAGCATATTCCAAAAGGCTCCAAACTTCCAGCACTTTCCCTGGTGAAAGTCACACTCAAGTCCTTCACTCATCCGCCGGCCTTTCCTCTGAAGGGTTAAGTGACTGTGTCCATGCATCATGTTCTTAGAATGTTATTAGAATATCAAGACTTTAAAAGAGAGTCTGTTTCTCAGCTTAGTGATATTTAATTATCCTAGCAAAGCCTCCAGTTCTGAATTACATTACTATGGTCTACTTTGGGGCCCCAGATCAGCCACTGTCATTGGCTATATGTTAAAATTATATAGAGAACTTTCAAAAAAACTTTCACATTTGGCTTCCACCTCTGGAGATTCTGATTCATTGGCTACAGGTTGGGCCTGAGCATAATCATTTTTTCCAAAATCTTCCCAAGTGATTCTAACTTGCAGCCAGAGTTGAGAACTACTGCCTTAAAGAAAAACCAATGGGCATTCCGTAGGTAGTATCTACCGGCTTTTTCCTTTTCCCTTAAAGCTAGGGTAATGCAATGGGACATGATCTGGCTCATATTGGAGATGAGCTAGTGGGAGGAGGAAGAGGGCTTAAAGAGCTAACATACAGTCCTAGTAGACTAGTAGTCTAGCAAATAGGCACAGCTGTACACAAACCTCCTGCATCGACCCAAGTGGGTCTTGGGCATTAATAGCAAAGATCCTCAAAAGAAATCTCCTTGGCACTCAAGTACAAGAAATATCACGTTCCTTCATTTTCTAAATTAATATGTAATTGGCTCACCCCACACCTGCCAGTTGGTAGAGAATCCAGCTACAATCATTTTCCCATACACCCCTTCTCTACTTTTGCCTATACTCCCTCAACCATATCTACACATCATAAACCTCAAGGATTATGTAGCTCAAGAAAACAGAACAAGGGCCCCTTTTCTTCTTGCCCACCACTCCCACATATTCACTGTCATCTTGATGCTTATTCATAATGCCACTGGTGTGTGGCATTCTCCCCTAGGGAGAATTGCAACTCCATATTGATCCAGGAGACATCAGAAGGGCAGTGGCAAAGAACAGGCTGCTACTCTTTGCCTCCCTACTGAGGGAGAAAAGCCCTGCATGTTCTGAGGCACTTCCTTAGAAAAGCGTTCTGCTTCCTGAGATAATAGCAAAATCTCTGTCTCATCTTTCTGTTTCTAACAATACGTACTTCCCCAAAAGGCTGCACCTCCTCTTCTCTTCTTCCCAACATCACCATGAAATCTGGAATGATTCGGCTTGATTCCTTTCATGCACCTTCTTAAACTATTTAAGTTACTGTCTATTATGAGTACACACCACTATAGCTAATCCTTCTAAAGAAAGAATGAATCAACAGAAAGGCAATGGCAACACAGAAAACCCAGGTACTAAGAAGCAAACTTAGCAATGTGTGTCCAACTAAGTTGGACATACAAAGATATATATGAAGACATATGTACAAAACTCATACAAAGATCTGCATGCAATATTGTTCACTGACTAGGAGGCCAGTGCACCCAAAAACCAGAAATCCTGAATCAGGGCACTGAGGTGTGCTTGCCCTTAGAGAGGTATACTTAGCTGAGAGGCAAGAGTATTTCATAAGGTCTCCCCATGGTCTGGATGAAATCTTACTCCAGATAGTCTCACTACCCAACAAACATTAGGTACACTCACCTGGCTTCCCAGGTATCTTGATATAGAGAAAGTAATGGTGGTGGTGGAAACCATCAGGAACTGAGGTGCAAATACTCTGGTCTCTTGGAATGCATCCTGTCCCATAGGTTAATAAACTAGTAGTCTGTTTTTCTATTAGCTGCACACAAATTTAATTACGCAAATGTCTCTGCAAGTCTGATCTTTTCTATGTATCCTCATATTTTATTTTTGTGCTTGCAAGAATTAACCTTAAACAACCTTGTGAGGACTTTTCATAGTCAACCATTTGACCTTCCTTCCCCTGGAAGCACCTTCTCCCCTCCTCAGTGTCTACAGAGCTATTGTCAATGGAGTCACCTTAGGCTTTGTCTGCTTCTTAGAACTTGTGAGCAGATGAAGGGGACCCCTAACATGGCAACAACAACAACCTGGAAGTGGAGAGTGCAAAAAATGACAAATCTGCTTTTT
The DNA here is from genome assembly GCF_002776525.5 of Piliocolobus tephrosceles. NCBI lineage: Eukaryota > Metazoa > Chordata > Mammalia > Primates > Cercopithecidae > Piliocolobus > Piliocolobus tephrosceles. The sequence continues at coordinate 102,223,777 of NC_045444.1, forward strand.
ACAGCAGAGGCACTCAGATGCTGGACCCTATAGTGTACAATAACCGTGGGGATCCTGGATACTTTGCATTGCAACCATAGGAAGTCTCAATATGCTGTGTGTGTCCTCTAGTGCCTGGCACATGGCAGACGCTCCACATTATTGTATCTTGTGTACATTCTTTTCCTAAATGGGCATCCCAGTATCTCAGCCCAGCAAAATTGATGTGCTACAATACCAATGGGTAAATAGACCTAAATAAAATACTCATTCACAGAGAGTGCCCTAGGCCTCAACCTTTTGCATTATACAGACTGGGGCCTGAGCTTACACTTACTGGCAAAGGAAATTTGCTTGCAAAGCAATGTTTGACCCATTGAACAAGGAGTGCCCCAGGCAAAAACTACAATGTTACAATCCAGTTTTAGAGAACTGCTTAAGCCTCACAGGTTCTTGGGACCTGAGGTTTAGCCCAGCTGCACAACTGGCTGACCCACTGTTCTCTACTATATGTGTCTCTTGATCTTTGACTTCACTTTTATAAGTAATGCAATCTTTCTAACTCTAATTACTTAGAGCAAATCATTGACTTTGGCCATCAATGTTTTTTTTACCAGCAAATTTTTAAGCTACAACATTTTTATTTCTGTATCTAAAGATTAAGGTAGACTCATTCTCTGCTATTGTGCTACTTTTTTTTTTCAGAGATAAGGTCTTGCTCTGTCATCCACGCTGGAGCGCAGTGACATGATCATAGCTCACAGTAACCTAGAACTCCTGAGCTCAGGGGATCCTCCTGCCTTGGCTCCTTAAAGTGCTGGGATTATAGGCATGAGCCACTGCACCTGGCCAGAACTTTCTTTTTTAAACGAATTACTATGCACAAGCCCTTTGCTATACATGTAATCTCATTTAATCCTTTTGATACAGTATCTCATACTCCCATAAATTCTATGAGGACTCATCACCTCAATTTACAGATGAAGAAACAAAGAAACAGAGGCTCCAGGACATTTGGGTAAGGGGTCCATGAAAAAACTAGTGTCCATAGCGCCAAACTTATGCTCTGCTCCTTTGTGTGATTGCAGAAAAGTATAATTTTGTAATAAAGATTCACAAAGGGAACAAAAAAGCCACATTCACTTCACCTATTATAGTCCTTAAAGACAGAAACAAATCAATTATCACCTCATTTCCGACAAAGAATCATAGAGTGTGTCTCTAGATATGCTGGTTTGATGCTGACTGATTTATGCTGTGTGGGATTGGGCAAGGCACAAGCAAAAGGTACCATGACTCTAGGGAAGTGGTGGGTGGAGAAAGAAAGGGCACATTGCAAGATAGCTGATACGGAATATTCCAAAAAGTTGTGTTTCAGTTTCCTGTGAACTTGTCTCACTTTTTTTCAGTAAGTATTCCTCCCTAACTGTACTGTCTAAATGTCATAGGTAGAATTTATTCAGCTATGAGGGTATCCTTTCTAGTAAAAGTTTGGAGATGTGTTTGTTACCTAGGGCTGAAAAAAAATTATCCCAAAATGAAATGTGTTAAAATAACATTTATTATCTCATGGTTTCTATAGACCAGAAATCCAGACATGGCTTAGCTGGGTTCCCTGCTTTAGGATCCAACAGGTTATAACTAAGATGTAAACCAGGGTCGCAGTCATCTCAAGGCTCAACAGACAGGAAAGAAACTTGCCTCCAAACTCACTCACATGGCTGTTAGCAGGACGAAGTTCCTCACCAGCTGTTGGACTCAGGGTCTCTGCTTCTTGCTGGCTGTTGGCTGGAAGTTACCTCAGTTCCTTCCTATGTGGGGCTCTCTATAGGACAGCCTATAACCTGGCAGCTTGCTTCAGCAGAGCAAGCAAGCAGAGAGGACCAGAGAGAGTGGGAGCAAGACAGAAGTCACAGAAGATTTTTGAAACCTGTGATGGCTAATTTTGTGTGTCAGCTTACTTGGTGGCCCAGATATTTGGTTAAGCATTATGCTGGGTGTTTTTGTGAGGATGAAATGAACATTGAAATTGGTAGGCTGAGTAGAGCAGATTGCCCTCCTCAACATGGGTGGACCTCGCCCAATCAGTTGAGAACTTGAATAGAAGAAAAGGACTGACCCTCACTCAACAAGAAGGAGCTCCTCCTGCCTGACTGCCTTTGTAATGGGATATCAGCTGTTTCCTTCCTTTGGTCTCACACTGAAATACTGGCTCTTCCAGGGTCTCGAGCCTGCTAGCATTTGGATGAAAGCTACACCATCAGCTTCTGGGTCTCCAGCTTGTAGACTCCACCTGCAGAGCTTGGGGATCTTGAGACTTGCCAACCTGTATAATTGAACACTGTATATTATATGTTCTGTTCCTCTAGAAGTCCCTGACTAGTACCTAATCTAACCTTGGAGGAAACAGCCCATCACGTTTGCCATAGTCTATTTGTTAGAAGTGAGTTACTTGGTCTAGTCAACACTCAAGGGGAGAGGAAGCTGACACATGTTGTGGGGTATCAGGAGGTGTGAGGTACCATGTTAGAAACAGGCCTACTGTAGTACATCACCTGCCAAGTTAGAATGAAGAATGGAGACAATCGGAGGTGTGTGGAGTTGGCAGTAGGAGAGGAAACAGAAGAGGAGTTTGTATGTGGCCTTGGAAGTTACCCAGGGAGGTCACCTTTTCGTGCTTTCTCTCTGACTGGTTAGGGATTTGCAACCCAAACCTAGGGTTTCACGGTGAAACAAAAGCATGAACCATAATCAGCATGCGGATCTGGCACATAGCAGAATTTGGCAAGTCTCAAAGCTGGTGGAGATCCAGACACAGCAGAAAAAGGCATAGATTTGGACTCAGAGGACCTAGATCAGAGCTCCACAGAGCCACGCAATGAACTTGGTCAAGCTGTATGAGGACACTGAGGTGGGGCTCTGTCCTCCCATCCATGAAATGAGACTAACGGCACCTTCTTCACAGAAATGCTGGGAACATTAAATTAAATTCTCATTTCCTTAAAAGTGTTCCATTGAAAGCCAGTTCAGCAAAAATATGGCTAGACAGAAAAAGATTACACTAACCATTAAATGTGAGAAATTCTGGGTTAAAAGGTGAACCAATCTCCTTCCTACATTGTCTGAGGGTCATTAAGAGGTACTGAGTATTCTGGGCCTGCAAAAGAAAAGGCAGATGAGTCCGTGTTAACCAAACAGATTTGGTGACTACACTTTTTCCAAGAGAATTTTATGTGACTTGTGTTAAATAATGAATTAAGTAACACAGGTATAAATGCCTACCATGGAACCTGGCAGATCACCCACATGTAGTCAGTATGTGTTGACTCTGAATCAGATTGTAACGGAGTAGTCATGGCAATAAGCCACATTGAGATGACCAGGACTGAAAGCACAGATGTCCTAGCGTTGGGGTAATAGAATAAGTCAATCTCCTGCTACTAGATGTGACTATCTTGTGGATATAGTGGGCCTACTACGTTGGGCTTACTAGGTAGTGCTCTGATAGATTCTCTCTCTCTCTCTGTGTGTGTGTGTGTGTGTGTGTGTGTGTGTGTGTGTGTGTGTGTGT
>NC_045444.1:102227336-102467706 GCF_002776525.5 Piliocolobus tephrosceles
TGTGTGTGTGTGTGTGTGTGTGTGTGTGTGTGTGTGTGTGTGTGTGTGTATGTTTTCAATGGCTGCATAGAGCTTTATTTTTTATTTTTATTTTCGGAGACAGAGTCTAGCTCTGTCATCCAGACCGGAATGAAATGGTGTAATCACAGCTCACTGCAGCCTTGAACTCCTGGGCTCACACAATCCTCCCACCTTAGCCTCCCAGGTGGCTGGGACTACGGGCACATGCCACTACACCTAGCTAATATTTTTTTACTTTCGTAGAGCCAGGATCTCCATATGTTGCCCAGACTGGTCTCAAACTCCTGGGCTCAAGCAATCTTCCCGCCTCATCCTCCCAGAGTGCTGTGATTACAGATGTGAGCCACCCCACCCAGCCCTGATAGAGTATTTTTTTGAGAACGTCAGGCCAGACCATACTCTTGTAGAAAGGGAAGAGGTTTACTCCTGAAAAGAGAGGCTAGTTCCAGTGTCACGCTTATCTGAGGAGGCGGCGAGAAAAATGGCACTCTGAAGGCAGGTTTTAGCCAGATGGGACAGAATTCCTAGCCTTTCTTTCTATCTCCCTCTGAACTTTGAGTTGGCTCAGCTGGCTTGGGAGCAAAGCTTAAAGAAGGCTTTGGACACACAAACCCAGCCCCAAAGAAGGTAAGAAAGCATCCGGCAAAATATCTCAAGCTGAAGACTAACACATCTTACTTTACAAAGCGTATTTCTCATTTTATGTTCCTCTTGTACTCGATGTTTTTGTTAAAAATCTAGCCTTCTGTGAGGGCCTTTAAAAATGCTTCAGCTGTGCTGGAGGGAACTAAGGTCATGCTGGGCTGGCATGCTAGGAGAGGCGTGTCATATGAGGCCAGCATGATCACGTCTGGTGTGACTCTTGGAGTGAACTTCTCAGTTCACATCCCTGGCCCCTTCCCAGGGACTTGCCCTGATTCACTGAGGTGAGTTCCAGAGGTCATGTCTTTACTTGGTGACATGAGCCAGGGCTACTTCTCTTCAGGGCTGAATGCCTAAATGAAGCTGGGCTAATCATATTGTCTCTCCTGGAAATGTGGACATCTGTGTTCAGAGGACCGGCCCTGAGGGTCCTGGAGCTGAGCCACAGAGCATCCTAAAGGGAAAGTCCAGATATTCCCACAGTTAAGGTCTGTGGAGCCTCCCTACTTCTTACCCTGCTGAGGTTTGGTTTTCAAACTCAGATCTTCTCAATAAATTTTTCTTTTTACTTAAACTGGACAAAGTCTGTTTATCCCCCTTTAATCAACTGAATCTCAATCTCAATTAATACACAGCAGTGGCAGTCAACTTTTTTTTTTTTTTTAAAGAAATCTCCAAAGGCAAGGTCATTCAGAGGTAACCCTGGAGAATTCTAAGTAAAATAGAGGTACAGTTACCAAATAATCAGGGTAGATCCCACGGGTCAAAATTTGGGGAGAGTTAACCTCAGGGAAGCAGAGCCATGATGGACCAGCAGCTGAGCACCAAGGAGAAAGTAGAACAAAAGGCATTAAACAGGCTGCCCAGCAGATGGTCAAAATAGGGGACAGGTATGAGCAGAGTTTAGCTAAGGAGCTAAAGTTCAGAGGAATGACCTCAGGCTTAGATAAACTGAAACTCAGGGCAGGGACACAAGTTCAGGGTGACAAAACACTACCCAGTGGGATCACAGGTCAAAACAGAAGCCCAGTTACCAGAACTGGAGCACGAGGACAGAGCAGGGCAGCTCATCAGTGTGTGACCCACGCTGCTGGACTCCTCAGTTTTCTGACAAAGGACAGGTCTGGACCCAGAGTCTGGAACAGGGCTAAGGCTGCAGACAGGGGTCAAGAACAAGGCAGCCAGGGTGTGGGGACAGGGAGTCAGTGCTAACATTGCAATCTCGCAGCCTTCTTCTCCACAGTGACACAACCCTGGGGCCTCTGCTCAGCCCCTGAGCTTCCAAGCAGAAAGGGCTGTAGGAGAGGATGAAATAAGTCAGGGAGGCAGAGCCACCATCGTCAGCCTGGAGCCCTTGTGCTGCATGGAGTGGTGCGTGGGGGCAGAGGAGAGGGAGAGCTGCTTTTGTTTGTTTATTTCCTCATAGCAACTCACAAACTTAGCCAAATACAGATAAAAATGAAGTGCATGAAAACTTTCCTAACTTACTGACTCAGAATCATTACTAAATATATAGATCAGATGTAGGCGGACATAGGCAGAATTGTAGGTTCCACCTAACAGTCCTCAGACACTGCTGCCCCGGACCCCTCCACGTAGAAAGAGCTCCCAAAGGTCACCAGGATGTGCTTGCCATATTGCTCAGTATTTTCTAAAATAATCAAAATGAAAACTGAAAATTCACCTTCTTCATGTCTCCTAACCTTAGAGGAGCCAAGCACAACTGGAGAGGCTTGGTCGAAATTGATAATAGATTGATTGATTAGTTATCCTTTCTTTAGTGCCCTCCCTCACCTTACTCCTCATTTACTCCTGTGACAGGGCACGCGGAGGCTCCCAGGACTGAAGATACGGCTACAGTTCCCATTGGGTGCAGGTGATTTCAGCAGGCTGAGACCAAGGTTCAGCACAGAGGGCATGGATGAGTTGGCGTTTCTAAGACAGGAAGGATAGAATGGGTCACGCATTCTGAAACAGATTTGCAAAGGTCTTTAGAAGTTATCTGGCTCCAGCATGCACCATCTGATGAAACTGATTTATCTAGCAGTTGGCAAAGGGTAAGGTTATTCTTAATGAATATTCCCACAAGGGCCCAGGATTAGGCATATCAACATGTTCATTCCTAGATTTCAGCTGTGCTTGAAGAAACTGGTTGAGGGGAAGGGAGAGGGAGTGGCAGCAATTGTAGAATAGAGAGGATCATATCAGACCACATCATGGAGGTAGTGTAAGGCTCAAAAGAATTTATCACCAAGCTCCACAAAAGAAATAAAAACTTTTCCTTTCTTCCTTTTGCAGTCTACCTTTACTGAATGTGGACTGCATAAACTCATTTGTTTTCAGTTTAACCTCTATGTGATTAGTGAGGTATGTTGCCAGAATACGCAGAAAAGAAAATAAAATACTATAAATCAAGTTTCCCCATTCTTCACCCCTGCCGCCTTTGCATTTGGGGAACTTCAAAGCTCCTGGGAGGATGTGGCTTTGACCCTGGGCTTTCTCATGTACGGCCCTTAGAAGAGTGCTTGGCACATAACAAATGCTGGTGTAAGCATTTGCGATCAGTAGTAACATTTGTATTTACATTTGTACCTTTCATGTAGAATTCCCTACCCCTAATCCAGTCAACTCCTACCTTTCCTGATAGACCATGGCCTTCATCACTGTCCAGGGCTTAGGGCCTACAGAATTTAACTCTGAATACTTTGATTAAAATCATTGTTTCTACAGATGAGAAAGTTAAAAAAGTACTCCCCACTTTATGTAGCTCTTGGAGAGGGAACTTGAAGATTAAACTACTCTCAATTATTAATATTGAAAAAAAGAAAAATGTGCAGGCAGTCCTCACTGTCATCCCGTCTTAAATTCCATCCATCTGCTGCCTGGATGGTGCTGACAAACCCCTGTGTTTCACTTTTCACTTCATTGATTCGCTCATTCAACAGTTTCCCCGCTGATTCATCCATCTCAAAGTCAACTTGTTAACATTTTGCCGTACCAATTCAGGAACGCCAGTGGGTGGAAAAAGAAGGCAAGTACTGGTTACACCACAGCAGGAGATGAAAAGATGATTCATTCCTTACCATCCTCTGCTTTCAATGACATTTGTAAGAATACCATGTAGCAAAAGCTGAGGCACCCTGCTTGCAGTCAAAAACGTATTTTTGCGCTTTTTTGATTCATGGATCCATAGGATTCTATTAGACAGGTCCTCTCCCATGTAAGATTGTCTGTTCTCAATATCATGGACTAAATACAAACAACTGTGAAAGGCCGCTGTTCACAGTGAAGCAGCCACAAAGCTAAGCACAAAGGTATTTTTGCAATAGTTTTTGAGCTTCAACTATCCAACTTGATTCATTCCCTGTAAGTCCAGTTTTCCCTAGCCTGCAAACATAAATAAGGAAGGTCATTTTCCTATTATTTACAACAACTTCAAGACTCCATTTATCAAATTAGCTAGGCCACAGTCCCCCTCCTCAGGAATCCTCAAAGGTAGTGGTATTTCATGTGCTTTCCTGAGTCAGTTAATCTCTGCTTCCACGGGCTCAGGCCATCAATCTCCACTCTGTCCACTGGCCACTTAGGCCAAATGCCAGTTGCCATTTACTCTTCTAGAACTGCGACCTGTCTGTGGCTAATGCTGCTATTTCCATGCCACTCTTGGTTAAGGAGGGAAGGGAAAAGTGGAATGAATGCACTCCCTCCCTTTTCCTTGCGTGTCCGGTGTATAAGAGATATTTCCTTGACACAGATGAAGCCAGGCTGTAACTTTTGGGACAACACTTCATTTAAGGTCGTGAGATAACAGGAGGGAACAGTAACCTTGCAGCTCCAAATGTGGTTCATGCAGCAGCAGCCTCAGCATGACCTGGGAGTTGGAGAGCAATTCGAAATCTCAGGTCCCATCCCAGTCTTCCTAAACAGTCTGCATTTTAACAAAACATTCAAGTAATTTTTATGCATGTTAAAGTTCGAGAAACATGAATTTCTTTTTCAAAAATATTTTTATTATACTTTAAGTTCTGGGGTACACGTGCAGAACATGCAGGTTTGTTACATAGGTATACATGTGCCATGGTGGTTTGCTGCACCCATCAACCCGTCATCTATGAGAAACGTGAATTTTGACACAGACGAACTTTCATCTGCATGCATCATTGGCCTCTCCACATTCACTCTCCACCCTTTTCTATCTTTGTTCTCTGCTTGGGATGTTGACCTCTCTTGACGGCATGGGTCAGGGCCTTCTTTCCCTGTGGCTTCAGAGGATAGGAGGAATATTGGGTTAGGTTGGCCTCAGGCTGGCTGCAACCCTCTGGGTTGTGAACTGCCTTGAGGAAGCCCAACTCACTTCCTTGGTCCTAGACCTGCTATGGAGGGCCCCATTTCCTTATCCAGAAATAGCTTCCTTTCACATATGATTAGTAGTGTGAATGTCCACCCTTCTCAACGACTTTTATGGTTTCCCCCAGACCCAATAGAACAATAACATTAAAACAGACTGGGTGAGTGCCTCATGCCTGTCATCCCAGCACTTTGGGAGGCCTGGGTGGGTAAATCACCTGAGGCACGGAGTTCAAGACCAGCCTGGCCAACATGGTCAGAAACCTTGTCTCTACTAAAAAAATACAAAATTAGCCGGGCGTGGTGGCACAGGTCTGTAATCCCAGCTATTTGGGAGGCTGAGGCAGGAGAATCACTTGAACCTGAGAGATGGAGGTGGCAGTGAGCCAAGATCGCACCATTGCACTCCAGCTTGGGCTAAACAGTGAAACTCCATCTAAAAAAAATAAAAAAAATAAAAAAATAAAAAAAACAGTGGCCCAATATTAGAACATTCTCCAACATCCACTTATCTAGTCTTGGAGAGCAGTTCATCTAAGACATTCGTAGTCCTGCCCAGACCAATGAGTGAAAGCATAGTCTTCTGCTTTTGAACAATCTTTTCTCCAGTGTTAGGGCTGGACTTGCATATCCTTCCAGCCAGCATAAACAACATAGCACGTAATATCCTGAGAAACAGTTCAAAGTGGAAAAAACATATCTCCCCTTGAACCCATCACAGCTTTTGAAAGTTATAGGAGGGCCTCCACCCTTGCCCAATTATAATCCATTCTTCAATCAGGAACCAGGGTCCTCTTCCTAAATTGCAAATCAGATGTCACCCTTCTGCATAAAGCTTTATTCGGATTCAGTTTGTACATAAAACATAAACCATGGTGTTGCAGTTCAGTTTTTCCAAGAAACAGATCCTTAGACGAAGGTCAGAATATAGGAGATTAATCAGGGAGTGCTCTCAGGGTCAACTCCTGTGGAGGACATGAAGGAGGCAGGATTGGACAGAGAAGGAAACAGTTGCAGCAAAAGCCACCACCAGTCCCACAGAGCTTGGGGACCTGCATGACTATGCAGCGTCATCCTTAATTGAATCAAAAGGAGCCCAGTCTTTGTATCTTCGCATTGCCAGTCATTCCTGGGCTGCCCTCTGGAAAACAAGTGTGACCTTGGACCACCACCAGGATCTCTTCAGCCAAGGCCAATTCCCAGTAGTACTTCAGCTTCAAACTGGCATTGCCCACACTCTTGGCAGCTGGGAAAAGGAGTGCTCCATTCCAAAAAGTGGTGCGCTGGGAGTTAGACTGGATAGCAAAACACGGTCTACTACTCATGATGTGTAAAATTCTCCAGGATCTGGCCCAGTGTACCTATGTAACATGGTCTTACCCACTCACGACCCACTGGACTGGAGTATCTTTGGCCTCCATCTGGATTCCTCAGGAACTTTGTACTTACTGTCTTCTTACCCAGACCACACCCTCCCTGCATCTTTGTGTGGCTGGTGCCTTCTCCTTCAGGTCTTAAGTCAGAGATCACTGCCACAAAGACACCTTCTTTGACCACCTATTTAATTTAACTCTCACACTTCATCTGCTTGTGGCTGTTAATGTCACATTGTTTATTTCTTTTATAGACCTTATCACAAAATGGCATTATGTATTTTCGTCCTTGTTTAACTGCTGCTCAAAAGCTTCTTAAGGGCAGAGACTTTTTGTTGCTCTTCTTTATTCCTTTCCCCCAATGCCTAGGGTAGTGATTAAAATATAGTAATGCCATAAATGAATGAATGAATGAACAGTGCATTCTGAATTGGAGTTGTTTTTATACTTTCATGCTTTTACAGGCATGGCTTCCTCTAAGTGGAGTGCATTGTCTTTCCTCCCAACAAATTCGCACTTGGCTCAAATGTCAGCTTGTCTGTAAAACACTGTCATCTGCTCATATGACCGCCTTCCCTTTCTCATCTTGCCACCCTCAGCTCTCTGTGGCTACAGCAACGCCTAGCACAGAGGAAGCAGCGATAACAGCACATTTATTGAATGCCCACTGTGTGCCCAGTATTGCTATGTGAACAAAACAGACAAAATCCTTGCCCTTGTGAAATTTATATTCTACTTGGGGAAGATAGACATAAACAAAATAAATAATTTAACTATAACTTTTGCAGAAAACAGGGATAGAGAATACTAGGTGCTATTGCAAAAATTAAAAAGAGTAGCCAGAGAAGGCCTCACTGGGTCCTGAGCTTCTTCAAGGAGCAGCAAGGGAACCAGTAGGACATGAGCAGTCAGTGAGGGAGAGAATAGCAAAAGAGATCAAAGATGTAACAGGGCCATGAGGAGTCTTGTAAGTCATAGTCGGTGAGAAGGGAACCATTGGAGGCTCTTTCTGAGTAGAGGAGTAACACAATCTGACTTGGATGTTGAGAGTGGGTGTATGTAGCCGGGCGCCTGTAATCTCAGCTACTTGGGAGGCTCCTTGCTTGAGCCCAGGAGGCAGAGGTTTCAGTGAGCCAAGATCATGCCACTGCACTCCAGCCTGGGCAACAGAGCGAGACTCTTATCTCAGAAAAAAAAAAAGAGAGAGAGAGAGAAAGAGAGAGCAGGTGGGATGAAGGCAAGTGTGGAAATCAGGAGACCTCCTGCAGCCACTGCAGTGGCCCAGGTAAACTTGGATTTGGCTGGTGTCACTGGTATGGTAAAAAGTGGACAGGTTCTGGATATATTTCTAAGATAGAACAATCAAGATAGATTGGATGTGAAATAAGCCAGAGGAGTCAAGGACTACCCAGCATTTTCATCTAAGCATGGAGTTGCCATTCACTGGATAGGTAAGATGGCAGGACAAGCAGGTTGCTGAGGGGGAGAGTAGAAATAAGGAATCGGGTATAATAAGTTTGAGATGCCTAAATAGATACCCAAAATGGAGATATTAAGTTACTCACTAAACAGGAAGGAAACCTGCGATTCAAATGCAGAAAAGACTTTTCTGAGAACGAGTAACTGCAGCAAACCATGTGATTGATCAAGAAGAAGCATTAAGAGAAGAATTCAGTTGCAATACCCAAAACATGGATTTCTTAACAATATATTTTTGTACAATACTTTAAAATTCTAAACTATGCCTGGACTTCATTATATTACGTGACTGCTGCATTGGAAATATCTTTGTGTGAGGGAAGATAAAAGAAGCCAACACTTAATGACCTTTATTTTCTGTTCCTTTTCTTTGTCTTTCTTTTGCCCCCTCCCTTCATTCTCCCTCTCCTTCTCCCTCTTCGTCTCCACTTTCATATTTTCATGTCTCCTGCCAACGGCCACCCAAGGCATTCTAGGCATTTGATTCTCTCCCCCAAAACCAAAATTCCTCCTTTAAGAGTTTTGTGAAAATAATTAGAGGAAAATACTTAGCACCACTTTGCATTTCTTCTGGGGAATACCAGTGATATGGTTAGGATATCTGTCCCCTCCAAACCACATGTTGAAATGTGATCTTCAGCACTGGAGGTAGAGCCTAGTTGGAGGTGTTTGGGTCATGGGAGTGGATCATAAGTGGCATGGTGACTTCCCCTAGTAATAAGTGAGTTCTCATTCAGTTCACATGAGAGCTGGTTGTTTAAAGGAGTCTGGCACCTCCTCCTCTCTCTTGCTCCTTCCCTCACCATGTGACATGCTGGCTCCCCTTCACCTTCTGCCATGATTGAAAGTTCCCTAAGGCCCCCACCAGGAGCAGCTGCCAGCACCATGCTTCCTGTACAGCCTGCAGAACCATGAGCCAAAATAAACATCTTTTCTTCATAAAGTACCCAGTGTTAGCTATTTCTTTATAACAATGCAAATGAATTAATGCAACCAGGAAGCAGAAGAGAACACTTCACAATATACAATTAAAGTACAAAATTAGATTGGATCTCAGAAATACAAAAGGTCAAGGTTTTCATCATGAAATAAGAAAATGACTATATTTGAAATGGCAACTATATTGTTCTTGTATATTCATGAAGAAGGCAAAAAATGCATTACAACTTTTTAAAAACTCATTGTAGGAAAAATTATTTTCTTATATATTTTAATTAGTAATGGATACACAACAAGGTTTAAAATTATTTGGGCTTAAATTTTTTTAATTACCTCATTGCTTACCAGTACCTGTATTTGGTTTTAATCTTCAGTTGGAGCATTTCCTAATGTCACTGAAAACAAACTAAATTCAATAAATTTTAAAATGAGTTATTACTTACCTGAGGTTATTTTTATAAAAATAAAGAAACATTGGGTCACACTGTAATTGGTAGGATTGTTTTCTCTTAACGGTAGATAACATAATAGTGTGTTACATAATTAATGCTATCTTAAATTTGATGAGTTACAGTACTAACCTAGGTATATATACAAACACACACAAGCCTAAGTTTGTGCATATGTATAAAAATGTAGACATAATGCCATTTAGATTAGTACCATAAATGGTTTAATAATTTAGTATCAAGAATCATAGATATATTTGTAAATGGAGAATATTTATTTATTTCTTCAACAAGTATTTTTCCAGAACATATTTGTTGAAGGCATACGACATGGTTTGGATATTTTGTTCCTGCCAAATCTCATATTAAAATTTGATGTCCAGTGTTGGAACTGGGCCTAGTGAGAGGTGTTTGGATCATGGTAACCAGGTGGTGGATCATTCATGAATGACTTGGTGCCGACTTTGAGGTAATGAGTTAGTTCTCACTCTATGAGTTCACACAAGATTCCGTTGTTTAAAAGAATCTGGGATCTCCCCCATCTCTTTCTCTTGCTCCCTGTCAACATGTGACATGCCTGCTCCCCTTCACCTTCCACCATGAATAAAAGCTCCATGAGGCCTCACCACAAGCTCTGCAGATGGTGGTGCCATGCTTCTTGTACAGCCTGAAGAACTGTGAGCCAATTAAACATCTTTTCTTTATAAATTATCCAGTCTCAGGTATTCCTTTATAGCAACGAAAACAGACTAATAAAGCATAGATCAGTTGTGCCAGGTGCTAAGAATACTAGAGTAAACAAAACACACATAGTACCTACTCTTAGAAATTTCAGTTCAGTTAGGGATATAGGCCATAAAAGAAATAATTAAAGTGTCATAAATTTTTTTTTATTATACTTTAAGTTCTAGGGTACATGTGCATAACGTGCAGGTTTGTTACATACATAAATGTTTTAATAGGAAAAATTAGGTATGCGAAATGAAAATAGAGCAAAGAGACTTGAACCTATAAATTCTTGTTGAAGGAAGTGATATTTGGGACTTAATCTAAGAAAAAACTGAAGTTAGGCAGTAAATGTGAGATATGTGCCTGTATGTCAGGTGTGGTGGTACTGAGATATTTTTAATATCATATTTACTTGTGATTTACCAAGTCCCCTTTAAAAAAACATATACTGCCATTCTCTTTTGGAAGGAGAAGCAGGAGAAATAAATGTAAGCATTAATACTACCAACACCAAGTTCTGTTGTCTGAGATATCTACACATTTTCCTACCAATGAAAAGTCATAGTCTATTCTGAGAAGCCAACATCTCTCATAGAAAGGTTAACCAAAATGGCAAAACCAACGGGTAATAGGTAGGATAAGTCAAATATTAGGTGCTATCTCCATCCTTAGTAGGAACAATATTCTGAGATCAAATTTGTTTTTATTCTGCAGCTTGACAATAACTTTTATAGCCATGGCCAGTTTCATCTGAAATGATTGGTTCCAACTGATCTAAGTGAAGGGAAATACTTTAGAGTTTTACACAATGAACACTACCTCTCAGACAATGAATTGGCCCATTCATGTGATCTGCTGGCCAAGTCCACCTCCTTTTAGCCACATAATCACACAAAGGATCTCTAGAGGCCCCACTCAAATGAGCCTAGAGAAAACTGAAGAAGAGAGAGCCAGTCCTTAGTGGGCACAGGCTGGGACCATTGGCTCAGACAGGCCTCTCAGGACTTCACATCTCTGCACCATCGCCTGTGCCTTTAGATTTCATCACTCTACACTAATTTTCTCAGCTGTACTGTAAAATCCATAGGAAACTCTCAGAAGCTACTGAAAAGGTAAAAAAAAATGAATCACAGTAGATATGGTTGGTGTAGTTAGAACTAGATTCAGTTTTTTAGCATTTATTATGAATTATCTCCTCCAAATCAAAGGAAATTGGTAAACCTAAGCACTAATGTAGACATAGGGACAAAAAGTCCAGCAATAATGAAAAGTAAAATCATTTATGAATATTATAGATGTATATCTCATAAGGCACATAATAAAAAAATGAGTTTTAACTAAACTATTTCATGAGAATAAAACTAATAATCCAATCTGTTGCTGACAAGTGAACTTATGGTTTAAAGGCCAAAAAGCTAATTAAAACTACAGTAAAAGAGAACTTGCTAGTGATTATTGGCAGGATACATGTGACTGGATTTTTTTTTAAGTATACATATACAGGTATGGAAAGAAGAAGCAGAGAGAAGGAATGGGACAGAATACCACAATTTCTCTAGAATACAATCCCTTGGGTTTAATTACAGGGAATAAAGAGAAGATAATGGAAGATGTGAGCCCTGTACAAGATTTGGACTGTCATCTAATTTAGAATAATGTTTACAGAAGATGTTACATTGAGTGATGCCAAAACAGAGGAGAGAAATATGAGCCACAGCACAAGGTAGAATATGAGAAATAGAAACAAAGCAGAAAGAGATGAGACAATGTTTAATCCTTGTGGACCAGGTGGAAGTGAGGAGGGATGGACAGTCCACAAAGAGGGAAGTCTGCAGAAAGCATGGAGAATGGCAACTATGGGACATGTTGAAAGAATATTAATCAATAATTATCATCAAGCGACAGGATCCCAAGCTGGAAAATAAAAAGGAAGAGCTCTGCTCAGAGATAAACTTCAAATGTAAACCAGTGTGGTTTTCTCATTGTTTGTACATGTGGATTTGCATTGAGCCACTCCATTTATATAGACAGTTGCAAACAGTGTATGGTTAGCCCAATGTGGCCAGCCAGGAGGTATTATTTGTCCTGCATAGTGATCTGTATTTGTTTATGTTCTTATGCCAACATTTAAATATTGGCATCATTTGCTTTCTAAAAAATAATAAATTTCTAGCTTCTCTTTAAAAATTAGAAAATCTGGCAATACAGGGATCATTTGCCCAGTTTGCTCCAATCAACATCAGCCCATTTCATTTGTTATTGCTACCTGACCCTGCAGACATTTCAATCTGTGACCTCCTCTTCTGCACTTGTCACCAGCATCTGACATTTTCAAGACACCTAATCAGAGACAGAGGGGGCCTAAGAATGCACAAAATAACTGACTGAACCCATGACTTATTCCTTACTAGCAGTACTTTATTATAGCAATTTTAAAATTCTGTTAAAGTTAGTTATTTTTCTGTCTTCCTACTAAATTCAGAAGTCAACTGGGGTGGCGAAAGGGAGCTATTAAAAAAAAAAAAAAGTTCAACTAGAATTTTATCCATTATTTCCTTCCTTCCCAGAACCTACTATAACCAGTAAGTGATTAAGCAAATCTTGTCAGCCATGAAGACTCCCACAGTAACCAAGCACTGGACCAGAGGCCCAAAACACAAGCTGGGCCAACACCCATGGAAACCGATGAATCACTGGTATATAGTCCATCTGCTTTGTGGAAACTACCTGAGTCTGTTCCAGCCCACCTGATATATATAATTTGACAACTGGAAAGGAAAATGTGGGTCTGTTGATATGGGCAAGATACTTCTGAACCAAAAAAAGAGAACTCCAGGAGAAATGTAAGGGAACATTCAAATAAGCTATATATAGTAGATTCCAATTTTAGTCACTACAACACAAATGTTTGAGGGGTAGTGTTGGCAGCAGGGGTGGAGAAAAGGCAGTGCTCTTTCATTTCTATAGTAATCTACTATTCTCAAGCTCCCAGTCTTGATGATTCAGAGATACAAACTTGTTGATTAAAATATGTTTTTAAGAATTTTTTTAAAACCAGTCTCCTCTAATTTAAAGCACGTAAGTTTGCAGTGCCTTCAAAGTTCAAACACTTTAGTGAAGCTATTTCTGCCTTTACAAGCAGACTTCCTTCCCCCTCCTCCCTCTCAATACGGCATCTGGACGTGATAGAGGTAAGAGGGGCCTCGGGTCACAGGGCCTTCCTCTGAATCACCTGGGGATGATATTGATGACTTCTTACAAGGTGGCTGGCCTGATCTGGTCCTAGCTATACTACAGTGTGGCTAATCCCACAAGTCCTTTTTGTTATGGGATGGTTCTGCACTACAATTCATTCTGATGCTAATCACTGCAGTTAGTGCCAGATTTCTCAGATTTTAGGGCACAATCTAAAGCAAAACTGCCCCACTTCAGATGCCAGTCACAAGTTTGGGGATCCTCAGGCCACTAGCACTTCAACTGGCTACAAATCCAGAAGGTCTCCATGACCTCCCTTAGGTTTGATAATCCACTAGAATGACTTACAGAACAACTTGCAGAACTCAGGGAAAGTGTTCTACTTACAATTACAATTTGATTATAAAGGATACAAATCAGGGCCTGTCAAATGAAGAGACTCATAAGGAGAGGTCGAGGGAAAGGAGGTGGTCCCAAACATAGAACTTCTGTGCACTCTCCCCATAGAATTACATGTCACCCTTCTAGAAAATCAATGTGCTCCCCAATCAGGAAGCTCCACTGAGTTTTTGTGTCTAGAGTTCTTATTGGAATTTTTTGTCTTGAGGCAGGTTCTTGCTCTGTTGTTCAGGCTTGAATGCAGTGGTGTGATCATAGCTCACTGCAGCCTCAACCTCTCAAGGTCAAACAATCCTCTTGCTTCAGCCTCCTGAGTAGTTGGGACTACAGGTGTGCACCACCACACCTGGCTAATTTAAAATATATATGTATATATTTTGTAGAGACAGGGTCTTGCTATGTTGCCCAGGCTGGTCTCTAACTCCTGGGCTCAAGTGATCCTCCTGTCTCAGCCTCCCAAAGTGCTGGGATTACAGGCGTGAGCTACCAAGCCTGGCCTGGAACTTTATTATGTAGACAAGATTAATTGAATCATGGCCACATGATTGAACTCAACCTCTAGCCTCCTTCCCTGTGCAGAGGTTGGGAAGGTAGACTGATATCCTGTGGCTCAACCTTCTAACCACATGGTTGGTCTTTTTGGCCTGCCCCTATCCCAAGTCACCTCATTAGCATAAACTATCAGGGGCCATCATGAATGAAGAAAGATACTCTTCTCACTCAGGAAATTCCAAGGGTTTAGAAGTTCTCCCTGGGAACCAGAGAAAAAGACTAGACAAATTCTTTATTATATAATAAATAGACACCCACTACTAAAGCTCAGGTCACAGCTATAATCTCCCATTTCAATGTCTCTGCATTCTATGGCTTTCCAGTCTAGACTCCAGGCCTCTTCCAGTCCACCTTCTCTCAGCATTTCTGCACCAGCTCCCACCCAAGGATATGAAACTTCTGGTT
Organism: Piliocolobus tephrosceles; assembly: GCF_002776525.5. NCBI lineage: Eukaryota > Metazoa > Chordata > Mammalia > Primates > Cercopithecidae > Piliocolobus > Piliocolobus tephrosceles. Next base: position 102,241,867 of record NC_045444.1, read on the forward strand.
GCTTTTCTGCAAACATCCCCCTATGCATGCATGAGACCCACCAAGGCTTCAGGCACCTCCCTCAATTTGAAATGGAAACTGGAATCAACAAAAAAGAATGAAGATGGCTGGAAATGGAAAAAATATAAAACATGTATTAATTTTTTAGTGTCTTCAAATGATTAGCTTTTTAGGTTATTCAAAAGATGGGTATGTAAAGCAAATATATATTGTGGGTTTTTTACAGTGGGTTTTATAATATATGTAGAAGTATATTAAAATAGCAAAACATTTAGAAAGAGAGAAAATGAAAGTATGTTATTGCAAATTTCTTAGCTAAAGTAGTATAATATTATTTTAAATGGGCTACAATAAGTTAAAGATGCATGCTGTAAACCATAATGGGTTTAGTTAATGTAGGCTTTGAAATAAGAAACAATCATTTTCAAAGCAAAGGGTATCTTTGTCAGTTCAAGCTGCTATAACAAAGTATCATGGTCTAGTCTTGGTGGCTTAGAAAAAACAAAATTTATTTCTCACAGTTCTAAAGGTTGGAGGTCTGAGATCAGCATGCAGGCATGGTTCGGTTCTGGTGAGGTCCTGCTTCCAGTATTCAGGTTGCTGTCTTCTTCTTGTATCCTTCCACGGTGCAAAGACAATGAGAGAGTTCTCTGGGGTCCTTTTTTTTTTTTTTTTTTTTTTTTTTTTTGAGATGGAGTTCTACTCTTGTTGCCCAGGCTGGAGTGCAGTGGTGCGATCTCAGCTCACTGCAACCTCCACCTCCCAGGTTCAAGCAATTCTCCTGCCTTAGCCTCCTGAGTAGCTGGGATTACAGGCATGCACCACCACACCTGGCTAATTTTGTATTTTTAGTAGAGATGGGGTTTCTCCATGTTGGTCAGGCTGGTCTCAAACTCCCAACCTCAGTTGATCCACCCGCCTCAGCCTCCCAAAGTGCTGGGATTACAGGCATGAGCCACTGCACCCAGTCAAAAGAAAGAGTTCCACATGGCTGGGGAGGCCTCACATCATGGCAGAAGGTGAAGGAAGAGCAAAGAGACATCTTACATGATGGCAGGCAAGAAACCTTGTGCAGCGGAACTCCCATTTATAAAATCATCAGATCTTGTGAGACTTATTCACTACCACAAGAACAGTATGGGGGAAACCACATTCATGATTCAATTTTCTCCACCTGGTCCTGCCCTTGACATGTGGGGTTAGAACAATTCAACATGAGATGTGGGTGGGGACACAGCCAAACCATACCAACACCTCACTTAAGGGAACGCGATAGGAGGGAGTGGAGGGGACAGAAAGACTTTCCCATTTACACTTTTTACAAAACATTTTTGTATTTTCTTGTATTCTTATGTTTAAAACCTTTTAAACAAATATTTAAAATCCTCTTGATTAAAATATGTACATACTCCTCTCTTGTTTTCAAGCAACAATGAAGTGTCGAGAGGGACATATATCAGGTAAAGAGGGAACCCAAAGGTGATCCCCAGACCAGCTGCCCTGAGACACAAGACCCAGGTCACCCACATCTCATGAGATAATATCTGGGGAACCCAAGACAGATTTTGCTGCCCTCAAGATGGATTGACAGTATCAGGCTCTCTAACCCTTCCCCAGACTCAGAGCGCTCCTATGGAACTCTCCTTTCTCTGAATGGCCTCAGCCCTTCCAAATCCTACTGCACAACTTAGTCAATTGTGCTCATACAACTCCAATTCATGATTAGAGAGTTTGTCTGTTGGTTTGAGTGTTTAGTTTCTTAGCACACATTTTCTCACATACGCTGTATTATAAATTATGGTTAAATCCTCAAAACTTCCCACAAAAGGCACTTTAAAGTTAATGTATTTGAAATATATATTACCAATAGTACCATATTAGCTATGCTTAGCCAGCATTTATAACTCTGTTTATATGGGGAAATGCATTCCATTTTGCAACTAGAGCTGGCAGGATTGCCTGGGAAAGAGGAGAGTTGACAGTAAGAGGGAGGGCTTTGGATAGTAAGGATTCCTGGCATTTCTTAACTCCATGGATGTCAGAAGATGCACCTGAGTTGGACATCTGTAGCCCATCATTCATTCACCCTTCATCTGCAAATGACACTTTGATTTTACTTCGGGGAACTGCTCCCACTGTAACCCAATGTATGTGGTTAGGCTAGGCTTATCCCACATACACACATCCATGACTCAGGCAGTACTGGCCACAGTGATTGATTCAGAGATGGCCATGCTCTGCCTTCCCAGTTAGATTATACACAACATGAGGACAGGACGCATGTCCTAAGCTCACTTGTATCCTCAAGATAATCCAGCACAGTGCTCAGCAGTAATGACATAGTCATGTCCAGGCAAGGAGGAGAATGGACATGTATTGAGCAACAACCATGTGTTAGACTTTTTACGTAGCTTTAGCGCTAAATACCTTTCTCCTACTCTACGTGATGCCAACTAGGGTAGTGTTTTCCAGAGACCGTTATGTTCTGGGAATAAAATCCTACTGAGTTTATTAATTTTAAAAGGTTTCACCTTGAGTTTTTAATATGGCTATAAGAAGAAAAATATTTACTTCCTTTAACTATGTTACAGTGGTACTTCGCTCATTTATCAAAGAAATAGCAATAATGATGTTTGTCTTGACTCACAGGTCAAAAACTCCCTCTTAAGAGCTTTAGAGTTTAAAAGAGATAAATATTGTGAGTGAATTTTGCAAAGCACTAAATAACTATTATTATTGCTATTATCATTTCCATTATTTTTATTATTATTTTCATCTTTTCTTCCCTTATTCATTCAAATGAATAAGGCATCTGAAAAACAGATGAAGACTGATTGAAACCACATTCCACCTAAGCTATAGACTTTTCCATAACTTGAGATAAATAAATAGATTAAACCACATGACACACGCATGCACCACCTGCAAAATAATCTTAAATATGATTTTTTAAATATAAATAAAACAAATGCTAATTTTCCCTCTAGGGAAGTCATGGATTTTCTGTAGCTTGGCAATATATGTCTATAATAAAAATTTATATTTGTGTTATTGGTTAATAGTTTTGGGTTAATCAATGAAATCATCTACCTCTATTCTAAACATTGCTTTTTTGCTAAAATAATATTTCCATTTTTTTACATTGTTACCTGAATATAACTTTTAAAACTCGTTACGATTAGCTCAGCCCTGAGTTTTTTTGGCAGAAGCCTCAGAGGCCAGCTACAAAAAGCTTCATTTCTCATATAGAAGTCTGTTCCTCATTATCTCAAATACATCTCCACTCAGAAACTACAGCCTGCAGTCTTTCAAACATCATTCAGTCTGACATGGGTAATGAACTTTCCCCATCTGAAGGCCCAGTGGGAGCTAGGGGCAGAAGAGGGAGGATAATCCAATGCCCCCCTGTCCTTTGTCTAGTGTCCTGGGGCATCCTGCCTCATTATCTGAGAGAAAGGACAAGAGACTGTCCTCCTTCCAACAGAGAACACACCAGCAGGTGAAAAACGGGTGGCCTGAACCTGCTTTGAGTGAAGCTGTGTGCTCAAGAAAACATATGTGTGGCATGTGGGCACCTGCAGAACCAGCATGGTCAAGCCATGAATGCTTTCAAACCAAGCACCTTGCTTCTGTTTTCCCTTAGCTTAAAAAGTAAAGCAAGAAATGAACAGCAAAAAGCTCCAGGTCCAGCACTCTATCACAGGAATTTTCTAAAGGAGCTGAAAAAATCTGGATATGATCTATTATACTGGAAAAGCCTATTATAATGCAGGACTGGGGAAAAGCTCAGCAAAACACAAAAATAAAGAAGGGAAAGTCAGCAAGGAATAAATTTCACTGGTCAACTCAGCAGCAACTCTGTCTGCAACAAGTCTTCAGCTCAGTTCTCACTTTTGGGACAAGTACTCATTCATCAATCTGGAGCCAACACACCAATTATAATTCCAGATCTGCTCTAATAAAGCAAGAGATCTTGAGCAGATCACTCTAGCAAGTGCTGAGGAGAGTATCTGGCACACAGTGGATATTTGATAAATATTGGCTAAATTTACATCTACCTCTTTGTTTCCAGGATTTCTCATTTGGAAAGTTGTCTAACTAATGGAGTAAATAACATTTCCACATTTGCAATGCATACCATTACATCACACGTCATGGTTCAATAATTATTTTCATATGCATTCTCTCATGAACTCTTCACAATAACTGTTAGACGTGAAACAAGTGTTATTATTCTCTTGTTACACACAAGGTAAGTATGGCTCAGGCACACTAGACAGTCACACAGCTAGTAAGTTATATAGCTCTTTAAATCTCGTAGATTGTTAGATATCTTATAAGAAAATGTATCTAAAATTGCCTGGTACATAGTAAGTAGCCCATAAATAGTAGTTCTATGGGGAGCCAGTAGAGCACAATAATTAAATCATAGGCTTTGAATTTTGTATCCAGACTCCATCACTTATTGTGAGGATTGATTTTGTGTGTTATCTCAATTGGATCAGAGTGCCTCTCTGCCTGTCTTTGAGCTGGGACAGAGGTGTTCTCCTGTCTTTGGACTCAGACTCAAGCTGGAACCATACCACTGGCTCTTTCGAGTTACCTGTTTTCCAGCTGCAGATCATGAAGTTCTCTGATCCCTAATCACATGAGCCAATTCTTTATTTTATATACATGCACAAAAAAGAACCAATGGAGGAGATATCTATAGATATCTCTGTTTTTCTGGAAAACTCAGACTAATACAGATTTGGTACCAAAAAGTGGGGTACCACTGTAACAAACACCTAAAAATGTGGAAGTGATTTTGTAATTAAGTAATGGGTAGAGGAGGTTGGAAGAGTTTTGAGATACACACTAGAAGCAAGACTGCTATGAGGGGACTGTTAAAGGCAATTCAGGTGATGGCACAAGAAAAAAAAGATGAAAGCTGTAGAGAAAGTTTCCATCTTGGAGAATATATAAGTAATCATGAATAGAATGTTAATAGAAATATGGAAGGTAAAGGCCATTCTGGTGAGGTCTCAGACAGAAATAACAAGCAAATTATTGGACAATGCATAAAAGAATATCCTTGTTACAAAGTGGCAATGAATTTGGCTGAATTGTTTTTTAGTGTTTCATGGAAAGCAAAACTTGCCAATGATGCAATTGGGCATCTAGCTGAGGAGATTGCTAAGCAAAGTGTTGAAAGTGCAACTTTCTTCCGATTGCTTATAGTAAAATGTGAGAAGAGCAAGATAAATTAAAGTTGGAATTGTAAGCAAAAAGGAAGAAGAACTTCTCAGCCTATCTGTATTGCAAAAAATAAGAAAGCTTGCTCTGAAAAGAACACTAAGGATGTGACCAAGCAACCATTTGTTAAGGAGATTAAGCTGGGTGTGAACCATGAACCTAATCAGCCACCCCAGCAGAAACACTGCCAGTTTGAACTGAAAGGGATCAAGATGAGACGAAATGAAGGAAGGCTGTTGGAATTCTTGGATCCTAAAGGACTGGACCTTTATGAATTACAGAGCAATTTGGCTGTGAACATACACTACTCTTCAAGACAAAGGTAGAATGACCCTGAAGGCAATCCCAGAGCTCATCTCTGGATGTAGCAATTCAGATCCACAGCCCAATGCCTCACTCCTAGAGACCAATATGGCAACCAGTGTCTTTCCACTCTGTGTCCTGACAGCCAGTCCCCATAGCCTCCTCCTTATCTCCTTGAATGCAGACCCCTCATGGAATCCTGATGTGTGTTTTCACCCCCTGGAAATATGCCCAAGAGTGCTTACCTCTTCCACCTTTTTATCACCAGGGAGACTTTCTATCACATATAATCACAGCATCTCAGCAACACCTCCCACCTCACCTCTCTTTCTCTCTCTTTTGCTCTCACTCTCTCTCTCTCTGTTTTTCTCTCTCTTGCTCTCTCTCTCTGCTATATGAGTACACAGCAAGAAGGCAGCTGTCTGCAAGGCAGGAAGGGAGCCCTCACAGAACTTCATCATGCTGCCTTCATGTTCTCAGACTTCCAGCCTCCAGAACTGCAACAAAATAAATTTATGTTGTTTAAGGACCTAGTCTCTGGTATTTTGTTATGGCAGCCTAAGCTGACTAAGACACTTCTCGAACTGTGTGCAATTGGAAAAGGTACTAAACCTTCTCGGGCTCAGTTTCCTCATCTGAGGAACTGAGGAACAAGAATACCTACCTCATACAGTTATTGGGAAAACCAAATGAGAGCAAGTATAAAAAGCACATAACTCGGCCGGGCGCGGTGGCTCAAGCCTGTAATCCCAGCACTTTGGGAGGCCAAGACGGGCGGATCACGAGGTCAGGAGTTCAAGACCATCCTGGCTAACATGGTGAAACCCCGTCTCTACTAAAAACATAAAAAACTAGCCGGGCGAGGTGGCGGGCGCCTGTAGTCCCAGCTACTCCGGAGGCTGAGGCAGGAGAATGGTGTAAACCCGGGAGGCGGAGCTTGCAGTGAGCTGAGATCCGGCCACTGCACTCCAGCCTGGGCGACAGAGCCAGATTCCGTCTCAAAAAAAAAAAAAAAAAAAAAAAAAAATGCACATAACTCGAATTCTCTACCACACCTTTCTACTTCCCTAAACGATGTGTGTGAAAATAAAACAAGACAGTTTATACAATAGTAGACTGAGATAACAACTAGAAATACTTTGAAAAAGAAAAATTACAAAACAAAGAGACAGGATGAGGATTAGGAGCAGAACTAATTGAGAGTATAAGTCATTACTTCATTGTACTAACTTACTAAATTATTTGTGTTATGCTAAACCCACAGTGTCACAAATACAGGCCACTTCAAGTCTTCAAGTAAAAATAACACAATTTAGGAACAATTGCATTGGATGTGAAGGAGGAGAAAAAAGAACTGAAGACACACACACACACGAAAAGAATACGTTGATTCCTAAAATGCCTTACTCTTAGAATTATTTCAAAGCAATTAAAACACTTATATTAGGAAATATAGCAGGAGGCAAAGACAATACAAAAGAAATTAAAAATACAAGGTAATCAAAGAAAGGAGCAATTTGAGAGGAGCAGCGGGGAGCGGTGGGGAAATGTTGACAAGAAATTAAGATGTTAAAGGAACAAAGTTCACAATAGCTAATACTGAAGGGTCAAAAGCATGGAATTGTGTCTGCCAGCCTGTTATTTTCCTTGTCACTATCGTATATTATTTTCCTTGTCACTCTTATTTTCCTTGTCACTATCGTATATTAAAAGTAACCTCTCCTTAGCCACAAAGTCCCATGGACTATCTTCTACCACAAGATTCTCTTTAGTAAAAGGCTGTTCTCACTCTCTTTTCCCAATAAAAGCTCAGATTTGTTCCATAAATTTCTGTCCAAGAGAGCTTGCACAGTCTCAGCCTCCCTGTCAAGCTTCACGATAGCAGTGGATGATTTTTACGAACTCTCCCTAGTTCGGGGCAAGATGACTTTGAGGGTCTTGATCATTTTTAAGAACTTACAGTTCTCCTAGTAGTATTATGCTCATGTTCCTCCAAGGCCCTTCCAACACCTTCATCTTAGTTTAATAATGATCCCATCGTTTGTTGCTACCTTTAGGATATCTTTGAAGAATGCAAGACAGGCAGATTTATTCTATTAGAATATCAGTAAAGTCAATCCTTTCATATAATAAATCCTGACAATCATATAGAAATGGCATTGATACATGTTTGCATTGTGTTTGCATATGCATTTCTGACAAAAAGGACTCTAAAAAACAAATATGAAAAGTAAGACAGAATTAATTAGTGAATGCTTCCTGACCCAAATGTGTGCAGTATAAGGTAGATCTTTGGGGTACAACACATCTTCTGCAATGGATACTGCCTGAGCGGGGAGCCAGTGCCACAATCTCAGGCACTGTTAAAGGGGTCCCTGCCACAGTCCCCCAAGGAAGGAAGTAGCCTGAAGAGTTGCAGACATCCAAATTTCTTTCTTTCTTTCTTTCTTTTTTGAGATGGAGTCTTGCTCTGCTCTGTCACCCAAGCTGGAGTGCAGTGGCATGATCTCAGCTCACTGCAAATCCCACCTCCTGGGTTCAAGCGATTCTCCTGCCTCAGCCTCCTGAGTAGCTGGGATTACAGGTGTGCACAACCACACCCGGCTAATATTTGTATTTTTAGTAGAGATGAGGTTTCACCATGTTGGTCAGGCTGGTCTCAAACTCCTGACCTCGTAATCTGCCCGCCTCGGGCTCCCAAAGTGCTGGGATTACAGGCATGGAGCCACTGCACCACAGACATCCACATTTCTATGCCTTACTCTGTGAATCTGTCCACTTGTCCACAACTGACTAGGCCAGAATGGGCTCCTCACCAAGACCAGCCAATCTCTAAAAAGTGAGCTGCAGATGGAAATGAGCATTCACAGCAAGGCTGAGTCACGTTAATGATCGGCCCTAGAAGAATCACCCATGAGCCACTGCTGCTGGCAGACCATAGACAACTGTCCTTTGAGGTTCCTGATTACCATGCGACGTGGCTGTTCCATGGCTTCCAGTCCACGCATGAAGCCTGCTTGTTTTATTTCTCCTGTGCACAAAAAGCCTCACCACAGGACCAAGATTTCTTATCTCCACTTGTATCCTCTAACCACCTAGGCTAATCCTCACAGAGAGAATAGAGTTAGCACACGAACCCTCTCTAACCACTTCTGTTCATAGGATGTTTTCATCAGAAAAGCTTCCTTGACTATTTCAACACTCAAGTACCTTTTCAGCAGCAGGTACCTCTGTCACTCCCGTAAGTGTTTACCTTGGATTGCCATGTATTGACAGTCAACTACTTAATCTGTCTATGTCTGCTCTCCCAAATCAATGATGAGTTTTTGGAGGAGAAAGAACTCTGTATCTGACATAAAGTTGACCAGCCATCTTTAAGTGAGTTTAGGCTGACAATTGCAGCTCATTGGCCCTTTTTTCCATGGATGAACAAATAGCCTCTTCCTCCTAAGGCAAAAATGACCCAAGCCTGGTACTGTTTCTTTTTATTTACTTATCTCTTTCAGAAAACCTACATTCATAAACCATTTGTACATGTGTTCAACATATTTAGAAGTCAGAAAGCTTTCTAGGCCACCTGAAAGTGTGTTGAACCAGGCCTGTTACTCATGCCTCTTATCTTATTTATCTTATTATCTGCTCTCTCTCTAAATCTACATCATCATGTGGGTCTTAAAAAAAAACATCAGATTTACTATATTTGAGAATATTGGCCCAATCAATTTTCCGCCCTGGTGCTCTGTACAACCCCAAGAGCTCTGTGAAATCTTTCAAGGTTTCCCAGGAAAGTAGAAGAAATGAAAAGAGCAGAGTGGGTGAGACTCTAAGCCACAGCACTCCCCTTTAACATTTTGTTCTGTTTTCCATATTGGGCACAATAAGATTTATTCTACAGCCCTAAACAAAAATGAAAACTTGCCTGTACAGTGAGACTTGAGAAATCTAACTTAAACCCCTGACCAAAAGCAGTCTTTCTACCTTTAGATTTTTCTTCTTTTGAACTGAGGTTTTGTGCCTAAGGTTTTTAAAAGCCAGTACACTGGTGTCAGTCTTGGATGCTCCATTATACCACATTGCCTGTTAGAACTTGCATATCACACTCTGTTAAACTTGCTGCACAAATGAGACACATCCAAAAGGAAAGTTCCAATGGTTGGCCTGGGAGAGGAACTAGATAAAGACCCTGGAAGTTCTATCTTAAGAAATTCTTACCAGCATTTCTCAGGGGGGCAGGCAGGAAACAGCCTAAGGATTAAACCAACATGGGAGGGAGGTGGGTGCAGGGAGAGGGGGTTTATACAATTGTCCCTTGCATGGGAAACAGAGGCCAATAAAGGCAAACCTCACAATGACTCTGCAGGAATCCAGGGCTTCCCAGTGTTCCAAATTCACAAGCTTGCTTAGTATATCTTATCTTGACTTTTACAAGGAAAACGGTTAACTATTGGAAGTTAACTATTTGTTCAGAACGCTCATTCCTCCATTCTACAACCAGTACACGTCAGGTTCTTTCCAATAATAATATTCCTCCTTGAGTAATATTCAGCAGAAATAGGCCAATCAAAACCAGTAAACCCTAGGTTTATTTAAAAATATATATAAGCTGCGGAAAGGTACAGACCAGAAATGGGGCTATATCTTCTTTTTAGAAACCGCTCTCACATTAAGCAAGATATCTGTTTACAGGCAATACTAAAACCTGATTGAGGGTTAAGAAAAACTAAGTCCACATGAAAGGAAATGTGGATATATGTGGATCGATGCTTTGTTAGGTTGATTTTTGTGTAAGATTGTGTGTGTGTGTGTGTGTATATATATATATATATATATATATATATCAGCTATGAATTGGATATAGAGGTACGACAATTTGTCACAAACCTATAAAATATTTTTCTACCCAATGTCACCCAATTTCTTACTTCTGGTAGACCAGGCATTTGATTAGAGTCTTCACTGAACTTGGAGGCGTGCTGTAGAAAGGACACAGCACCTCTAATCATGCTTACCTCCTGCTATAGCCACTAGCATTGCCCAAGAACACACTGACCTTTTGCGGTGCTAAATTCCTTGGCAATTATCCTCACTCTTCTCTTACTTTCATATTTTCACTTTCTTTTCTATCCTCAGACTCCCACCTCCATCTCCATCTTCCACTCAGTGAAAATAATTCTACTTGCATCTTTTCCCATAAGGATCTATGTTTTTCTTGTATTTTCATTCTCCTAATGTTTAGCAGGTCAAATGCAGTTGGTCTCATAAACAAATATAAGCCACATGTCAAAATGGTTTAACACAGTGTTAAATCCTGACCTCAGTTTAGCTCTGGCTCTGTAAACTTACCCTCAATGCCAAATGTCACATTTGATGTAGAAGCAATTGCTGTGCTGTTTAGATGTTCCTGACACTGTTTGAATCCATTACTTCATTGAGATATTTTGCTCAACATCTTTTTCCTTCTATGGATGAATTAATTGTGCCCAACACTGATCATCCTCACTCCAGAGCCCAGGCCAGCTATGACAACCCAGTCAACAACTCCAAGGCTAGCCCTCCTCCCTCCCGATTTATAGTTGGAGAGTCAGGCAATCTGCACCAGCAGGATAATAAAGATTCATTAAAGGGAAAGGAGACTGGGCAGATTTTTCTCTTCACTTCCCCTAGAGGGAACCATATGAAATTGCTATTTTTATAAGTGGAAAGTGGTCAAACATCAGCAATGTGTGCTTCAGCCCAATACATGAAAAAATATATTCACAATTCAACAAAATAAATTACAAACATCATCATTCATAATGAATATGAAAATGAAAAGTGTCTTGAAAGATTCGTGCACATCGAAGAGCACAAGAATGGCAATGTTCTTTAGGGCTTTATATGCTTGAGGACTTACCCTCTCAATGCCTTCTGTATTTAAATACTGAACAAGAGCTATAGATCCTTTGCCCCACAGCTGAGGAAATAAAAGCATCACACGCAGGCAAGCAGGGCTGATGCAAAAACATGTGAGAGAAGGACACATTTTTTTATTTTGCTCCATAATTCAGAAGCCTAATTCAAGAGGCTGCTTCACTGTGGTTAGTAATTCATCCAAACATGAACCTCACAAAGGGTACCACCCTCCCACGGGGCATGAGATGAGGTGCTGGCCCACAGACGCATGACTAATGCAAGGTCGTCTCAGGGTCCACAGGCTGAACAAGTCGTGAACCTCAACCCTACCAATGTCAGGCCATTGCTTCATAGGAGCTGCACTTCCTCTTTAAAAGGCAAGACCAAGAATATAAAACCAAAGACGTCCATGGCCCCAACCAACCCATCTTAGGAACACGGAGGCTCCTTTCAACAGATCCAACTTCCTTTAGAAATTCTGGCATTTGGTGGGTAATGTTATGTCTCTTCTTCAAAGGTTATCTTCTGCTTTTTACCCTCTCCGAGTTTTAAATGGAAGAGCCCTCCCTATAAGGTGAGATATACATACAAGCACACATATGGCATTTGGGCTAGATCTCAAGTGTAAGAATTAAGCAAAATATAAGGCCTAAATGTGCAGTGAATTAAGAGTATGGTTTAAAAAAATCATTTCAATAAATCAAGCTTTATTTCACATGCCCAGAGGAAACACTACCATAAGGTTGTAACTTTATGGCATTATATTGTTATGGTCCCTTTATTTCTAGATTTTTCCCCCAAAATAGAACTTTTAAATCAAAATAATGTTTAAGTTCCTTTTAAAAGCAATACAGCTTAAAAATGTGTGTGGGCTATAAAACTAGACACTACACATGCATATCTGAAAGAGGTATACCCAATCTTACTCTCAGAGCTGTGCTTCTCTCCTCACAAACTTTTGAAACCATTCAAAAAGCTTATTCCAAGTCTATTTATAAAGGAAAACAAATGGGAACATATAGGTATAATTTAACAAAATCTCTTGCCTTTAAGCAAATGGAACAAAAGAATGGCGTACTTAATTGAAACCCACAAGCTCCCAAACCTCATTTCAGGCACCAGTTTGCACAACCGTTTTTACCTTACTTTGACTAGAGTCCCTGCTGATAAGAGTTCCATGTTAACATTCCTCTGACTTTCCACACTACAAACTTTATTTCTCTTAACAAGTATTTGTTGAGCACCTAGAAGATGCATAGCTAAAAGTTCAATGTTGCTGTAAAAATAAAAATATGAGACAGCAACTTCCAGGAAACATCCTATAGAGAGAAAAATCACAAGGCAATAAGTCAGTTTCCCACAGCATGCTCCTAAGAACACACACTACTTGATTTAATAGCTTTCATATGAAAAAACAATTCAACCACTAAATAGTTTTGAGAACTGCAAGCTTGAACAAAGTTAAATAATTTTCTTTTTTGTCAGCTCTCTCAGAACCTTGACTGGGCTAATGTAAGTTGCAAATCTCTAAGACAGGGATACATGATGCAGTCCTTCCTGTACTACTTGATTGTGAACACCTTTTTATGTGCATCATCTTCCACCAATCAGACTTGGAGAAATATTAAGTTAAGTGATATCATCTGTTCTATTCACTTAAAAAGTTTCGAGGACAGAAACAGAGTGGAATGTTTGAGAAAGACTTCCAGAGAAGATGAAATTTAAACTGAATTCTGGGCTGGATTCTCAGATAAAAATAAAATTTGGATAGGCCTGGGCTGGGGGAGAAAGAGAGAGAGAAGTTTCTTATGAGAGAAGACATGAATGCACCAAAATTTAGAGTTAGGAATGAACATGGCACATTTAGAAGTCAGTCAGCAAAGAGAACAGTCTTATTAAAGAGAAGAGTTCATGTGGGGGAGTGGCAGCATTAAATTATAAAGGCTGAAAGTACTGTGTCAGATATTTTTTTTCTAATTCTCCTAACAACTCTGAAAGATAGGCATTGCAGCGATCATTTTACAGATAAAGAAACTGAGAATTGCAGAGACGAAGAAATTTGCCAACTTCTTGTAACCAGTAAATAGCCAAGCAGGCATGTGATCCCAATTTATTATCTTCAAAATGGAAACTGAGTGAATTTTGAGACTCAGCACATAATAAGCTTATCCAATTACAAAGCCTATGCTATTCATATCAAGGGATCTCACAAGATCAAATGAAAAAGAAATTCATATAAATATAAATGCACACCAAATAAAAGTAAAATAGTGTGATTCCTACAAAAGGGTAGATATTGATTGTGCAGGACTTTAAAAGCTAATATGGATTTTCTGGGGGGTTTTATATATTAGGGACAGTAGAGTTTTCTGAGTGTTGGAGATTTCTCAGGAGGAGATTGATATGAAACTTGTGGTTTAGGAAGATAAGTTCAACCATGGTGCTCAGGGCAGATTAAAGGAGGAAGGAAACAGAATCTGAGATGCCACTGGAGGTTGTTTCAGTAATTCCGACATGAAGGGATGGCAAGCAGGAAGAGGATGCCGGCAGTAAAAGTGAGATGGGAGGAGCCAATGGTGGATAATGATGTCCAGTCATTCAAAGGAGGGATTAGAGGCACTTGGTGAGGCTTAATGATGGAAGGTAGGTGACAAAGGAGAGGCAAGAGTCCAAAGTGGCTTTTCTGCCCTTTTCTTGCCGCTCTTTACCCAGGAGTGGAGGTGCAAACAATGAGCAGTTGACATGGCCACTATACAGAGAAGGAAAGGGTGAACTGATAGTGGCATTGGACAGGGTTCCATGATGGACGGGGGGCTGAGTTACCAAGAATTCACATAAACAAGTGCATATATGTGTTTCCTCAAGCAGTGACTGTTCAAAACCACAACTGCTATCCTGCAGAAGTTCCAAAACTTTTCTTCTATGTTAAAGAAGGGGTCCTTATTCTGAGAGAGGGTTGAGCATCATTTGTATAAAGGCCAAGGTGACAGTGTCTAGCGTGGTAGTTCTAAGCTGAATGACCTTGAACAAATTCCTTCAACTCTTTAAGCTTCAGTTTTTCATCTTCGAAAATGGAAGAGATGATTTAAGAAGTTCATTTGAGGCAGTAATTCTGTAATTCTCATAACTGGCACCAAATGACAGATCTTTGGCTAAAGTTAAATGACTTTGTAATAAGCTATTTTCTGGCCCATCCCACCTTTCTTTTCAAGCAGAACAGAGTTATGCATATGTGAAAACTCTCATACTCCTCAGGCACAAATCCGATCTTTATTTCAAGTCTCCAGGCTACTAAGCCAAGTCTCCACAGCCAGGCCATGTGGAGTGACTGGTGATAATTAGGTTGTGACCAACAGCAACATTTCCTTCTAAAACAAAGGGAGCTTTGCAAAGTACACCAGACATTTACTAGATGAACCAGTCTTTGCAGAGAAGTCATAGCATTTTGCTTTCACATAGATACGTGAGTGGATTGAGACTCCAACACTTAATAAATGACTACATCTCAATTATCCCTTTTGTTTATTAGTAGAAATCTGTCCATGAGTATGTAATGATGCACAATAAGAATATAAAATTTCCTGGCAATGGTCAAACAAGCATTGAGAAGCTCTGGTCAGATCACTTTGATTTGTTTGTAGAATTCATCCTTTTTCTCCCCACAGGACCCACATAACCATGCTTACTGGTTGGCACAAACAGAACTCTTCGAGAGCCCCAGGATGGAGTTCATTTATATATCCAAAATCCTGCACACTCACAAAATTTGTGCTTTTGAAAGCCCATCAAATAAAAGGCAAAACGTGGGTGATCAAGACAGCTATAAACTGACTACAAAAGGGCAGAGACCTTGGCTGGAAAGCCACAAAATGTGCATGGAATGATTATTGCCAGAATACAGAGCTGGACATATCACTCTTGTTGTTTCCTCACATGAGCCCAGCAAGGTGCTGCTTTCTGTCAACTGCATGAGCCAACCCCCACAGAGGTCTCCTCAAATGGAAAACATAGATAGTGCATGGGCCACAGTCAGCCCCCCTTCACACTGTGCTCTCCCTGGAAATGAGAATGGGACTGCAGCCAGGGTAGGTGTGGGGTGAGGATGAAGGAGACCCAACTGACTCTGAAACAGTTAGTAAGACTGGGCCCCATGTGTCAAAAAGGAATTTGTCACTAACACTAAATGATTCGTTACCACCAAATGATGACATTTGCTTTTTCCTCTTTGTTAGAGTGAAGTAAGAATAGGGCAGGAAAGATCCTGGGTCTAAGATTGGTTTCACTCAGAAAAAGATCTTAAGACAGTGATTTGCTTTGGGAGGTTGAGGTGGGCAGATCACAAGGTGAACAGATCAAGACCATGCTGGCCAACATGGTGAAACCCTGTCTCTAATAAAAATACAAAAATTAGCTGGGTGTGGTGGTGCATGCCTATAGTCCCAGCTACTTGGGAGGCTGAGGCAGGAGAATCACTTGAACCCGGGAGACGGAGGTTGCAGTGAGCCAAGATCACACCACTGCACTCCAGCCTAGCGACAGAGTGAGACTCCATCAAAAAAAAAAAAAAAAAAAAAAAAAAAACGCAAGTAGTTAACAGAAAGAGGGTCCTAAGAAGTACCAGGAGGACAGGAGGAAAGCGTGAATGTGAGCAAGGGGGAAAAGCCAGTACAGGGTATACTGTTAGTACATAAACCAGATGCTGTGGGTACCTGAGTCTTAATCCCTCTGAGTACATCTAGGATGCAGGGTGGATCACATCCCAGAATTTCCGAGTTGTCCCACTGAAGAGTGAGGAAATAAGAGTATTCATTCTCCAACTCCAGTTTATCATGGATGATGGCTCCTCCAGGTGCACTGACTGCCTGGCAATTTCCACCACCCACTGGCAGTCCATGAGGAAACCCTCAGGCAGGTTCCCAGTGTTTGCAGTGGGACGCTGCCACCCACTTGCACTGTGATGATGAGTGCCAAGCAGATATGATCAAGGCTCTGACAACATCTGCTAAAATCTGCTGGAGAAGTTGTGGGCACCATTAAAAACCAATGATATTGAGAGGTTTGTCATTCCTTCAAATACCATCCAGCTCCAGTTGATACTATCTAAAAAATGGAGTGGCAGTCTCTTTAAAACCTGATAATAGGAGACAGGGCTCAAACCAGCTTTTACTGTGCGTGGTTATGTTCCACTCCCACCACAACTGCACTTGCATCACCCAAGTTGTTTAAAGGAGCTCCTACTTCCAGGCCTGCCTGCCTCCCACCTGTCTCCTCCACACATACACCTGCCAGGCTAAACTTATGGACATCATAAACACCACAGACACATTCAGTTTAATGCTTAATTAAATGCAATATAATCATTGTACTTTTATAAGTCTTTTTATAAAAATGAATCTACAAATCAGAAAGAATCCTTCGTCACACTCCACATTCCAATTTTGATGGAACAAACTGTGGTCACAATATGAACAATTTCCAGAATATTTGTTTAAGTTAGGGGAAAAAAAAAACCTACATACAGACCAGCATGTAATGTCTGCTGCTATTTGTGTAAAATGAAGGGGGTTAGAGATCAAGAGATGGATGGAGAGACAGATGGACAAATAGGCAGGTAGAAACATAGAAATATACAAAGATATGTAAATATACAGACCTAAATACAGTATCTCTGGAAAGATACACTGGAAACAATGATTACCCTTGGGGAAGAAAAATGGAAAACGAAGGTGGAAGAGAAACTTTTCACCATTTACCAACATATATTATTTGGTTTCTTATCATGTGTATGCATTAATATTTTAATTAATTAATAGTTAAAATGGAAAGCAATGGGCAAATAAATATGGTCCCAGTTTCTAGCCTGCCCCTTCTACTCCAGCCAGACTTTCTCCTACCTACCCTCAAATGAACAATATTTATTCTCAAAATGTTTAGGTTGCTCCTCTGGGAAATACTTTTCCTCATTGCTGATGCTGCTTCAAATCCTGCTCAACTCAAGTCCCAGTTGCTTCAAGAAATTTCTCCCTAGTAATTCCAGGCCAATTTGACCACCGACCACCATCACCAAAACCTACAACCTTTCTTTACTTCACAGCAAGCACATGGGACCTGAACAATATAATCAAGGCCACTATTTGTGCTCTCTACATCACATGCCTTGGGCAGGTATGCCCATTAGAACCTGAGACTCACTATCTGTAAGGAGGTCCACCGGGGTCCACTGGGGACAGACAGCCACCTCTGCGGCACAGAAATTGTCTTACCAAGAGCAGCACAGGCCAATCCCAGCAACCTTCAGCTAAACCAGGGACTTAACAGAGCAGCAAGCACCCTCTTGGTGTCTTCAAGGTGACAAAAGCTAGGTATGGAGAGCATATGCTGCAAAGAGAGGATTGGAGAAGGAACGGAGAGAAGTCAAAGAAAGAAAGACCCCTGGGCTCTGGAGGAAAAAATGCCAGTGACTCACCAAAGTGGCCCAGAAGCCCCACCACATTAGATTACAGAAAAGGAAAGTGTTGAGGGAGTGTTTTATGATAGCAGGAGGGTCTTCTGTCTTTTGTGCACAGTAAACGATGTCAAAATGTCCATTTGGAGGGTGAAATGGGATGACACTCAATGGCTCTGGAAGAAATGGAGGAAGGCAATTCAGGGCTTGGACAGGGGGGAACTCCAGGTAGAAAGAGAAAGATGCCATCAAGGCAGGGGCCAGGGGAAGGTCCCCCTTTAACAGCATGACAGGAAAAAGCTGACTTGGAAAACAGGTGAGAAAGATAAGGTTTTGGAATCAATTTTCTCAGCAGTATGTAAGCTGGTATCATCTTCAGGGAAATCTACGTTACTAATCAGTACCTCCCAATTCCTGCCCTTGGTGATCCTTGCTGTTTAGTCTTTTTCCTCAGCCTTTCCATATTTCAAGTACTGTGAGATCTTACTCTATTAAAATTCAGGTTCTTGAAGATCCTAAGTCCTTTGCCCTTAATTTCTTTATTAGTGAAATTATTTACTTCTTTATATACAAGGAAATTTCTAGGTCAGAATTCCTTCTTGAAGATATATAATTATTTTCCCTCTTGAATTAGAAAATACTGTTTTCCCAGCTGTTTTTAAAGACTAAAACTATAACAGACTTGAAAGGGCTTCTAAGTCACAAATCAAAATTTATTTCCATCCAGTTTAATGCTATCTAAACATGTCTAGTTTTTGTCTCTCTTTATATTTAAAGTTTTCATTTTATCCAAATGAAGTAGTTCGTGGTTCTGAAGCAGTTTTGTGCAGTTTACTTTTGTTCACGTCTTTTCTTTTCTGGCCTTGGTACTAGGTTTTCCAGTTCACTTGTAAAGAAAGCTATCCAACGATTTTTGGAAGAACAATGCATTTTGGTAATCTACCAGGATGATTTGATGTTGAAGTTATTGCAGCTTTTCAGATATCCAAATCCTTGTACATGATCAATTAGAGCTGAAAATGAAGTCAAATTGTTCCTGGCATGCCAAGTACACTATCACTGTTGTAGAAATAAGATGTTTGTTGTTACTTTGTTGAACACATATTGCCAGTCAATTTGGTAATACTAAATTCTGTATGATTTTTCAGTCATTGTCTATCATTTTAGAGCAACCTATTGTTTTCAGAATTAAAGCTCAAGGCACGTTAGATTAAAGGAAGTGACTTTTGGAATCTGAACAAGAAAATTTTCTAGGGCAAAATAAAACATACAAAATCACTTCTTAGTAATTTCTTCAGTCTGTCAGTGACATTCTATATGATGTCTTCTTTTGCTCTGTTAATTGAAGAACTGGCAATCTGGGGCACTTTCCCAAGTAATAAAAATGAGAGAATTGCTGCCTAGGGAAGTGAGGAGGAGAAAGAGAGGTAATTGTACTTGAAAGCACAGCATTTGGCCCACAGTAAACCATCAGTAGTGTCTATTGAATCTAGAATAATAACAAGAAGGTTGAAAAGAACAATATGAGAAATTGAGTCAAAAAATAAGAAATAACCACTTCTGAGTAAGAACCTAAATGAACATAAAAAAAATGTCCTTCCTACCGGCCGGGCGCGGTGGCTCAAGCCTGTAATCCCAGCACTTTGGGAGGCCGAGACGGGCGGATCACGAGGTCAGGAGATCGAGACCATCCTGGTCTACACGGTGAAACCCCGTCTCTACTAAAAATACAAAAACTAGCCGGGCGAGGTGGCGGGCGCCTGTAGTCCCAGCTACTCCGGAGGCTGAGGCAGGAGAATGGCGTAAACCCGGGAGGCGGAGCTTGCAGTGAGCTGAGATCCGGCCACTGCACTCCAGCCCGGGCGACAGAGCAAGACTCCGTCTCAAAAAAAAAAAAAAAAAAAAAAAAAAAAAAAAAAAAAAAAAATGTCCTTCCTGTTACTATGGCTTTGAAAGTCTCTAAGCAGGAGGAAGGTCTTAATCTTATTCTGATGATACCTGAATCCCTGTCCCTCAGACTAGTACACTATTTCTTCTGGTCAGTATTGGGAGCTGGATGTGAGACAGAGATAAACAGCATGGCCAAGGAGGGACAATAATACAGTTAGTTGCAGAAGCTGGTCCCAAATTGGGCATAGAAAAACAGGGGAAGACAAAGACCTTTTGTTTCCATTTAAAATATACTCCAGAATTCGTAGTCCTGATAGAGATACCTATTCCTCACAGAAGAAAGAAAAGAATGAAATAAACAGAATTGTGTTTATTACATACATTTTTATATAAATTCAAATTTTTATTTTTGTAGAAATTCTCCCTTTTCCACCATTGTTTGATCCCAGATCAATCCTAAAGTGGAACCCAGAGAAGAGTAAGTTCCCCAAATAAAGGCTGCAATGGGCAGACGAGTAGAGGCCAAATCTTTTCTTCGGATTCAGGAAAGTTCTAGATATTTCTAAAATGTCACTCGAGTCTTTCTTGCCCATCATAATAAAAACAAAGACAACAAACATACAATAGCAACACATACTATATGCCAGGCACTGTGACAACTGCTTCCCATGTAAAAGCTTATCGAATCCTCCCAACCACTAAGTGTAATAGATACTAGGACCTCACTTTACAGATGAGAGAATTGAAGTTCACAGAGGCTAACCAACTTTCCCAGGATTAAGGTTACACAGCTAGGAAGTGATGAAGGCAAGATTCAAATGCAAGCTGTGGGAATTCAGAATATGCTTTCATTGTAGTGGGTGTGCCCTCTTCCCACTGTCCTAGTTAGAGGTCACTTGGATTATTCCCCTTGGCTCCAAAATATCTGTATAGAAGCTCCTCCCCAGGAGTCTCCAGGGGTAATCGTAGGTTACAGAACATTCTGTACATTGCAGGGAAGTTTCTTCTGAGAGGCCCAGATGATGGGGCTTGAGCCAGGGCTGGTATTGTAACCTTTCAGTCATTAACTGGGTGGCCCAATGAGAGAGAGCTATGGTGCAGGCATGCAAAGTTCTCATGTACATGAAGATCAGGAGGTCTGCTGGGGAGGCCTGAGGTTTAGTATATCTCTTGTGTGCTCAAACAGTTCCCATCACAGCAGATCTTCCCCCAGGACTGGAGCACCAAGCTGGCATCAGACCTATTGTTTAGACAACTCTCTAGAATCAGGTTTTTGGCAACAGGTGCCTCTGATCCAGAGCTTTTCCTACTTGTCCCGGGATCCCTTCTCATATGCTCTTTAACTGAACTTTGATAGGATGTTTCACCCGGAAGAGTTTAGAATCCCACTAGTCTAGATTCAAACCATGGGCAACCCTGCATCTCCACAACCTAAGACATAGGGAGGGCTCAGTGTTCAGAAGCACAATGCTCTACCTCCCCTCCCAGGATGGGAAAGGAAAAGCTTTCATTCCCAAGACAGGGTCAGGGGAGTTGGGAGAAAAGAAGAGAAAGAAATGAGTATTCATATTAAAAATGTAACCCTTGGCCATGCTACCTCTGGGAGACCCTGATGTTAAATTGATTTAGTCAAGATGAGAGCAAAACTCCATCCACCCAAAGCCTGCATACAACTCTGTGCTCCCACAGCCTACTTGGCTGCTCTACCACAGTGTTTATTAGGCTGCATTATGTAAGCCTGTCTCCCCATTAGACTGCACAGGGACTGGAGCAAAATGGACACTCAATAAACGTGAAGTAAATGAAGAAACGCACAAATTCGGCTGGGCGCGATGGCTCACGCCTGTAATCCCAGCACTTTGGGAGGCCGAGGCGAGCGGATCACAAGGTCAGGAGATCGAGACCATCCTGGCCAACATGGTGAAACCCGTCTCTACTAAAATGCAAAAAATTAGCCGGGCATGGCAGTGCACACCTGTAGTCCCAGCTACTCAGGAGGCTGAGGCAGTGGAATCGCTTGAACCCAGGAGGCAGAGGTTGCAGTGAGCTGAGATCGTGCCACTGCACTCCAGCCTGGCAACAGAGCAAGATTCTGTCTCAAAAAATAAAAAAGAAAGAAAGACAGAAATGTGCAAATTCACAAGATATCACAACAGAAGAGCAGCAACATCACACTTAAACTCCTGACCTGTTGTATGGAGTCATTGATTTAATTGCTGTGCTGCATTTTAGTTTGAGTCCATACTTTCCATATAAACATTTAATCATCCATCCATCCATTCATTTATTCATTCATTCATTCACACTGAATGCATTTTTTGAGTGCCTACTATGTGCAAGCCACTATGCTAGCCTCTAGGAAACTGAGAGCAAGCAAAAACAGGACATGCTGAGGACACCGGAGCAAGCTTTTCCCCTATATTTTTCACAAAGTTGAAATAAAAAAAGAAGAAAAATATGGAAGTAAGTTAAATAATGAATAGTAACTGCCAGAGAAAAGACTGGAGATATGCTCAAGGGACAAAAAAAAAACAAAATGTCTTTCCAAGGTGACTAGAAAAGAAGGGCACTGCCAACACAGGAGGAAAAAAAAAAAAAAAAAAAAAAAAAAAAAACAAGGAAAGACATTCTAGAAGGCAAGGAGTTATAAAAATGGATCCTTAGTAGTGAGAAGAAATAAGTCTGCCAGTGCATTCTTATATTGCTACGGGCAAAGAAAAGGGGTGCCTGACTTGTCTGCATATTCTCTGAGAAAGTCCAGCTGTTCTCTGGAAAGCAGAATGTCTCCTCTGGAGTAGAGCTGAGCCTTGCAGACTGATTAAAAAAACATGTACAGTCAGAAAATAAACACAAAGCTCAAGGATGTCTTGCTGTGTGCACTTTATGGGTGCAGAGCACTGCTGCTCATTTAATATAGAGCTATTACCCGCAGTTGCTGACTCATGTTCCTAAACTCCACAAATGTCTTCCATTTTGTAGCACGCTCCTAATGGGCTTTCTATCCTTCCTGTGGATATGTGATCTGGGTTTTGAGAGGGAGGATCCCAAAAGGAAGAATCCCAAGGGGAATGTCCAGACAGCAAGTGTTCCAAGAGAACCAGCCAGAGGCTGCATGTCGTTTTATGATCTAGCCTCAGAAATCACACAGTGTCACGTCTACCATACTCTATGGGTTGAAATGGACACAAACCCACTGAGAGTCAAGGGAAAAGGACATAGACCCCACTTAAAGACAAAAGGTATGTGAAAGAATTTGAGGTCATATATTAAAACCAACATACTCATTGACATTTTTTTTAAAATAGAGGACCTGATGCTTGGAGCTGCAGCAGCCATCTTGTAACCATCAGGGAAAACTCAAGAGAATCCCAGAGACACAAGTGCTGGCAATATGGAGCTAAGGAACCAATCAGAAAACTGCTACCTCCAGACTTTTGAAGATGTGAGAAAAACTAACTCAGTATTTGCTCTAGCCATTTTTAGATGCATTTGTTACTTGCAGGAGAAAGCCCTGCTAACTGATACACTATCTCCAGAGACAAGTACTATAGACTCAGAATGTCATTAACAGATCTGGACCTGAAGGAGGCATAAAAATATAGAAATAAGATAGTGTTTCAGTCTTTCGTTACTGAGTTTTCATCAGTTCTGGCTAAGTCTCAGAGAATTTCAGAGTGATGCATAATTATAACTGACACATTTTGCATATAAAACTCATATAAAAATGCATTATTCCTAAAAATTGGCGAAGCCCTTAATGCCTAGAAAGCACTTTCTGGTCTTCAGCCCCACAATTGGCATAGTTGATTTATACTCTTATTCCCATTCAGTCACAAGCCCCAGTAGTTCAGGAAATAAAGACATGTGTCTCTTCCAAGAAATTATACCCTTAGAAAACAAACCCTGGAAGAAGCACTGAGATTTCAGAAGGATGAAGAAAAGTCAAGAACTCTTCCAAATGTAAAAGTGAGGAAAAGCTCAAAAGCAATGAGTACCTACTTCTTCCTACAGTGGGTGCCATCCCTATTCTCTTGTCTAAAACACAGACACACACACACGCACACACACACACACAAACACAGAGTCTGCTCCAAGAGTTGTTTTCTGAGCTCACCTGCCTGAGTTTGCTGAGGCATCTGTTTAACTCATGGGGCTAAGCACATTACCTCTTACAATATGTGCCCATTGTATGTGTAAATGAAGTTCAGGAAAGAAATTAACTCATAATTCAGAGAACAGTTCTCCATAGTCAGTCCCCAACAGTCAATTCTGAGCCTAAGAAGACTTACTTCAGAAGTTGCTCTAGAGTTTAATATAACGCCAATATGTGCCATTTGCTTCTGAGACATATGGAGTGCTTTGAGCTTCCTGGTCACAATAGAAAATGCAGGAATTGTTTTCAGAGAAGCTTCTGCTCCCCATCAGATAAAGCGATTCATTCTCCCCATGGACACTTCAGCGTGTGCTCAGACCTCACACCACAGGATCCTCCTGTGGGGAGTTTCCAAAATTCACTTAGTGAGGGCTAGCTTTTGGGCTGTGCCAGATCCATGGTGAGACACAGCTCCGAACAACCGAACTCCTCCCTTCCAGCTTGCAGACCCCCCACACTGCTCTGCTGGGGAAGCCCTACTCCTCAGATCTCCAAAAGAAGGTACTTTATTCTGGCATTCTTTATCAGTCCCAAGGTTACCAGCTAGGACCCTGCATTCCTCCTACTCTTTGCAGGCTTTAAGAGACCCTCAGAAGTACAAGGTTCAGGCTTCTAACCCCTATCTTGCGTCCAACAATGCTTTGGAGTACACTGGACTCTGTAAATCCCAAGGCTGGTGCCCTGAGCACTATAACAAAACAGAATGACTTTAATATAAGGCAGAGTTTTATTTTTAAAAGTAAACAGGGACACACAATTGCGCTCTTTCTAAAGCTTCCAAATTTCTCAAATTTTCCATTTGGATGGTATGCATTAAGCCCATCCTTAGTGACCCCAGCTAGTCATTATCATTACTAACAACAAAATATAGCAGATGTTTATTTGGATAATGATGCTGACTCAGTAGTCTAGAGGGAACACACTTATGAAGGAAGGAGCTGCAGTCAACATTGTGCAAGTGATCTGCTGCTAAGCCTGAATGGGGCAGGACTGGGGTTCTGTAAAGAAATTGTACTAGCTCCATTGTAAGGTGATGGTGTGTATGTGTGTGTGCATGCACGCCTGTGTGTGTGTATGCAGGTGCACATTTGTAATTTATCCCCTTAGAGGAAATGGAGTATTTTATTTTGTGAGGCATTCTGTTTTGTTGTTTTTCTATCAATACATAAAGCTGTCTTATTCTAAGAAGGTCAAAACATTTTATAGACATTACCTCAGCAGGCCATGCAAGAGTCTAGCAGAGTCCGCATGGTCAGGTATTATTGTTTCCTGATTCAATGTCCTGCTGCAACTCCTAAAAGGGCTCTTGAATGCTAACCAAAGTAGTCCCACCACTTCAAAGCTCACAGATGCTTAAATTAGACTTGAAGGTGAAGGTTCAAGGGAGGCGTTTTCTTGGTTTCTAATCCCTGCCATCTGGTCTTAATCTGACTCCAGAGAGAAGCAAGCTGGCAGGTGACAGCTTAGAGCATGGCTGGTCTTTAGAAATGCCACCCAATCCTTTTCTGCATAATTGGTACCAGGATTTGCATATATTTGCATACATTACATATCTATCAGGATTCTTTTAGTGCCCATTTAGAATTAAATTAATTTTGCTCTATTTAAGATGTCATTCTAGGTGGCTTTTTCACTTTCTTTTTCTTTTTTATATGGGTGTGCTACTTGCCTTTATTGGTCATTGCTGTATTGGAGTTTCCCAATGAAAACTGCTCTATCAATAGCAAAGTCATGCATTTAATAAATACGTGTTGAGTAAATGAGTGAAGCCAAGATCTTGACCTGTCCATCCCAGTTATTAATCCTGAATCAATGCCTTAAAGCTTGCTTGGGCTAGAGAACAACTGAATGTCTGGCTAGATGTGGGGAGCAGAATGAAGGCAAGGGTTATCCACAGGCTGGCCACGGAGAAGATGGACAGCATGTCGGATGCCTCAGGCTGTAGAAGTGGGGCTGTCTTGAGGCTATGGTGTTTCCCCTTCTAATATGCCCCAGGTACTTTGGGCACACTCATCTGTTCCCCTGTCAGTCTCCTCCTTTAGAACTGGGATGGAAGAGAATGGGAAAGACAATTGGGATAAAGCAAGGTTGGAATCTGCCTGCTCAGTGACAGGCCATCCTGCTGTGCTTAGAGGGCCTTGCTGATAGTAATTCATGTTGAGACACTCTGCTCTTATCTTTGACAACACTGCTTTCTTCTCAGCTATCCGAAGCCTTCTAGAAAAGCATTAAGTTCCCTCAAACCCACTCCCCACACTAAAATGAGAGTCTCTTTTTGCTATAAAGAGACTTTTCTTTTGCCAATTCCAGTGTTGGACCTCTAAAGAATCCTGGGATTGAAGTTTACACAACCCTGGGGCCCTCTACCCAATGTACATAAGCACCCCTTGGCAAAGAGCTCCACCCTTAGAGAGTCAGATTGAACAGGTCTGGCCAGCCATGGTGGCTCAGGCCTGTAAGCCCAGCAATTTGGAAGGCTGAGGCAGGAGTATTACTTAAGGCCAGGAGTTTGAGATGAGCCTGGGCAACAAAATGAGACCCCATCTCTATGAAAAAACAAAAAATTTAATTAGCTAGGTATGGTGTTGTAGGCCTGTACTCCTAGGTACTTAGGAGGCTGAAGTGGAAGGAATCATTTGAGCCCAGGAGCTTGAGGTTACAGTGAGCTATGATGACACCACTGCACTCCAGGCTTGGTGACAGAGTAAGGCCCTGTTTCTAAAAATTAAGTAAATAAAATAGGTCTGGGGTGAATTCCAGGAATCCACACCCAGATGTTGAAAAAGCAACTATAGATAATACTGATGGGCAGTAGAGTTGAGAACCTCTAACAACTCATTTACCAGTGAAGGGAATTTGGTTCAGAGAGATGTAATTTAGTAGAAAGCCAAGCCCTAGAACCAGATTTCTCCCGTTTCCAATACACTCACACCATTTCTTTTTCCCCACAAAAGTTCTTGTCAAATATTTTATAGAAACAGAAGAATAAAAGTGATTTGCTAAGGGTTGAGATTGGGGAAAATAAGGTGTCTGTATTTAAGGCAGTGGCATCTGGAGTAGGGTAGAGAATGGAATCTTATGAGGGCAAGAATATGGTCTTCCCAAGCTTTGCTTTTACAGAATCATAAACTAGCAGTTCCCAGAAGCCTGTTAAAGAAATAAAAGTCAGGCGTAGTGGCTCATGCCTGTAACCAAAGCACTTTGTGAGGCCAAGGTGGGCATATCACCTCAGGCCAGGAGTTCAAGACCAGCCTGCCCAATATGGTGAAACCCCATCTCTACCAAAAAATACAAAATTAGCCAAGTGTGCTGGTGTGCACCTGTAGCCCCAGCTACTGGGAGGCTGAGGCAGGAGAATCACTTGAACCCAGCAGGTGGGGGTTTCAGTGACACAAGATCGTGCCACTGGGTGATAGAGTGAGACCTTGTCTCAAAATAATAATAATAAAGTCCATCCAGTTACATAGGGCCCCACTTAACAGCCCTCACCACTGATCCAATTTAACCTTGGCTTCTCAGCTCAGGTTTCTGATAAGGTCAGAGGTGGTTTCCTGGAATAAGAAATGGAAGCTCCTTATTCTTAATCTTCCAAGGAATCCAAAGGGTTCTGCAGACACTTTGCCAAGGGTCAGGGATCCTGAGTTCAAAAGCAAGCTATCAGGGATTGATATTCAGCCAAATCGCTCTTTGGCCCTCCTTAAGGCACCTTCTGGAATTCCGAGGTCATATTTTGCTTTGCAGCAAAAGACCATTAGGGGCATAATCTAAGACCCAGGAAAGTTCTCAAAACTCAAGAATTGTGAAAATGCAAGACCTCAATGGTTAAGAGAGTCCTCCTGGTTGCCCTTAACACTCTCTGTAGTCTCAAGACTGAACTCTATACCAAAAATAGAGTTTCAAAGTCTGTGCTAAACTGGAAGGTGCATTCAATCTAAAGGTAACCAAGGAGTCCTAACTGTATCAAGCCCAGAACTCTACTGCACACTAAGATAAATGATATATGAACTACACAAATACTGTTTGGCTTCTTTACACAATGCAACACATGGGCTTTTGTGTGCTTCCCAACCTACTTCCCAAAACTTATGTACTGAGAACTTATCTATTTTGCAGACAATGCTATGCACACGTTGTCTCATCTCATCCTCACAGAAATCTCATAAGGTAGATGTCACCATCCTTTACAGATGAAAGAAACACCCCCAGATCACTTAGAAAGCAGCAGGGCCATGGCTCACTCCTACAATCCCAGCACTTTGGGAGGCCGAGGCAAGTGGGTCACTTGAGGTCAGGAGATCGAGACCAACCTGGTCAACATGGTGAAACCCGGTCTCTACTAAAAAAAAAATACAAAAGTTACCTGTGGGCATGGAAGCATGCACCTATAGTCCCAGCTACTCAGGAGGCTGAGGCAGGAGAATTTCTTGAACCCAGGAGGCGGAGGTTGCAGTGAGCCAAGATCACACCACTACACACCAGCCTGGGAGACAGAGGGAGACTCTGTCTCAAAATAAAAAAGAAAGAAAGAAACCAGCAGGGCCAGCAGTTGAGCTCATGTCTGTCCAGCTCCAAAGGATATGGTCTTTTCACTACATACGCAAGCTCCCCTGAAAAAGCAAGAAGAGTTGGGTGACTCAAACACGCTTGCTCTCCCCTGCTATGGAATGACTCTGCCCTTTGCCTAGTGTTTCAAAGTCCAAGTTGAGCCTTGTATCTGTGAGGATCCCCCTCACCATGAGGAGAAAGCAATGTGTATTTCCCAGACTACACAGAGCTTTCCTGGGTCCTGAGGCTAGAGACAGCTCTGCTGAAGCAGCTTAAATATGTACATTTCCAGGAAGAATATTCTTTAGTTAAACCTGCTGTTTTGAATTTCTACAGCTATGGCTTTGCCTAACTTCCTGCAGCAGATGGATTTACAAAATTCTCTTGCAGAGCATGGGAACTTGGAGCAGAGCTGCATCCTGAAGGTGGTTGAGCCTGGTTTTGTTGTTTTGTTTTCTGGTTTGTTGTTTTTCTGATCATGAGATACAAAACCACAGTGAAACATTTAGTTGTCTTCCAAACAGCCATCTTGGCACAGATTTGAAACATTAGCACAATCATGTGTCTTTAGTGTCAGAGAAGGAGTCATTTAACTTTTCGTAGAGAAATTTGTACTTAATACCAGCTCACACAGCAACAGAAGCCAAAAGGGACTTGTTTTCTACTGATTTGCTTCTAAGCAGTCCAAAATTTGATACACCAGCAGAGGGTTTTGAATGGGAGAAGACATGCCCCACAGTGTGGTGAATGAGTAAGTGGCTACAAGTCATCCCTATAGATGAGGGCAGGTAGTCTGGCCATTCTAAGGGACACAGAGGCTGTGCCTAGGGGAACGACACTGGCCTGTCAAAGTCATTGGCACTACTGCGCTGAGCAAGTTCCGTGCACAAGCTCAGTTGGTCTTCATTACAATCCTGTAAGGTAAAATGGTATTTTTGTGACAAATGAGGAAGCTGATGCTGAATGAGGTTGAGCAATTTACCCCCATTCTCACAGCCAGAAAGAAGTGGACCTATGCAGACATTCCTATTCTGCCCATCACTTCTTTTCACCTCACGGGGTGTGAGTCACTGAACCCATCATGAATGGAATTTTGCTTTCTGGGCTCACTGTCAGATTAACTGCCTTGCAGACCCAGCAGGAGGTTCTCCGAGAAGAGTGAGATAAACCCAGAGGGGCGAAGTCCTGACCTGAATCCTAGTTGACTCCAGAGTCTTTTCTGAGCACAAAAGTCCAAGACATAAGCAGCAAAAGCTCTCAGCACTGTGCTGGCTCCTGTTCTCCCCAGCCACTCTAAGGCGACCAGAGAGATGTGCCTGAAGCCCAGTGCTTTTTATTTACCCCAAACTCTCCTGAAAGACAAATACGTGCTCATCAGCTCCCAGCCTCAGGGCTTCCTGTTTTCTTAGGTGCTCTATCACATCTGCTGCTTCACTGCCTTGGGTTAAGTTTACATTCACTGAAGAACAAAGCTGCAGACTTAGGGGTGAGACCCCAGCACTTTTCTTTTTTCTTTCAAGCTAAAGCAATTCATAGATAAGCCTCTTTCTCAGCCTGTTTACAAAGAGGTATCCTAAATCCCACTGTTCTATACAAACTCCGGTGTGGGGCTTATCCTTACTCCTAGGGCACAGAAGTCTCAATGGAATATCATAAATCATTCTTTAGAATAAAAAATTGCAACCAAAATATAACATTTCCACAGGCATCACCAACCCCTGTAATTTTTACCATATTCCATATTTGATTTACTGCCAAAGAGAAATGTGCCCTGAGATGAACCTAAGGCAAAAGGGGGTGGTTTAGTACTCCTTTTCTGATGCTTAGAAGAGTTATTTTTATCATTAAATTCAAATATTTAGCAGTAAGGTTGTTCTTGATGAAATTCCTTGTGGGGACTTTAATATTAAGTCTCCTAAAATTCATCTTTTGCTGTACTACTTTTCTGGTCATTTTGTACCAAAATAAGCATTTTTCCTAGACTAATCTCTTTTCAGTTATGCTAGTAAAAATCACAGGCATATACAATGTTATATTGAATATTAATATTGGCATCAGAATTTTCAGAGCATTAAAAAAATGCCTGTATTACTGGTACTTTTTATTGAAAACTCATTTAGAATATTTTCCTTGACTTTCTAGTTGTTCATTTGAAAATGAGGGAGGAAGATTAGTTTATATATATAGCTCCTTCTAAGTCAAATAATTTCTGAATCTATGAAGGTCTAGAATATTTCTCCAGAATCCCTACATAGACTCTCTTAGAAATCAGTTTTTTAAAAATAATTTAGGATACATATTTTCATCATCCCAATATACTCCAAATAAAATTCATATCATTTCTGCTAAAATATTAAGCCAGGTTTGTTGAAACGTATTCTGAAGGGGAGAAAAGGTATTATCTTTTTCTAACTGATGACAAGGTTCATGGCTGACACCCCTATAACAAAAGACAGATTAACAAGATAAAATCATAACAAAATTGTTTAACTAGAGTTTTACATTACATGGGAGGCTTCAGAAATGAATACCCCCAAACCAGGGGAAATTGTGATTTTTTTTTCTGTTTTTTTTTTTTTTTTTTTTTTTGCTTAGGTTCTAAAAATGGGCAGTCATGTAGAACTATGATTGGACAAAAAGGGAGTATGACCCAATGGTAATAAACTGAGAGGGACTTAGCAAGATAGTTCAGAGAATTTCTTTTCCTTTTTTTTTTTTTTTTTTTATTTCTTTGAGATGGAGTCTTGCTCTGTCGCCCAGGCTGGAGTGCAGTGGTGCAATCTTGACTCACTGCAACCTCCACCCTCTGGGTTCAAGTAATTCTCCTGCCTCAGCCTCCTGAGTAGCTGGGACTACAGGCCCATGCCACCACGCCTGGCTAATTTGTGTGTTTTTAGTAGAGACAGGGTTTCACCATATTGGCCAGGCTGGTCTCAAACTCCTGACCTCATGATCCACATGCCTCAGCCTCCCAAAGTGCTGGGATTACAGGCGTGAAACACTGCTCCTGGCTGAGAATTTTTATTTATGGCCATGTTTTAGGGGAGAAAAATGGGAGAAGCTCAGAGTGACCTTGCTTCTGTGGCTTTCTCAATTGTCAAGATGTTATATTTAGGGGTATCATGCCTTGGGCCCCAATAATTTCCTTTTTCCTTTCTTTCATTTTCTATAAATGCATCTACTTAGCTAAAAATCAAATATTCAAATATAGATTACTTTGTCAATACAAGTTTTGCCATTTAAAACTTTTTGCTATTTAAATTATTTTCTTTATGTGCATTATGGCTTCAGAAAGGCAACGCAGGGAAAACCAAATGATATCCAACACGTACATTCTTATCTTTTCCTACTAAAACCAAGACTCCTCTGATTAGTGAAGACTGTTACTTGGGGAATGACTGAGCAGTACATGAGTTTAGGAGTTCCTCCTTTTTGTGTCAAGCGTGGTTTGGCTTAACTCCAAACCAGGCATGGGAAGTCTTAGTCACACTAGGCCACTGAGTTTGTGTTTGCAAGGAAATCTCTGGTTTGCTTTCTGTGTCACCTAGCACACATCTCCAAAGATTTTACTTGTATCACTTTGAACCTGAGAACAGATATTATTTTGACAGCACGCAGTATACACAGCAGAATCCCACAGCTTACAATGCAATAATGCACTTACTTTCAGCAAAGCAAGGAGAAAAAGGAGGGAGATGGAGCTGGTTAAATCTAGAAGTTTCTACAAGTTAGCTTACTTAATCAGTAGGAGATGGGTTTATTTGTTTTGCTCTCTTTAGTGGTTACTTTCTGTTAATGAAGACTGTGTGTACTTGTGTTTGGGGTAAGCTTAGTCATTGACATAAGGACAGGGATGGAAAACCCAAGTTAAGCTTAGCAACTTAACACCATAGAGGATAACAACAAAGACTGTCTCTGTAAACAAACTTTAGACCAGGTTCTTTGTGCCCTATTCTCAAAGAGGCCTCATCTTTGGGCCTTGTCTTTGTCCTGCCTATAGTCCAGTTTTAGCAAAAATTCTGCTAAGTCAATCTAGCAAAAATCCCCCACCCTTGATATCTAATCACCCTGGCCTGCCTGCAGCAAGAATTCTGTTAGTCTCTTTAGAAGAATCTCCCTATCCTCATTGTCTCCTCTTAGTAATTTTCCATTCATGGACCACCTCACCCTGTTCATTGGCTATAAATGCCCACGGGCTTTGCTATATTCAGAGTTGAACCCAATGTCTCTCCCCTACTTTAATAGGCTTGATACCTATTGCAATAGTCCTGAATAAAGTCTTCCTTACTGTTTTAACAAGTGTCAGAATTTTTTTTTAAACAAGGGTCAGGCTGTTATTTGTATGTTGTAAAACAAAGCATTTACAATCTTCTCCAAGTTTTATAGCTCAGTCTTAGTCACAAGTATTAAAATATGATCTGCCTGGGACCTGAAGGCTCCAAAGTCCTTATTGCAATGGTGCTTAATACATCCCTCTACCCCATCCCCATTTCTATCCCTCTGGGACAAGAAAAGCTGTGCCTTACTTAAAACTGCTATGAGCATGAAAATATTCCATTGAAGTGGGGCTGGAGGCATAGGGTGAGGGGCAGCAGCTCTACTTTGAGCCATAAAGTGCTAAGTGGGAGCTTCATTTGCCAAGAAGGGGCCTTCCTATACAATGTGGAAGGTGGTGTTGGTGAATGAATAATTGCCAGGGAAGTATCACCAGACACCAGGATAAGGTTTTATGGGTCACTGGAGGAGAAAAACAGCTAACAGCATCTTTGTTGAGTCTTTAGAGGCACAGAGTAGAAGCCTGAAGAAGAGTAAATAGAAAAATAGTTAAGGAAAAAATAAACTACAAATAGTAAAGAGGAGAAGTGAGAACTTTGAGCATCAGGGAAATTTCTGGCAGAACTCTAGCAAATGCCTGCACAAAATCACACCAACCTGATGATGTTGTCATTCCTGATCAATTCCTCTAGCCAAGGGGTTTCTCTCCAAGCTTATGGAAGAGAGAACCTGAAGGCAGTGACCTACCTATTCACCAGCTTATACATCAGCATGAGTTAGTTATTCCAGCTTATTTTATGAGCTGTTATTCAAGCATTTGAGTATCACCAAAGGTGAGTTATTGGGTGATTTATTGCAGAATATTATTCCTCTGTCACTAAGTGTAATGAGATCATTTGCAAATTTTCTTTTTTCTCTGCCTTCTAAATGCATGCAATTGTTAGACCATATATTTGACAGCTGATATGATCCACAAAACAAAGGCAGATTCTCTCTGTTCATCATATAACTTAAAGAGAAAGCTTCTTCCCTATCAGTTTCCTAGAGCACTACCAACCTTGCTAACATCTTTGCATCCACTTCCTTGGCTTAAAACAGCATTGAAAGTTGCTCTTGAGTTCCTTAATGCACTGAAGATGTGATTCCTAAAGAACCTGAGAACTATGGACTCTGATGAAGATGCATGTTGGGAGATGTGAGATAATAAGCAGATCAATGCCATTCCATCAGCCTCTTCTTCCCACTGTTCTCTACAAGGATCTATTGAACAGAGCATTGAAGTTTATAGCACTGTAAGTGCCATGCAGGGAAGCCCACTGGGCTGGGTGTTCTGTATGTGTACTATACATCTACTCTCCACTTTGCCCCCATTCTGTTCCCTGGGAGGCTGCACTCTGTGGACCATATCACTCCAGCTCACTTGTCCTCTGGCTTTTATTAAGTTTAGCCAATGAGAGTCATTGGCAGGAGATCAGAGAGTGAGAGGAGTGAACACTTCTGAAAGTAAATTTCTTCCCACTCCAGCCTCCTCCCACTCCCTCTCCCTCTCTCCCAGGTTCTATTGTACAGTGACTGTAATCCTGGCACTAGGCCACTGCTCCTATCGGGTGGAATCTCTCTTGCCAGAGAACTCCAGGTTGTACTAATTTCTGGTAACCGCTCTCTGCCTTCCTTCAGACCATGCAGGGAGTGATGCCACTTCCTGCTGTGCTAGTCCCTGTCACCATATCTGGGTGGTTTGCCTTAACATTACTCACACATTTTTTAAACTATCCTCTTTAGTTGACCTTTTGAGTGGGCCATGTCTTTCCTACTGGGACCTTAACCACAACCTCTTCATTCATTGTCAGGATTTTATATCTACGTCAACTTTCCAAAACACAGCTAAAATCTAAAATGTTGTTTTTCACATTTAAGAGCATTTTTAGATTGCAAAGAAGTAGCTATAGATTCCACTCCCAGCAACACGAGGACCTCTGAGGACTCATTTTCCAGTGAAGCAATTGTAACTGATAAAAATCATTTTTAAAAAATTAAAGTTTATAGAAATTGTTCTAAGGGTATACAGAAAATAAATCTATTAAAGAAAATCTACTAAATCTTGGTAATAATAGTGAGGTTGTGGCACTTGAGCCATGACACACTAGCTTCCTCCCGCTTCCAGCTCAATTTCAGGAAGGTTTCACTCTGAGTGGGACTGGCCAAAAGGTGGGGCTCCCTCTCCCTCTACTCCCTTGTTAAGGGATATGCTACCTCAACCAAAAGGGCAGGCCACTAGTGTTTCTCATCCTCTCCAACTCCAGGTTGGAAACGCTAAATTCCTAGTAAGTATGGTCCAGAGGTTGGGAGCTCCTTTCTACCACCCAGAACCCCTACAGCAGATGTGGCAGGCCAGGAACACCAGGGCCCCAATTATCACCCTCCAGCTCACTCACAGGACAGAGGTTCCACACCAAATAAGCAAAATAAGAAGATCAGAGGCTACTACCCCTTGCCTAGCACCCAAAGCTTAATTTTTATTCAGAGGGAGAAGCAATTCATTAAATAGAGGGCTCTGAGTCTCTCCCAAAAAGAAATTACTTTAGGGTGGGCGCGGTGGCTTGCGCCTATAATCCCAGCACTTTGGGAGGCCGAGGCAGGCAGATGACGAAGTCAGGAGATCGAGACCATCCTGGTTAACACAGTGAAGCCCCGTCTCTACTAAAAATACAAAAAATTAGCTGAGCGTGGTGGCGTGCACCTGTAGTCCCAGCTACTCAGGAGGCTGAGGCAGGAGAATCGCTTGAACCTGGGAGGTAGAGGTTGCAGTGAGCCTGAGCCACAGAGTGAAAAAAATTACTTTATTGTAAATAGTGTGTGGGGAAGTTCAAGCCTAAGGACACTCTCAAAAACAATGGACATTTTGATGGTAAATAATTAAAAGGAGGCTGGTAGCTCTGTAAGAGTAACAAGCTAAATCATAGGCTAGCTAATTTAAGAGAGAAAATCAGGGAAAGAAATAGCTAAGAAGAGTACTCTTGGCATCAGAACAAATCTCAAAGACTGGCCTCAAAAATTATTCTTGCTTGAATTTAACCGAGTCAGGCTGTGGAACAAATTATGCCCCAGGAATTGTCAAAACAATAGGCTAGAAATTGGTAAAGCCTAACAGCTTAGTGTGATACCAAATAAGGCAGATAGCTTAATGGAGAGCTTAGGGAAAGAGAAAGTCAAAAGTAAAATGGCAGACATAAATTCAATTATAACCATAATAACATTCAATTCAATATGAACTGATTAAATGATCAAATCAAATAGGCAGAGATTGTCAAACTGGATTTTAAAAAAGATCCAACTATATGTTGTCTACAGGAGACACACTTTAGATTAAAATTAACAAATATGTTAAAAGTAAAAAGATATAAATATATATATGTCGTGCAAATGGCAACCATAAGAAAGCTGGAATGTCCATACTAATTTAGACAAAAGGGACATTAAACCAAAAAAAGTTATTACGCATAATGAAGAACATCATATGATGATTAAAATATCAACTCATCAGGAAGATATTACAATTATAGACATATATACATCTAAAAAAAGAACCCCAAAATACAAAAACAATTGACAGAATTGAAAGGAAAAATAGACAGGTCTACAATGATAGTTGAAGACTTCAATATACTAGTCTCCCCTTAACCATGGTGGATACGTTCTGAGATCCCCAGTAGATGACTGAAACCATGAATACAGTATCAAATCCTAAATACACTATGTTTTTTTCCTATATACATAACTATGATGAAGTTTGATTTATAAATTAGGCCTGGCAAGAGATTAACAATGATTAATAATAAAATAGAACAATTATAGCAATCAGAACATGTTTTCTTGTCACGTCTTTCACCCACAATTTAATGCCTTTCCCATCTTAACTAAGCACGTATTATGCACTTTTGCAGTTTGAGGAGCAACAGCAAACTAACACAGGTTTCTTTTTCCTTTTTCACAATTTTGTGGATATAAGATGCATGCTTAACATAGATGTTAGCAACCTCAGTATATGATTTTTTATTTTTATTTTTTTGAGATGGAGTCTTGCACTGTCACCCAGGCTGGAGTGCAGTGGCAGATCGCAGCTCATTGCAACCTCCACCACCTGGGTTCAAGAGATTCTCCTGCCTCAGCCTCCTGAGTAGCTGGAATTACAGGCACCCACCACCACATCTGGCTAATTTTTTGTATTCTTAGTAAAGACAGAGTTTCACTATGTTGGCCAGGCTGGTCTCAAACTCCTGACCTTGTGATCCACCTGCCTCGGCCTCCCAAAGTGCTGGGATTACAGGCTTGAGTCACTGTACCTGGCCAGCATATGATTTCTTTTTCTTTCTTTATTAAGTTGAGAACTTTCACCTTTCATTTAAATAAAAGCACTTTATGGCTTTTCTTTGGCATATCCAAACTGCCAGCATCACTACTCTTGCACTTTGAAACTATTATTAAGTAAAATAAAATAAGGGTCACTTGAACACAGGCACTGCAGCACAGAAACAGTTGATCTGATGGACAAGACAACTGCTAAGTGACTAACAGTCAGGTAGTATATAGGCAAGGGAATGAGTCACATCCCAGGCAGGACATAGTGAGCACAAGGTTTCACCATCTACTCAGAACAGTACACAATTTAAAACTTATGAATTGTTTATTTCTGGAATTTTCCATCTGATATTTTCAGACCATGGTTGACCTCATGTATTAAGATCCTGGAAAGGAAAACCATGGATAGGAGAGGACTACTGTACTAGACAGATAATAAATAAGAAAATAGAGGACTTGAATGTACTCTAAACCAACTAGATCTGACAGACATTTATAGAACAGTCCATTCCAAAACCGCAAAATACACTTATTCTCAAGTGCACGGGGACATTCTCCAGGATAGACTTGTAAACTAAAAATAAAATTCTAATCCCCCTACCAACTGAACAGACTCCCTCTTAGCCAAGGGGACCACAGAGAAACCTTAAACTCTGAGTTCTCAGACATGAGAGGAAGGGAGGGCAGACACATCTCATAGTACCCCCTCCCTTTTGGAGTTCAGGCACAATTGACCAGCATTAGTGTAAAAGAAAGATCATAAGATTGACAAAACAGACTCTCTGTGGCAATAAAATACCAAATTATAAAGAAGACCGAAGGCCATGAAAGGCAAGGGTTAAATCATACCAAGTTAGAGACTGAGCCTTACTCTTTAACCCACTGGAAATTTAAGATTCTCTGAATCCACCTACAACCTGTAATAAGTCCCCTGCTTTCAGATATCCCACCTTTTCCGCCTAACTCTCTATATACCTTTCATGTACTGATTTATGTCTTTACTTATAACTCCAATGACATGGTTTGACTTTGTGTCCCCACCCAAATCTCATCTCAAATTGTAATCCCCATAAACCTCATGTGTTAAGGGAGGAACCTGGTAGGAGGTGATTGGATCATGGGGGTGGTTTCCTCCATCCTGTTGATGATAGTGACTGAGTTCTCATGAGATCTGATGGTTTTATAAGGGGCTCTTCCCCCTTCGCTCACTCTTGATCTTTCTCGCCTGCAGGCATGTAAGATATGCCTGCTTCCCTTTTTGGCATGATTGTAAGTTTCCTGAGGCCTCCCCAGCCATGTGGAACCGAGTCAATTAAACTTCTTTTCTTTATAAATTACCCAGTCGCAGGCATTTCTTTATAGCAGTGTGAAAACAGACTAATACATCCTACCTCCCTGAAATGTATGAAACCAAACTGTAATCTGACTACCTTGGGTGCATTTTCTCAGGACTTTTTAAGACTGTGTTTCCCCAGACTGCAATCATTCATATTGGCTCAGAATAGACTTCTTTAAAATATTTTAGAGAGTTTGGTATTTTCGTTAACAGACTATATGCTAAGCCATAAAATAACCTGAATAAATTTAAAAGAATTGAAATCATGCAAAATGTTTGCCAACCAAAATGTAGTAAAATTAGACATTGATAACAAAAAAATTGAAAAATTTACAAATTTGTGAAAATTAAACAGCACAATACTAAATAACCAATCAGTCAAAGAAGAAATCAGAAGTGAAATTTGAAAATATTCTCAGATAAATAAAATAAAGACACAACATACCAAAGCTTATGGGATGTAGCTAAAGCAGTGCTTAGATGAAATTTGATAACTGAAAATGCTTATGTTAAAAAATGAGAAATATCTCAAGTTATTAACATACCTCCTAAAGGCACTAGAAAAAGAAGAGCAAACTAAACAAAAAGCAAGCAAAGGAAGAAAACGATAAGGATTAGAGAATAAACTACTGTATAGAGGCTAGGAAAAATAATGAATAAAATCAACAGAATCAAAAACTGGATCTTTGAAAAGAATAAGAAATCTGGCAAATATTTAGTTAGACTGACCAAGCAAAAAAGAGAAAACTCAAATTGCTAAAATTAAAAATGAAGCAGGGATAGTTCTACTGAAATAAATAAGATTATAGGGGAATATCATGAACAACTGCATGCCAACAAATTAAATACTTTAGATGAAATATAAGAACTTCCACAAAGACACAAACTAACAAAACTGACCTAAGAAGGAATATAAATTTGAATAGACCTATAACAAGTAAAGAAATTGAATTACTAGGCCCAGATGACTTTACTGGTGAACTCTACCAAGCATTTAAGTGAGAATTAGGCCAGGTGCGGTGGCTCATACCTGTAGTCCCAGCACTTTGGGAGGCCAAGACAGGCAGATCGCCTGAGGTCAGGAGTTTAAGACCAGCCTGGCCAATATGGTGAAACACCCTCTGTACTAAAAATATAAAAATTATCTGGCATGATGGTGCATGCCTGTAATCCCAGCAGCTTAGGAGGCTGAGACAGGAGAATCACTTGAACCCAGGAGGCAGAGGTTGCAGTGAGCCAAGATCACAATACTGCACTCCACCCTGGGTGACAGAGCAAAACTCTGTCTCAAAAAAATAAGTTAAAAAAAAGGTGATAAAAGAAGTGATAAATAATTATTTATAAACTCTTCCAAAACATAGAAGCAAGGGGAAACCTTCCCAACTGATTCAATGAGGCCAGTATTATTCTGATACTGAAACCAAATGAAGACATGAGGCCAGTATTATTCTGATACTGAAACCAAATGAAGACATCACAGAAAAGAAAACTAGCACTAGCAGCTCTAGTTAGAGCAGTTATGCAACATAATAAAATAAAAGGCATCCAGATTGAAAAGGAAAAAGTATAGCTATCCCTATTTGCAGATGACAAGATCACGTATACTGAAAATCCTAAGGAATCCATTAAAAACAATATTAGAACGTATGAATGAGTTTGGTAAGTTGCAGAATACAAGATCATTACTAAAGTCAACTGAATTTCTATATGCTTATAATAAGCATTCCAAAAATAAAATTAGGAAAACAATTCCATTTGTAATAGCATTAAAAAATACTTAGGAGTACAATTAACAAAAGAAATGCAAACCTTGTGCTCTGAAAACTAAAAAACATTATTTAAATAAATTAAAGAATACCCAAGTAAACAGAAAGATATCCCATGTTCATGGACTGGAAGATAACAATATTGTTAAGATGGCAATACTTCTCAAATTGATGTATAGATTTATCACAATCCCTATCAATGTCACAGCTAGCTTCTTCACAGAAATTGACAAGCTGATCACAAAATTCCAATGAAAATTTAATTAATCCAGAATATTTAAAACAATGTTGAAAAAGACAAAGTAGGAGGGCTCACACTTCCTGATTTCAAAATTTACTACAAAGTTACAGTAACCAAGAAAATATGGTACTGGTATAGGAAAGATATGTAGATTAATAAAACAGAATTGAAACTCCAAAAATAAACCATTGTGTATATGATCAATTGATTTTCAGCAAGAGTGCCAAGATATTTCAATGGAGAAGGAGTAATTTTTTAAATAAATGGTGTTGGGACAACTGGATATCCATGTGTAAAAGCAAGTTGGACCACTAACTCACACCATATACAAATATTAACTTAAAATGAATCTAAAACCTAAATGTAAGAGCTAACTGTAAAACTTTTGAAGGAAACATAACTATAAATCTTTGTGACTTTGAATTTAGCAATGATTGCTTAGATATGAAACCAAAAGCACAATCAAAACCAAGAAAAATATTGAAAAATTGAAAACCATTAAAATTAAAAACTTTTGTACTGAAAAGGATATCACATAGAAAGTTCAAGAACAGCCCACAGAATGGGAGAAAATATTTGCAAATTGTATATCTGATGAGGCATGTATATCTAGAATAGATAGAGAACTATTTCAACTCAGTAATGAAAAGACAACCCAATTGAAAATGAGCAAAATATCTGAACAGACAGTTCTCCAAACTAGATATACAAATGAACAATAAGCACATTAAATCATGTTCAACATCATTAGTCATCAGGAAAATGCAAATCAAAACCATGATAAAATACAATGTCACACCTACTAGGTGCTAATAATATACATTTTTTAAAAAGACAGATAACAAGTATTCAAAAAGGACGTGGAGAAATTGGGACTCTCATACATTGCTGGTGGCAGTTTAAAATGATGCAGCCACTATGGAAAAAGATTTGGTAGTTCCTCTGAGTTACCACACGGCTCAGCAATTCTATTCCTAGGTATATACCTAAACAATTTATAAATGAATGTTTATAGTAGTATTAGTCATAATAGCCACCTGAAGAGGCAGTCCCATGAGTAACAATATAATTTCCTCCTAAAAATCTTTCTCCCACCATCACCACATACAGACTGGATTAAGTGATCCTTATACACAGTCCTGTAACCATCTCTGGATCTCTTAACCCTAAGGTCAGAAGCATCTCCTTTTGCCCAGGGTGATCTCGGTTTAAACTTCTTGGCCCAGGGTAATTATTAAGAGTTCCCCTTTCATCTTCAGGTCCCAGTTTGAATGATAAACTACATGATTATCTATCACAAAATGTATGTACTCTTACGTTATTTGTTTAATTATCTCACTTCCTTGTTAGATACCAAGCCTTGTAAAAGGCAGGAACTATAACTATATTAGCCATTGTTTCATTTCCAGTAGCTAACACAGCGCCTGGCATAGAACAGGTGTTGAATAGTTGTCTGCATAATAAGTGAATAAAAGAATTTTTTAAAATCATCACCACACCCAGTCTTAGGGTTTTTGACTTTCAAAATCATCACCCCTTAAAACTGTCCCTCATATTTGTTTTTTAAGCTTATCTTTAAATGAATTAAAATATATCAGAAGGGGAAGCACATAGTGAGATGCTCCTGTAACACATACCCCTTCAAAATAACAATGTTTACTTTTCTGGGAGCTGATAAATGAAAATATCCTATTCTCTTGCTGTCAAAAAGACACAACACCTGAAAAGTCCAGAATACCAAGTTGAGTGAAGATTTTTTCCTAGTTGAGACCTGAAATTCATGGTAAAATTCCCAGAAGCAGAAAAAGCCTCACCAGAGCACCTTCCCACAATGGGGTCTTACAAAGCTATTGTAGCAAATTTAAGTTGTACCAGGTACTAAAAATGTTTTCTATTTCCCCACCTGCTTTCTTTGCCTTCACTTGGCCCCTCTGCCATGCACCTCAACTGACATTCAGCACAAACCTTTACTGGGTCCATAAGCCATATAATTTTCTCATATTTTGCCATAAAATTTTTCATAGACAAGAGAAATGTTTGCAAAGATATTAGAAGAAGTTTTTCATTTTCTGAGGTTGAGATTACAGTTAAAACTGCAGGAAGAACAAGGACAAATTTGAATGATGATACTCTACAAATTCACTTATCCATTTGACATAAGAGGATTAAAAGAATAGGGAAAAAATGTTTTTCACAATAACTTTGGCATCTATTTAGTTATATTAACAGTGGCTCAGAGGCAAGTGTGACCAAATTTAAAAGGTTTACTGTATGTTTTAGAGTTAAACTTCATTCAGGTAACTTTCATGCCCCTAGGGAGGGCAGCCAATGTTGTGAAACTAAGGGCTAGTTCAAGTTAAAAATAATAATAATAATAGTAATAATAAATAAAGAGATGGAAAATGTCCAATGGAGAGGTTAAGTATACTTAGTAAGGGTGGTAAAACCACATGAATATTAATTGGGCCAATTCAAACCTTGGCCTCTCAATAAAACAAAAATATTTTCAAGCTTTAAGAGAAAATAAAGTAGGCTGCTCTTCCCAAGCTGTTTTTCATCTCACTGCTCTCTACATTTCATACTGCTGGTTCTCAGAATCGCAAGATTACAAAAAGAGAAGCTACACTTTCAATACGTCTTGATTATAACATCCTAAAGCAAGAAAACCCAGAGAACTACTGCAAAGTTAGCACCATAGAAAGAGCCTTTCTGTTCCCCAGGTGCTTAGTGAGGACTAGCTG
Source organism: Piliocolobus tephrosceles (assembly GCF_002776525.5). Lineage (NCBI taxonomy): Eukaryota > Metazoa > Chordata > Mammalia > Primates > Cercopithecidae > Piliocolobus > Piliocolobus tephrosceles. Next base: position 102,285,048 of record NC_045444.1, read on the forward strand.
TCATTTCCTTCCACACATTCCAGTCATGGCTGGAAAGGGAATTTTGAGCCCTGAATCTTTAGCCAGATGGAGAAGTTCCTTTCTCAATCTTGTCAATTTTCCTTCTTGCTTAATGCTTTTCCTACCTTTCCTGCCTCTTCTTTAATTTCCCTGTGTACCTCCTAAAGTAATTTATTTACAAAACTATTAATTAACTTATTTTGCAGTGCTGTATGTCGAACTACAAAAGAAAGGCGGAGATGTGTGAAGAGCTCTTCACATATAGCTATGTTGAATTACGTGTACAATCCTTCAAAAGTCAGGGTGATAACTTCAGAGTTCTGGCTCTTACTTCCAAGCTAGATGAGAACACTAATTAGGCGTTTTGTCAAAGATTTCTGGACAATGGTGTCTACGAATTGTCTTCCCAGTGTAATGAAAACCTAGATTAATTATTTTTTATGTCATTAGTTTCATTCTCAAGGGAGAAATGGTCACTGTTTTTGTTACACTCTGTTTTCAAAACACATCAATGTGCCTCACTATTAAAAAATATTACACACAAAATTTGAACCAAGAAAACATCTCATTTAAATTACAATTATTCACAATTGAAAAAAAAAGATTCTCTTCACTAAAGGATTCATCATTGGTTTATTTTCAATACAGTAGTAAGAATTTTCAATATAATGAAATTATCTGAGTGTATTTTAAGATTTATACACAAGTTCTCAGAGTTTCACATTTTAAAATATGCAACAAAGTTATTCTTTTTCTAAGCAGATAGATTATAAATACCATTATTTTCTCTCTGTTATACTGTTCACTACTGCATTGTCACTAATTGCTATTTCATAGAAACTTTGTCCTGTTCCAAATATATATCTCAAGTGTATTTCTTTGATCATTTACTAATTTACTTTATTGAGTCACTCATGTAACTATTCATTAAACATCCAAAATGTTTCATGTCTTTTGTCTTGCAGAGACAATGGCTGATACAATTCTATATCACTTCTCCTGTGCTCTGGGCAACACAGACCTGTTAAATGAATAAGGACCTGCTTATTCATTTAACTAGAATTCAAACCTTAGTCATAACCCTTAGTGATACCTTCAGTAGAACAGAAACCCCTGCAATGAATACAACTGCATATGAAACTTTAACATATAATAAAGTCAGCATCTCAAATTAGTGAGGAAAAGAACATTTAAGTGAGTAGTATTAGGATAACTATTAACAGATAGATAGCTATACTTTAAAAGGGGGAAACGGATCCATTTCTCAGACCTTAAAACAAGATAAATTCCAAGTGTATCAGGAATGTGATAAAACGAAACCATACAAATACTACATGAAACATGAGTGAATTGCTTTGTTACATGACACTTGGAAAAATGTTCCCAATCATGACTCAAAATCCAGAAGTAAAAAGAGAAAGAACTGACAAAATTGATGATGTAAAAAATAAAATAAAGTTAGAAACCTTTGTATGTGAGAAGCATCATAAGTAATGTAAAAAGGGGACAAATGACAAACCAGGGGAAATACGTGCCACTTACATTACGCAGAGTGAATATTCTTCACGTAAACAGAGCTTTTAGAATTTGAGAAGAAAAAACTTATGACACTCTATTGCCAGACAAAGCTAAGAAACAATTGATAAGCAAATTCAAGTGACCTACAAAAAGCTCAACAGTGCTAATAATAAGAAAGTATACTTTTACACTTCTCTGAGATTCTGGTTCTCATTTATCATTGGATGGGAAAAATCCAAAAGTCTGATCACATACACAGTTGACCAGACTCTGGGGAAGCAAGCACTTTTGATCTGCTGGTGGGAATGCAAAATTGCACCTCTCTTCCAGAGGAACATTTGCTGATACCTTGCTAGATATTTACTCAGCAATCCCATGTTGAGTAATCTATTCAAAAGATACACTGGCAAAAATATAAGAAGATGCACAAGGCCATGCATTGCAACACCATTAATAATAATAAACTTGGAAGCAATCCAAATATCTGTAATAGATAATGGATTCAACAAAGAATAAATCAGGATACAGCCACACAATGGAGTATAAGGCAGCTACAAAAAGAAATGAGAATTATCTCTATATTACCATGGAGTCATCTTCAGATAAGTCCTTAAATTTTTTAAGGGATGGAAGGCTTAACATATATAGTTCTTTAAATGGTTACCTATGATGAAAGAAGGAATTATATAGAAAGGGCAGGGCCAGGCATGGTGGCTCATGCCTATAATCCCAGCACTTTGGGAGGACGAAGTGGGTGAAACAACTGAGGTTAGGAGTTCGAGACCAGCCTGACCAACATGGGGAAACCCCAACTCTACTAAAAATACAAAAATTTTTAGTAGAGATGGGGTTTCCCATCTGGGCATGGGGTGCATGCCTGTAAGCCCACCTACTCAGGAGGTTGGGACACAAGAATCACTTGAACCCAGGAGGAGGAGATTGCAGTGAGCCAAGGTCATGCCACTGCACTCCAGCCTGGGCAATAGAATGAGGAAAAAAAAAGAAGAAGGGACAGGGTCAAAGTAATACTTCTATGAATATATCTTGTATATATATACCTTGAATATATATATTCAATATATTGAATATATATTGAATTTGGTACAGTGTAAATATTTTGCATAATTGCAAAATAAAATTAAACATAAAAAAATGAGATACTTAACAATTGAGAGCAAAATTAATCAAGTAAATGCAACTGTGTATCAGGTGGATGGCAAAACCATGTGGAGGAACTAGTCCAAATGACTTTGAAACACTGTAAACTGACTATAAATTTCCATTGAGATATACCCTGAGGACAAAAAGAACTGCAAATAAATCTTAAAATTATCAAATCACTGACACTAGTGGTAGGTATTGTTGTTCTGAGACTGTTGCGTGTATTGTGAGATTAAGCAAATAAGTAATTGTCTTGGTGCCATCAGAAACCAGGATTTTTGACATGAGAGAAAGGAGATACAAATGTAAGATGCAGAAGATTTAGTTAAAAGTCCTATTCTATATTTGAATACGTATCAGTATAAATTCATGATGTATTATATATACATATATATATATATATTTCTTACCTCTATCGTCTGAAAAGATCAACCTAAGAACAATAAGGAGTCTTAATTTTCATATTGCTGTTTCTATTAATGATTTCTAAATCAAAGCAATCATGCGCCTGCAATCCCAGCACTTTGGGAGGCTGAGGCGGGTGGATCACGAGGTCAGGAGTTCCAGACCAGCCTAACCAACAAGGTGAAACCCCATCTCTACTAAAAATGCAAAAATTAGCCAGGTGTGGTGGCAGGTGCCTGTAATCCCAGTTACTCAGGAGGCTGAGGCAGGAGAATCGCTTGAACCTGGGAGGCAGAGGTTGCAGTGAGCCAAGATCTTGCCACTGCACTCCAGCCTGGGTGACAGAGCGAGACTCCATCTCAGAAAAAAAAAAAAAAAAGAAAGAAAGAAAAAAAGAAAAAGAAAAAGAAAAAAATGGCTGATTCCAAGTCTGAGAAAGAAAAAGTAGAGGATGAGCCTAGAACATTTTGTCATGCCAGACAACAAGGAGACTCTCAGAGATTACTGAGATTGCTCAAAAGATTCAAAAGACAACTTAAATAGGTTCCCACTGGCCAAAGATAAACTAATTCGACTCTTCAGAACACTCACTTCCATTTTTTGGAATCTGTGCTTCCTAGGTGGCTATCTTCATACTTTGCATTTGAACACTTTAAACTACATTCTGACCCTTTTGATTATTTTAGGTTGACATTTTGGTTACCCAGATGGTACCCAAAGCAAGCCTCCTGTGATCCCCACCATTTCACTAACAACAATCAGGGCATTGGTATCAACACAAATGACTTTTGTCCACACCACCTCACTAGAGTCAGGAGGAGTCTCTGGTGAGGTTCCTCTTCAACCTCAAATCTCCCTGATTTTTGTTGATATTCAGACTTTATTCAAGCCACCTAATTTCACGCCCAACAGAGCTGGAATTAAAGCTCTGCTTTTCAGGTAAGGTTTTGGGTTTTGTTCTCTAGAGATTCTGCTATTTTCAGATTTTGCTTTTTTTATTTTGTGTTTTGTTTTGTTTCGTTTTTATAGACAGGGTCTTGCTTTTTTTTATAGACAGGGTCTTGCTCTGTTGCGCAGGTTGGAGTGCAATGGTGCACTCATGGCTCACTGCAGCCTCAAGCTCCTAGGCTCAAGGAATCCTCCCAACTCAGTCTCACAAGAAGCTGGGACTATAGGTGCGGGGCCACCATGCCTGGCTAATTTATTTTTTGTAGAGACAGGGTCTCACTATGTTGCCCAGGCTGGTCTCAAATTCTTAGCCTCAAGTGATCCTTTCAAAGGGTTGGGATTACAGGCATGAGCTACTGTGCCTGTCCTATAGATTTGTGATTTTCACTTTTTTCTGAGGTTAAGAGTTGTTTGTTGAACTATGCATTAGAGTTCATATAGCCTTTTCTCTCATTCGCACTATGGTCAGGGAAGGAAACCATTTCACTCTCTGCAAAGAGGAAGCGAATTTTTTGTGGTTTAAGCAAAGTTTGTAATTAAAAAAAACAAACAAACTGGCTAAACTCGAAAGCTGGGTTCATTTGACATATCTAAAGTCCCTTTTTGAGTGACCAAAGCCAATGGAAAGCTTTTAATTAGAACAAAGATAAATCCCAAAGATAAGGGACGCTATTCTTCCTGGACAAAACGTACCTTAGGCAACTAGATTCTTGTGGGAGTGTTTGAGCTCATTGCTCGTGAGGTGCAATGGTCCCATAGGCAATCCTCAAAAAAGAACACAGGAGGAATCTTGCCTAACCCAGGGGACCCCATGAAAGGCTGCTCTCCCAGTGCCTTAAGCACCCAGGATTCATGGGTTCTGCCAAGACGCTTAACAGGGGAGAAGCAACTCACAGATGACACCTTGAGGAGTAATCCTGTTAGGCAGCACACCAGATCCAAAACATCTTTCCCTTTCAGGGGAAAAATTAGGTTCAAAAGAACCTAATTTATGGGCAGTTATCTATGAAAAACCGCATCTTCCTTCTGAAAGGAGAGATCCACCTATGGAAACTCCAGTTGGATTCCTATGCAATACTTATGGGGCCATCTCCTGTCAATATCTAGAGAAATAGTCTTAACCCGTGAAGACACCAAACTACAGTGACCAAAATGAGATACCTTTGAAATACCTAAATTAGTTTATTTACACACACAATTAGAAAACCAGCTCTAAAATTAAACAATAACTGGGACAGTTACTTCCAATGGTGGACCTGTTCAAGAGAGGCTCTGACAAAGCTCTTTCCCTGTATGAAGAAGATAAAAAGCTCTCCAAAACCACTGTTGAATTAAAGAAAACTGCTTTCATGTGCTTAGGCTGTGGTGGGCTCAGGTAATTGAGACTCCAGAAGCAAGTAGAACCGATGTATTGGTCAGGGGAACTTCTAGGGGATTAAGGGTATAGATGACAGTCAAAAGTCAGCATCCCCCTAATTCTGCCCTTCGCATTACAATCTCTAGGTCCAATCATCTAAACTCTGCCATTCTTTTGCCTCTGGCTTCAGATGACAGGGCACAAGATTGCAAAATCTTAAACAACCAGCTTCTCTCTCCCGGAACAGACCTCCATGAGACTCCCCTTACTAGCACTGATGTTGTTTGGTTTACAGATGGATCTTACTTAAAGGATGAATCTGGGACTTACTGTGCAGGTTATGCTATGGTATCTTTAATGGGAGAAATAGAAAATGATTGCCTTCCAGGAGCCACATGTGCTCAACAAGCAGAATTGATAGCATTAATCAGGGCCTGTCAATTGGCAAAAGGAATAACTGCTAATATTCACGCAGGCAGCAGATCTGCTTTTGGAGTTGCTCATGATTTTGGAATGCTATGGAAACAAAGAAGGTTTTTAAATGCTTCTGATCAGTCTGTAAAAATTGGACACCTTATTTCACAATTGCTAGAAGACTTATTATTATACCAAGATCACTGCCCATTATTAAAATCCCAGATCATCCCAAATCAGATACTCCAGATCAGCTAGCTGATACGGCAGCAAAAAGAGCTGTACTAAATGCATCTAAACAAGAAAAGTAATCTGTATTAACTTTTAAAGAAGCACCTGAATTTGACATAAAATGAGTTAAGTACAGAGCTCCAGAAGGTGAATAGGAAAATTGGAAGATGAAAAGCAGAACACACTCTCCCAAAGATGAGGTGTGGTGTGGGCCAAATAATTTACCTATGCTTCCTGCTGAATTATAGTCATCATTTTTAACCCATATACGTGATTCAACTCATTGGAGCCCTGAGGAAATGGTTGCTTGGGGAAAACAATACTTTAAAAAACCATCTCTGATTATAGCTCACAAGGTATACAATCACTGCCATGTTATCTGCTCAAAATATAATCTAGGGAAACCTTTACACAGTTCCCAAGGACATTTGCCTTTAACTGAAGGCTCCTATGAAGTACGACAACTATATTCTATTCAGCTGCCACCACTGCAAGGATACCATTATGTTCTAGTGATTAGTTACATGTTTTCTCATTGGTTCGAAGTGTATCCATGTAGAAGAGTGACTGACTGCCTTAGCAGTAAGTAAAATTCTTTCAGGAAAGATTATTCCCTTAAAACTCTACAGTGACCAAGGTACTCATTTTACCAGACAGAAAATTCAGTCAGTATGTAAAAGTTGCCCTCTCCTCCAACATTTTCATTGGGCATGTCATCCCCAATCATTTGGATTGGTGGAGCATACAAATGGAATAATTAAGATTCAATTGGCAAAAATAACAGTTTTAAAGATTCCATGGCCAAAGTCTCTTCCATTGGTTTTTCTTAACCTAAGATCAGTCTCATTTAGAAAATATCAGTTGTTGTTGTAACTGGCAAACCTATGAATCTGCTCCCAGGGAATTGTAACTCCTTCATTTATAAAGGGAAACATGTTCCCTTATTGTTATAACCTTATGAAACAATTAACTAAGAATTATAATCTAGTAAAAGATTCTTAGAGACCTCTCAGGAAATGAAGAATTAAAGACCCACAGTCTTTAACCAGGAGATTTTGTTTATTGGAAATGGCATATTTTAAAAGACTGTCTCTGACCGAAGTGGAAGGGCCCTTACAAAGTGTCCTTTACTAATCCTCGTGCTGTAAAATGATAAAGACTAGACTCCTAGATCCATGTTTCTCATCAAAAAGGCTCTATCTCCTGAGTAGAATGTTTCCCCGGAAGGTGACTCTAAACTCACGTTAATGCCAGGCCAAAAAAACGATGATATCTGATGTAGACAGCTAAAATCCAAGGCTTCATACCAGGTCTATATGTAAACAAATGCTTAATATTAACTTTTGTTAATAAATAGATGATGAAGATTTTCCTTTACAAGCTCCCACTAAACTTCTTTTTATTCTTAGTTCTCATGTCTTGGTTCTACTATCACCAGCTGTTGCCCTTGAAGCAAATCTCTCTTTGTAATGTGCCCAAGACTATGCTAAAAGATTACAAAAATATGCTTGTTGGGTATGTAGTCTCATGCCCTTTCTAGTAGTTTTGGCCTTCTATGGTGGGTATCTCCCAGGAAAAGATAGGATAGAATATCAGAAATATATCTGTGTTTCTCAAAAATAGTCATCGATGTTTGACGCTAGTAGGACTAAGGATAAAGCACATCACTGGCCTATTAATAATACTTTACAGAATAAAGATCATAGTAAGAGCCTCTCGGTAAAAGAAACTAGTCCATTAGCTTTCATGCTGGTGCTGTCCCTACTGAGGGATGAAACAACCAGGCTGCCCCAATTGAGAGTTGAGACAAGTCAATTTTAGAATGATACAACACAGATTTGGGATGGTTTTATCTGGCTTGCCCCCTTCTTTGGCCAGCTCAGTCATCTTGTCCCCTTATTTTGGGAACAGAGAAATTATACCAAAAATACCTGGCCCAATAGCACTAGAGATAGAGTACTGATTGGCATGCCACCGAATGGGCACAACCAGCAGGTGTTCATTGGTTAGCTCCAAATGGAACATCTGGGCTTTATGGCGCTAACTTATGGTCATAGTTACCCCCAGGATGATTAGGTGATGTTCCTTGGGATATGCTTGGGCACAGGGTTGAGTAGTTCATACTCTGCTAAAACCTGCAAATTTTCCTCATTCACAATCTCATTGGGTTTGTTCTATGTTTCATGAGTATGACCATTTATTAGCTTTCATCTTCATACTACAACCAGGTATTGAGGATGTCATTTGACATGTAGAGGCCCTAACCAATGATACATAAAGGCCCTAAATGATAGCCATATGGGTATTTCATTATTAAACAATGAAGTTACTCTTATGAGAAAGGCTATATTACAGAACTGTATGGCTTTAGACATACTCGCTGCAGCCCAAGGGGGAGCTTGTGCTAACGCAGAAACAGTGTTATGTTCAAATCCCTGATGAATCAGATAACATCACTAAATTAGTGGCTGATATAAAAACCCAAATAACTGACTTTTCAGATCTAAGGCCCTCTCGGAATGATTGCCTAAGCAACTGCTTTAAATCTTAGAAACTCGGTGGCAAAAGCTGTTACCTATTCTAGTAATTATAATTATTTGTGGTGTTTGGTCCTGTTTTTGCCTACACTGCTGTTACAGCATTTGTTTGCAACTGAGCCAATGCACACCTGAAAAGTCTGGAATAATGGTCACTCAAAAAATTACTTTGATTGAAGAGGCAGTCATGTAGCCTGAATCAGGTTTCAGGACCATTTCTCCCATGTTTGCTTTATAATTCAGCTTTGGTCTTTTCCAACTTTCCCCCCCATGGGACATGACTTCCTAGGAATGAGCCTTCCTAGCAATGTGGGATTTTGACCTACATAAACGACCTAAATACATGATTCTTCTGCAATGCTTTCTCCAAAAGATTTTGAAGAAATGGGTGAAACTGAAATTAAAATACATTTTAGGACCCTCTGAATGTATTATGCCAAGGGGAAGTTAAGCCCTGGAGACTGAGGCATGCAACATGTTTGCAACTTCTGTTTCTTTCTTTTCCTTTTTTATTTTCTTTTTGTAGAAATGGAGTTCTCACTATGTTGCTCAGGCTGGTATGGAACTCCTGGGCTCAAGCAATTCTCCCACCTCAGCCTCCCAAAGTGCTGGGATTACAGGGTGAGCCACCGTGCCCAGCCTGCAGCTTCTGTTTCTTCTATTATAGATTAACTTTCTTCTTCATTGTTCTTGTTCTGTAAATGACCAGGACAGGCCCGAAGCCAGACCTTCTATCCTTCCAATCACTGATCTTTGTTACAGATTAACTGCCTCCTTTATTGTCCTATACCTAACTCAGACCAGATGGTGCAAAAGACCCCATGACTGTTTGACTGTTATATCTTTATTGTGGAATGTTAAATATACCTTTCCTAAAAGAAAAATCACCTCAGCTAATCAGATGGTAGTAACTATGCTTTAAGCCTTATGTAGAAGGATATTGAACTTCTGTGAAGCTTCTCTGAACTTTATCTATATAAACAATCCCAAATTTCTATACCTCAGGACGCTGACTTCCATTCTTTGGAATCTGTGCTTCCAAGATGGCCATCCTCAATCTTTGTGCTTGAATAAACTTTCTTTAAACTGACTCTGACCCTTTTGACTATTTTAGGTTGGCAGACAGAATCAGGATTCAAAATAGAAGCCAAGGTCAAGGAGGTTTATCTCAGAATTAAAAAGAGATCCCTGGGCCGGGCGCGGTGGCTCAAGCCTGTAATCCCAGCACTTTGGGAGGCCGAGACGGGTGGATCACGAGGTCAGGAGTTCGAGACCATCCTGGCTAACACGGTGAAACCCCGTCTCTACTAAAAATACAAAAAAAAAAAAAAACTAGCCGGGCGAGGTGGCGGGCGCCTGTAGTCCCAGCTATTCGGGAGGCTGAGGCAGGAGAATGGCGTAAACCCGGGAGGCAGAGCTTGCAGTGAGCTGAGATCCGGCCACTGCACTCCAGCCCGGGCGACAGAGCGAGACTCTGTCTCAAAAAAAAAAAAAAAAAAAAAGAGATCCCTGGTGATTCCCCCAAATGGAATTTAAATTCCACCTCGGCCTTACTGGCCACTAGTCTCATGAGGCAAGGAAGAGGGGTGAACTGAGTGGGTTGCTCAAGTGTCCTTGATGTATGCTGTCCTGCCCCAAGACATGGGGCTGCCGAGCTGGAAAAACAACATACAAGATCAGGGATTAAAGCAGACACATGATCATCTTTAAGCTCTGATGCATGCTAAACCCATTCATCCATTCAGCAAATCGTTACTAAACACCTTCCATGAGCCTCACTCACAGCACACTAGATAGTGAGAAATTCATTACAAAAGAAAGAACTATGGGACTATTAGGCTCCTCAGTTCACCCTCACCCTGCCAATTCCTTACCCACCATAAGTACTCCCTCTTAAAACCAGCAAAACATTGATCACATTTCTGTATCCCCAAATCTCCATTTTAGTACCCTATTCCCCAAAGAACAACATCCAAACTACCTAACAGAACACCAGACCCTGGACCACATGCGACTATCTCCCCACACCCTTCTCTCAACCTGAGGCCTGAACTAGAGCCGATAAATCAGCACTGAGGTGATTGATAAATGATTTTACGGGTTGTCACTGAGATGACATGAATGTCCATTCATCCATTCAGCAAGATGTCACTGAGATTAGAATAATAAATCCCCCCTGCTAGATTTCATGAAGTAGCATGAGTATAGTAAAACCACTATGGGGTAAGCCTTTCCCAAAAAGCCCCCATTATCTCTAGGAAAATGCTTATGCAGGAAGATAAAATATACTTTTTTCCCCAACATCTCTGACAAAAGATACTAACATACTTCAATCAATACTGACTATAAATTATTTGTTGAGAATAATATAAAAACAGAATTTTTTCTTCAAAGGAAATGACTTTGCTATGTTTTCAGTCTACTATTAATTTGAACTCCTTTGTAAAGAAAGCACATGAGCTATGAAGTCACAGCTGGGCACAATGGGCAACAAAGGATGGATGGCTGGCAAGACGGTCGAATAGGAACAGCAATGCAGAAGGCGGGTGATTTCTGTATTTCCAACTGAGGTACCTGGTTCATCTCATTGGGACTGGTTAGAAAGTGGGTGCAGCCCACAGAGGGCAAGCCAAAGCAGGATGGGGCATTGCCTTATCCAGGAAGCACAAGGAGTTGGGGAACCCCATCCCCTAGCAGAGGGAAGCCATGAAGGACTGTGCCATGAGGAACGGTGCACTCCAGCCCAGATACTACACTTTTCCCATGGTCTTCACAACCCACAGACCAGGAGATTCCTTCAGGTGCCTATGCCACCAGGTCCCTGGGTTTCAAGCACAAAACTGGGAAGCCATTTGGGCAGACACTGAGCTAGCTACAGGAGTTTTTTTTTTTTTTTTCATACCCCAGTGGCTCCTGGAACACCAGCAAGACAGAACCATTCACCCCCTGGAAATGGGGCTGAAGCCAGTGAGCCAAGTGGTCTAGCTCAGCAGATCCCACCGCCATGGAGCCCAGCAAGCTAAGATCCACTGACTTCAAATTCTTGCTGCCAGCACAGCAGTCTGAAGTCAACCTGGGATGCTCGAGCCTGGCGAGCCTGGTGAGGGGAAGGGCATCCACCATTCCTGAGGCTTCAGTCAGCTGCTTTCCCTCACAGTGTAAACAAAGCTGCTGGGAAGTTCCAACTGGGTGGAGCCCACCACAGCACGGCAAAGCCACTGTAAACAGACTGCCTCTCTAGATTCCTCATCTCTGGGCAAGGCATCTTGGAAAGAAAGGCAGCAGCCCCAGTCAGGGGCTTATAAATAAAACTCCCATCTCCCTGGGACAGAGCACCTGGCGGAAGGGGCAGCTGTGGGTACAGCTTCAGCAGACTTAAACGTTCCAGCCTGCCAGCTCTAAAGAGAGCAGCAGATCTCTCAACACAGTGCTCGAGCTCTGCTAAAGGACAGACTGCCTCCTCAAGTGGGTCCTTGACACCCGTGCCTCCTGACTGGGAGATATCTCCCAGCAGGGATCAACCGACACCTCATACAGGAGAGATCTGGCTGGCATCTAGTGGTTACCCCTCTGGGATAAAGCTTCCAGAGGAGGGAACAGACAGCAGTCTTTGCTGTTCTACAGCCTCTGATGGTGACACCCTGGCAGAAAGGGTCTGGAGTGGACCTCCAGCAAACTCCAGCAGACCTGCAACAGAGAGGCCTGACTGTTAGAAGGAAAACTAACAAACAGAAAGGAATAGCATCAACATCAACATCAACAAAAAGGACGTCCACACAGAAATTCCATCCAAAGGTCACCAACATCAAAGACCAAAGATAGATAAATCCACAAAGATGAGGAAAAACCAACACAAAAAGACTGAAAATTCCAACAACCAGAACGCCTCTTCTCCTCCAAAGGATCACAACTACTCGCCAGCAAGGGACAAAACTGGATGGAGAATGATTTTGATGAATTGACAGAAGTGGGCTTCAGCAAGTGGGTAGTAACAAACTCCTCCGAGCTAAAGGAGCATGTTCTAACCCAATGCAAGGAAGCTAAGACCCTTGAAAAAAGGTTAGAGGAATTGCTAGCTAGAATGACCAGTGTAGAGAAGAACATAAATGACCTGACAGAGCTGAAAAACACAGCATGAGAATTTTGTGAAGCATAAACAAGTATCAATAGCCTAATCAATCAAGCAAAAGAAAGGATATCAGAGATTGAAGATCAACTTAATGAAATAAAGCATGAAGATAAGATTAGAGAAAAAAGAATGAAATGGAATGAACAAAGCCTCCAAGAAATATGTGACTATGTGAAAAGACCAAACCTACATTTGATTGGTGTAAGTGACCGGGAGGGGGGAATGGAACCTAGTTGGAAAACACTCTTCAATATGTTATCCAGGAGAACTTGCCCAATCTAGCAAGACAGGCCAGCATTCAAGTTCAGGAAATACAGAGAATACCACAAAGATACTCCTCGAGAAGAACAACTCCAAGACACATAATTGTTAGATTTGCCAAGGTTGAAATGAAGGAAAAAAATATGAAGGGCAGCCAGAGAGAAAGGTCGGGTTACCCACAAAGGGAAGACCATCAGACTACCAGCAGATCGCTCTGCAGAAACCCTACAAGCCAGAAGAGAGTGGGGGCCAATATACAACATTCTTTAAAAAAAGAATTTTCAACCCAGAATTTCATATCCAGCCAAACTAAGCTTCATAAGCAAAGGAAAAATAAAATCCTTTACAGACAAGCAAATGCTGAGAGATTTTGTCACCAGGTCTGCCTTACAAGAGCTCCTGAAGGAAGGACTAAACATGGAAAGGAACAACTGGGACCAGCCACTGCAAAAACACACCAAATAGTAAAGGCCATCGACACTATGAAGAAACTGCATCAACTAACGGGCAAAATAAGCAGCTAACATCACAATGACAGGATCAAATTCACACGTAACAAAATTTACCTTAAATGTAAATGGGCTAAATGCCCCAATTAAAAGACACGGACTGGCAAATTGGATAAAGAGTCAAGACCCATTGGTGTGCTGTATTCGGGAGACCCATCTCACATGCAAAGATACACATAGGCTCAAAATAAAGGGATGGAGGAATATTTACCAAGCAAATGGAAAGCAAAAAAACAAACAAAAAAAAAATCAGGGGTTGCAATCCTAGTCTCTTATAAAACAGACTTTAAAGCAACAAAGATCAAAAAAGACAAAGAAGAACATTACACAATGGTAAAGGGGTCAATGCAACAAGAAGAGCTAACCATCCTAAATATATATGCACCCAATACAGGAGCACCCAGATTCATTAAGCAAGTTCTTAGAGACCTACAAAGAGACTTAGACTCCCACACAATAATACTGGGAGACTTTAACACCCCCCTGTCAATATTAGACAGATCAACAAGACAGAAAATTAACAAGGATATTCAGGACTTGAACTCAGTTCTGGACCAAGCAGACCTAAAAGACATCTACAGAACTCTCCACCTCAAATCCACAGAATATACATTCTTTTCAGCAGCACATTGCATTTGTTCTAAAATTGAACACATAATTGGAAGTAAAACACTCCTTAGCAAATGCAAACTAACAGAAATCATAAAAAACAGTCTCTCAGACCACAGTGCAATCAAACTAGAACTCAGGATAAAGAAACTCACTCAAAACCAGGCAACTACATGGGAACTGAACAATCTGCTCCTGAATGACTACTGGGTAAATAATGAAATTAAGGCAGAAATAAATAAGTTATTTGAAACCAATGAGAACAAAGACACAATGTAGCAAAATCTCTGGGACACAGCTGAAGCAGTGTTTAGAAGGAAATTTTAGCACTAAATTCACAAACAAGAAAGCAGGAAAGATTTAAAATTGACACCCTAACATCACAATTAAAAGAACTAGAGAAGCAAGAGCAAACAAATTCAAAAGCTAGTAGAAGACAAGAAATAACTAAGATCAGAGCAGAACTGAAGGAGACAGAGACACAAAAAACCCTTTTAAAAAAAACCAATGGATCCAGGAGCTAGTTTTTTGAAAAGATTAACAAAATAGATAGACTGCTAGCCAGACTAATAAAGAAGAAAAGAGAGAAGAATCAAATAGACACAATAAAAAATGATAAAGGGGAGATCAACACTGATCCCACAGTAATACAAACTACCATCAGAGAATACTATAAACACTTCTATGCAAATAAACTGGAAAATCTAGAAGAAATGGATAAATCCCTGGACACATACAGCCTCCCAAAACTAAACCAGGAAGAAGCTGGATCCCTGAATAGACCAATCACAAGTTCTGAAATTGAGGCAGTACTTCATAGCCTACTAACCAAAAAAAAAAAAAACCCCGGACCAGATGGATTCACAGCCGAATTATCCCAGAGGTACAAAGAGGAGCTGATACCATTCCTTCTGAAACTATTCCAAACAACAGAAAAAGAGGGACTCCTCCCTAACTCATTTTGTGAGGCCAGCATCATCCTGATACCAAAACCTGACAGAGACACAACAAAAAAAGAAAATTTCTGCCCAATATCCCTGATGATCATTGATGCAAAAATCTTCAGTAAAATACTGGCAAACTGAATCCAGCAGCACATCTAAAAGCTTATCCACCACAATCAAGTCAGTTTCATCACTGGGATGCAAGGCTGGTTCAACATACACAAATCAATAAACATAACCCATCATATAAACAGAACCAATGACAAAAACCATATGGTTATCTCAACAGATGCAGAAAAGGCCTTCAACAAAATTCAACAGCCCTACATGCTAAAAACTCTCAATAAACTAGGTATTGATGGAATGTATCTCAAAATAATAAGAGCTATTTATGACAAACCCACAGCCAAAATCACACTGAATGGGCAAAAACTGGAAGCATTCCCTTTTAAAACCAGCACAAGGCAAGGATGTCCTCTCTCATCACTCCTATTCAACATAGTGTTGGAAGTTCTGGCCAGGGCAATCAGGCAAGAGAAAGAAATAAAGGGTATTCAAATAGGAAGAGAAGTCAAACTGTCTCTGTTTGCAGATGACAAGATTGTATATTTAGAAAACCCCATTGTCTCAGCCCAAAATCTCTTTAAGCTGATAAACAACTTCAGCAAAGTCTCAGGATACAAAATCAGTGTGCAAAAATCACAAGCATTCCTATACACCAATAATAGACAAACAGAAAGACAAATCATGAGTGAACTCCCATTCACAACTTCTACAAAGAGAATTTAATACCTAGGAATACAACTTACAAAGGATATGAAGGACCTCTTCAAGGAGAACCACAAACCACTGCTCAAGGAAATAAGAGAGGACACAAATAAATGGAAAAACATTTCATGCTTATGGATAGGAAGAATTAATATGGTAAAAATGGCCATACTGCCCAAAGTAACTTATAGATTCAATGCTATCCCCATCAAGCTACCATTGACTTTCCTCACAGAATTAGAAAAAACTACTTTAAATTTCATGTGGAACCAAAAAAGAGCCTGTATAGCCAAGACAATCCTAAGCAAAAAGAACAAAGCTGGAGGCATCACACTGCCTGACTTCAAACATACTACAAGTCTACAGTAACCAAAACAGCATGATACTGGTACCAAAACAGATATATAGACCAATGGAACAGAACAGAGGCCTCAGAAATAATGCCACACATCTACAACTGTCTGATCTTTGACAAACCTGATAAAAACAAGCAACGGGGAAAGGATTCCCCATTTAATAAATGGTCCTGGGAAAACTGGCCAAACATATGCAGAAAACTGAAACTGGATCCCTTCCTTACACCTTATACAAAAATTAACTCAAGATGGACTAAAGACTTAAACATAAGACCTAAAACCATAAAAAACCCTAGAAGAAAACCTAGGCAACACCATTCAGGATGAAGGCATGGCAAAGACTTCATGACTAAAACACCAAAAGCAATGGCAACAAAAGCCAAAATTGACAAATGGGATCTAGTTAAACTAAAGAGTTTCTGCACAGCAAAAGAAACTATCATCAGAGTGAACAGGCAACCTATAGAATGGGAGAAAATTTCTGCAATCTTCCACCTGACAAAGGGCTAATATCCAGAATCTATAAGGAACTTAAACAAATTTAAAAGAAAAAAACAAACAACCCCATCAAAAAGTGGGTGAAGGATATGAACAGATAATTCTCAAAACAAGATATTTATGCGGCCAACAAACATATTTTAAAAAGCTCATCATCACTGGTCATTAGATAAATGCAAATCAAAACCACAATGAGATACCATCTCACACCAGTTAGGATGGTGATCATTAAAAAGTCAGGAAACAACGGATGTTGGAGAGGATGTGGAGAAATAGAAACACTTTTACACTGTTGGTGCAAGTGTAAATTAGTTCAACCATTGTGGAAGACAGTGTGGTGATTCCTCAAGGATCTAGAGCCAGAAATACCATCTGACCCAGCAATCCCATTACTGGGTATATACCCAAAAGATTATAAATCATTCTCCTATAAAGACACCACATGCAAATGTATGTTTATTGCAGCACTGTTCACAATAGCAAAGACTTGGAACCAACCCAAATGTTCATCAATGATAAACTGGATAAAGAAAATGTGGGACATATACACCATGCAGTACTACGTAGCCATAAAAAAGGATGAGTTCGTGCCCTTTGCAGGGACATGGATGAAACTGGAAACCGTCATTCTCAGCAAACTAACACAAGAACAGAAAACCAAACACTGCATGCTCTCGCTCATAAGTGGGTGTTGAACAATGAGAACATAGGGACACAGGGAGGAGAACATCACACCAGGGCCTCTCAGGGGGTGGGGGGATAGGGGAGGGATAGCATTAGAAGAAATACCTAACGTAGATGATGGGTTGATGGATGCGGCAAACCACCATGGCATGTGTATACCTATGTAACAAACCTGCACTTTCTGCACATGTATCCCAAAACTTGAAGTATTAAAAAAATAATAAAATAAAGATAAAAATTTTTTAAAAGCAACAAAGTGTGAATAATTTGCACTATTGTCCAATTCTACAATAATTTCTCCATAGAGAATCCTCTAACAAACCCATAATTTTTCAATTCCTTATTATAATTCTTCTTTAAAGAATATAATTTATGATACAATAAAACAAATGTGTATGTTTAAAAGCTTAAACCTATCTTCAAAGTTCCCTGAAGATTCATTCTCTTGTTTGACATTGACTTGACTACTGTAAGTAAATATTTCAAAAAATGTAAAATATCCTTCATAAGAAAGCACATAAAGTGTCTTATCTTAGCCCGAAATGCAAACTAAAAAGCAGCTCCATGCCACGTTTTTGCTAAATGTCATCACTTAGATCTCTAACTCACCAACCAAGACTTGAGCAAAAACACAAATAGACCCAAACAAGACTTTGTAAAGAGATTCAAAAAATATTCAGGCCTGAAAAATGTGTTCCTGCCCACATTATTGGCCCAGCAAATACATCCCATCTGGGCAAATGATCAGAGAAGTGCTGAAAAGAAAAAAAAAAATCAACCTCCTCAAATGTCTATAATTCTGAGCATTGAAAAATTTTTTTGCTTAAACCAAAGAAGTTTGGCTTCTTCCAATTTTTATGCAAGCCTTGCAGGGTATCTAGAGACCTAATCCGGAATAATTCACCAAAAGTAAAAATTTCTTATTTTCTTGTGTTTTATTTTTAAGATATGAGCAATTCTGATGTCTAATGTAATATGTATCTTTATTTCTTTTAATATGAAAATAATGTGAGTTTTTCCTTTAAAATTCTTAAAGTAAATGAGAAGCTCCAGAAAAATGTGTTGTGCTTATCCCGTGAATTTGTCCCTAAGCACAGGCCAGACTGGAAAACTTGGAATTAAATGTATTAAAGACCCCAGTCAGATTAGAATGGGAATGGGTTCTTAGGGAAGGCATATTTGGGGTTGATTTTGATCAACTGTCAACAGCATTGCCTAGACTAGTTTATCAGAAGAACTGGCAAATCTTTTAACAAGGCCCTGAGGCAGTGAAACCAAAAGAGCAAGTTTATACAGCAGGGGTGCCAGGAAAGCCAGGTGAGGAGGTTGACCCACAAGCTATGGAGTGGTCTAGATGGGATGGGCAAAGGAGACAGTCATGCCACTAAGAAGTGGCAAGCCTGGAGTTTGAAGCAGTGGACAAAAAAAAAAAAAAAAAAAAAAAAAAGAGAGAGAGAGAGAAAGGTTTCTGTAAGAGGAATAGAGCACCCAGAAATAAATATTTCTCACATCTCATGTTTATCAAGAGTATTCCCACCAGTATCACCAGGAATGAAAACATAAACATCTGCTTCAAACATAATCACCGCAGAGAATTGGTAAGTGGCTGATATAGGCTCGTTCTGGTGGTTCGCTGGAGTCCATAACAGCGGAACAAGAGATAAAGAAAGACTACTTCTCAGGCACAGTCACATGTTCCCTTTGCCGTTCCCACCAAACACTGGTTTGCAGTGGCCATTGCCTAAGCAGCAAATACGCTATTTTTCAGGTAATAAAGGCAAAGTTAAAGATACAAAGATACAAGAAGCATTTTTTAATTTACAATTAAATAAAGAATAAAGAAACACAAAATAAGGTCACCGATGTCAAGCAATTAATAATTTCCTAAACAAACATAACCCTGGATTTCAAAAGCACACTCGTCAATTATAGACAGACTAGCCCAAAAGATGACTAAGGGATAATATCTGGAATATAGGTTACAGAGCACCTCTCAAATGTCTGAGATACACACATTCCAGAGTACCATGAAAACTAAACAAACAAGAAAGCAACACTTAAACACCCGCGATTTCCCAGAATTTGTATAAAATAGCATGCTAACTCACTCTGGAAAGCACAGACTGCTTATCCTTTCAGATATAGAAGGGAAGATGAATCTGTTCACTGCTTTCTGTCTTCTACCTCCCCCTGAGTGTTCTCCACATTTAAGAGAAGGCTTTTGCTGAAAAGTAAAATACTCCTTGGCATTAGGAAGAGCAGCATACTTTGCATTCTTTTTTTTTTTCAAAATTGCATTAAAATCTCCTTTGAAAGCAAGGATTGTTTTATTTATTTGCTTTGTATCCTCTATGGTCAGAGCTCTATAAAAGATAATCCAATCAGTTCTGCAACAATAAACAGTATGTCTTGGAAGGTATCATAAAAATCCTTACAGTGCAATTCATTTTAAAACTTATTAATTATTATTAAAGAAAGGGTCTTGCTCCATTCCTCAGATTAAAGTGCAGTGGTGCAGTCATAGCTCACTGTAACCCCACGTTTCTGGGTTCAAGAGATCCTCCTGCTTCAACCTCCTGAGTAGCTAGGACTACAAGTGCATGCCACTATACCCAGCTAATTTTTTGTACTATTTTTTGTAGAGAAGGGGTTTCGCCATGTTGCCTAGTCTTGAATTCTTGACCTCAAGTGATCGCCTGGCCTCAACCTCCCAAAGTGCTGGGATTACAGGTGTGAGCCATCACACCTGGCCTTAATTTAAAATTTAATGAAAACAATTACTTCTACTTTGGCATCAAAAATAATTGCCTAGGCCAGGTGCAGTGGCTCACACCTGTAATCTCAGCACTTTGGGAGGTCGAGGCAGGCAGATCATCTGAGGTCAGGAGATTGAGACCAGCTGGTCAACGTGGTGAAACCCAATCTCTACTAAAAAAAAATTCAAAACTTAGCCAGGCATGGTGGTGCTGTAATTCAGCTACTTGGGAGGCAGAGGCAGAAGAATTGCTTGAACCCAATGAGCCGAGATCAGGCCATTGCACTCCAGCCTGGGAAAAAAAAGAAAAAAGAAAAGAAAAATCGCCTGCATAACACTATTTTGTAGAAAGTTGGGAATTACCATAGCAGCCCTTACCTGCTTCTCTGTGCAGGACCCCCTAAGGTAGAATACAAAATGTCGTCCACTGTTCCCTGCCTTGAATATCAGGTCTCAGGCTGCTGTCCATCGTTCCCCTAGGGCAGCATACCCTCACCAGCAATTCAACTATTCTGGCAAGAGCAGCCTGCAGCCTGAGCAGGGCCTTCCCTCTCACCTCCTCTTCCCCTCAGAAAGGTGTTGCAAGAGCCGCTCCCTGCTGCCCTCTGTCTTCCAAAGCTCAATTTGGTTAATTCCTCCACAGCCTTTTTTCCCCTATCTTTACGCACATACATAAACACACTTTTTCTTCTTTTCTCCCATCCTTGCCCAGTTACTGAGAGAAAAAAAATATATATGGCGATATAGTGGATACTGTGATTTCAGGACCGGAACCAATTCCACCAACGGCTGTGGTGTTGGTGGCTGTATTAGTACATTTTCATGCCGCTGATAAAGACATACCCGAGTGAGTAATTTATCAAGAAAAAGAGGAGTAATGGACTCACAGTTCCGTGTGGCTGGGGAAGCCTCACAATCACGGCAGAAGGTGAAACGCAGGTCTTAACGTGGCGGCAGACAGGAGCGAATCAGAGAGCCAAGCGAAAGGGTTTCCCCTTATAAAACCATAGGATCTCGTGAGAGTTATTCATTACCGCGAGAACAGTAGAGGGGAAACTGCCCCCATGATTCCATTATCTCCCACCAGGTCCCCCCCACCACACGTGATAATTACAGGAGCTAAAACTCAAGATGAGATTTGGGTGGGGACACAGCCAAACCATATCAGTGGCCATAGTACTCAGGAGACTTTGTCCCTGGGAATTGCTCTCAGCGGGGGAGTTGCATGCTGCAAGTCACACCTCTCCTGAAGTGGCCCCTATCCACTCACTGATCAATGAGGAGACAGACAACTGAAGGGTTGTGCCTGCTTCAGGACTGCCCTGCCATCAGCCAAGTCCTTTGCAGTAGCTGCATCTCCTGTTCTCCAGTTCTGCTTCCCTTACTTCACAGGGGTTGATTCAGAGCGGCTCCCCAGGCAACTACGCTCACAGTCTGAATTCCAGGAAACTGACCCAAGATACCCATCCCCTTTTCCCCACATTCTTTCTTTCTTGTTGTTTTTATAGAGACAGGTGTCTCTGGGATGCCCACGCTGGAGTGCAGTAGTGTGATCACAGCTCACGGTAACCTTGAACTCTGGGGTTCAAGTGATCCTCCAGCCTCAGCCTCTAGAGTCGCTGGGACTACAGTCATGATCCTTCACACTCTCAAGGCTCTGTATTATTTCTTTGTGTTTAAAACTGAACCTTGGGGTGACTGATCCATGCTAGTAAAACATGGGTGTCAAAGTAAAGTTTTAAGGAAAATTATTCCTTAACTTCTAAATCCCTCAAATGTGCTGAGAATTTCCCCCTCAATAATCTCCACAAGTCCCCAACGTTCTCCTCTTCTCCTCTAATTAAAAATGCCATTATCAAAGCCATATTGTAGAAAAAAGAAATTATTTTTATTAATTTGGTTATGTTCAGTTATAACTAATGGATTTGCAAACACAGTCTGCATACCTAAACTATAACATTTGATTTCTCTGCGTCTTTTCATTGCAAATGTCCATTAGTTCATCTAGGTTTGAAATTAAGTTGATTCCATGAGCTGGCCCTTTGTTCCTTCTTTTCTTTTATTATTTTTGGTAGAAAAATTATTTTTAAGTTCAAAACAACTGACAGTGAAATAAACCGTTGGAACTCAAATCGCCTGAAAGTAAGAGTTCACAATGGCTTCAAATAATTAGCTTTGGAAAGAGAGAGAAGCCTCACACTGTAGCAGGGATGTGAAACGAAGCTTCAGACTCCCCAACCCCCGAAGACACAGCTTCCCAGTAGCTTCACTGCGTAATGGCAGAAGGGTCCCAGCTGGAATGTTGCAGTTTAATTTCCCTGACTCCAGATCACTGCTTGGACCACACCTTTATGACTAAACAGTCCAGCCACTCACAGGGCAATTGGGACAATGAGGTCATACGTACCACAGGCAATGACCAGCCATTCTTCCCTGCTTATCAGGGCATGCGAGGACACCTACTGCACAGTCCATAAGCTTCTCCAAGCCCTTTTTTGGGAAGTAAAATAGGACTGAATATTTTATTACATCTCTGAGTGACTTAAAAACTTTTTTTTTTCATTTATTCTTTTTTTATTTTTTTTTAAGTCCCAGGGTACATGTGCAGGTTTGTTAAATAGGTAAATATGTGCCATGGTGGTCTGCTGCACCTATCAACCCATCACCTAGGTATTAAGCCCAGCATGCATTAGCTCTTTTTCCTGATGCTCTCCCCGCATGACCTCCCCTAATAGGTCCCAGTATGTGTTATTCCCCTCCCTGTGTCCATGTGTTCTCATTGTTCAGCTCCCACTTATGAGTGAGAACATGCAGTGTTTGGTTTTCTATTCCTCTGTTAGTTTGCTGAGGATAATAGTTTCCAGTTTCATCCATGTCCTGGCAAAAGACATGATCTTGTTCCTTTTTATGGCTGTATAGTATTCCATGGTGTATGTGTACCATATTTTCTTTATCCAGTCTATCATTGATGGGCATTTGGTTTGATTCCATGTCTTTGCTATTGTGAATAGTGCTGCAATGAACATATGCATGCATGTATCTTTATAATAGAATAATTTATATTCCTTTGGGTATATACCCAGTAATGGGATTGTTAGGTCAAATGGCATTTCCAGTTCCAAATCTTTGAGAAATTGCCACACTGTCTTCCACAATAGTTGAACTAATTTAACTTTAAAAAATCTTTATTGGCAGTATTCTCTGAGAGACTAGAGTTATACATTAACAAGGCCAGACCTTACCATTTACATGAGAGCAAAGACTAAAAATAACAACTGCAGACCAGAGACATACCAGCCAAAATGATGTAGATGGGCAGACCTTC
Source organism: Piliocolobus tephrosceles (assembly GCF_002776525.5). Taxonomy (NCBI): domain Eukaryota; kingdom Metazoa; phylum Chordata; class Mammalia; order Primates; family Cercopithecidae; genus Piliocolobus; species Piliocolobus tephrosceles. The sequence goes on from NC_045444.1 coordinate 102,308,457, forward strand.
TTTTTCACAGCAAGACTTCTAGGAAGGAAGCAGCATGTTCACATGCATTCTGACACAGGCTTCTTATCTCTTTGTGGCTGAGTAGCAAACCATTCAAATACTGGCTCCTTTGAGGAACACTAGTTCAGAGAAACCAAAAGTCACAGCACTACCAAAGCTGCTGATTTTGAGATGCTGATGCAATGTTTTGCCCTTCTTTAAGTAAGGGAAATTTTCCACTTCCTCTTTGGCATGGATAACAAAGTAATGCTGCCTCCTGCTCCCAATGACCCCTCTTCTTAAGACTCAGGCACAAGCCCATGGGACCTGGGCCAGGGGACAGTCTGGAAAGTAGATACCATGAGTTGTTCCACATCTCTTACACTCCAGCAGCAAGGCATTGTCTTAGTTTAAGCTCCTTTGCTAGAGTATTATTGCTCTTAGAAAGTGTTGTTTCCCAACCAAGGGTCCAGCCATGCCTGTGATGCCTGGAGGACCACCAAATGTCACCAGCCTGGAATGCCTGGAGGACCATCACCTCTATCTCCCACCTCAAACCATGGTATTGACTAACATACTTAAGGAAACAAGATGCTGACATATCGGCTGGGTAGGCCTAGTTGATTCCCTGCTAAGTACAACCAATTGATTTCCCTACCTTTGAAGTTGCATTTTATAAGGGCATTAGAAAGATTTGTTGATAACAATAAAGCCTGTATTATGGAATTAACTATAGTTTACTAAATAAATAACACAACCATACATTTACACATCAAAAAAATGCAAATGATATAGTACTAGCACCAGGGTATGACACTGATATTCTCTGTCAATCCTTCCTCAGTAGCATATTGGTAAATTCCACATGTAGCTAAAGAAATATCTCTCCATTTTTTTTTCAAATTATCTTCCACTATTCTGCTGCTGTGGTGGCATTGCTTATTGACTCTCTTTACCTCCATATGAGTTCGCATCCCCTTCTGTACCAGACCATTACTTCCTTCTATCAAGGCTTGTATTCATCTATTCATTCATTCAACAAATATGATTTAGGGTCTTCTGTGTGCTGGAGTATTGTTGTAGGTGTTGGAGATACAAACATAAAGCAGATACAGCCCCTTCCAGTTTCTCTAGGATCCAGCAGCAGGGAAGACTGAAAAAGGGAATGAACCTTGTAATGAATTTTTTTAACTACTTTATTTCATTGTCTTTGTGTTTGTCTTCAAGATCACTTTATTGTCAAGTAGGTTTTTTTAGACAAACTCTTGCTGTGTCACCCAGGCTGGAGTGCAGTGGCACGATCTCAGCTCACTGCAACCTCCACCTCCCAGCTTCAAGCAATTCTCCTGCCTCAGCCTCCCAAGTAGCTGAGACTACAAGCACGTGCCACCAAGTCCAGTTTATTTTTGTATTTCTGGTAGAGAGAGGTGAGGTTTCACCAGGTTGGCCAGGCTGACCTCGAACTCCTGACCTCAGTTGATCCACCTGCCTCGGCCTCCCAAAGTGCTGGGATTACAGGCGTGAGAATTTTAATTGACATAAGCAAATGAGAGAAAAACAAAGGTAGATTTGTGAAATAAAAGATGACTTTATGCCAAATGAAAGCACAGGAGGTTTAGGTGCCAAGTATCTCTGTAGTTCAAATAGAGAAATGGTGGAGAAATTGAGGCCACTCCAATGCGTCGCACAACAGCATAAGCATGCCAAATTCCAAAACCTGTACCATGACAGCCAGTAATACATTCACACTGCGAGTAGCCGTTTAATTTTCTCAAAACTTCATCTGTCACACCAAATTTATGTTGTTAATTTGAGTTTTACTGGTTTTAGAGTTTTATTCTTCCGTTTGTAAATTTGTTTCAGTTTTATAATCAGAAGAGCTATAAGCATCAGCCTTTATACCTACTTTTATGTTTGCACTTATGTAAGTAACATTGTCATTAAATCAAGTTAACAATGACACTGAGGGAAACTGTTTCTCATTTTCATATAAGCTTTGGAAACTAATCTTTTACATTAAGGGTGGTTGTTCTTAGCCATGGAGTTATCATTCCAGCTCCTATTGATGGAGTCGGCCCTGTTTTCAATTTTTTAGTTGATCTGAGAGATGAAAGAAACAGTCCCTTTTTGTTATCTAGAGGCTTGAGGGGACACTTCTGGCCTTCTATGTGCAGGGACTATAATTTCCTTCAAATTTATCAGTGAAAGAAAATAGTCAGTTGAGAGTTGGCAAACATGTGAAAACAATAAAGCAGAAAGGAAAACCCAATTCAGTCCATTGCCTTAAAGAATAGGGAAAAGCCTGTGTTTTCTGATAACATATCGCGTGGCAGATACCAAGGGACTACTGCAGTCCCTATAGGCACGGGAAGGAGCCATGTTTTACATTACAGGTCTAGAAAGTGAAACTGAACATTGCAATCTATACCTACCTATCTGTCTCCCTATCTCTAAAAAACATACATGAGGAAAACAGTTTTGTTCTACATGGTATCAAAAGGTTTGTCTTCAGACCTGTGCTGGTCTATAGGAAAATTTTCACTCATCTTCAACAAAACGAGGAAGATAAGGTCAACATAGTGTTTATATAAGTATGTTGGTGTAAGTTTACCAGCTGTTCCCAGGAAGAACTGTTCTTTGTTCTAAGATGTGATGTAACCCTAGCTACACACATGCTCAAAGCAAGCATTTCCTCCAAGTTAGGAATCAAACACATTCATGGACTTCTGGCCTTCCAAAATCACCAAGTACTGCAAAATAATGTTACATGCTAGCATTTTAAAATATAATAAAATTATTATATTAACATTAAATTTCTTTCATAAAATTATGTTGAGTAGATAATGATAGTTCCTTTTATTTTTTTTATTTGGACATGTAAAAAATTATTTTTCTGTTTTGTTTTTGCTTTTTGAAGTTTTAGTGGTTCATGAAAGTTCAAGAACCACAGTAACGACAAGAGTTGTGACTTAGAGGTAAAGAAAATGGGGTTCTAACCTCAGCTTCACTACCTTGGGAAAGCTTCTTAGCCTTTCAAAGCCTCAGGGCACTCATACAAAACAGAGTAAGATAGCATCTTCCTTCACAGAGCCAATGTGAGGATTCGTGAAACATACATAAAGCATCTGAGCACTTAACAAATGGAAGTTATCATCACTGGTAGCTATCAGCTCTTGGTTTTCTTTTCTTTTTTTCTTTTTTCTTTTTTTTTTTTTTTTTTTTTTTTTTTGAGACAGTCTCACTCTATCACCCAGGTTGGACTGCATTGGCACAATCTCAACTCACTACAATCTCCATCTCCCAGGTTCAAGCGATTCTTGTGCCTCAGCCTCCCAAGTACCTGGGATTACAGGTATGTGCCACCACACCCAGCTAATTTTTTGTTTGTTTGTTTGTTTGTTTGTTTGTTTAGATGGAGTCTCACACTGTTGCCTGGGCTGCAGTGCAGTGGCGCAATCTTGGCTCACTGCAACCTCCGCCTCCCAGGTTCAAGTGATTCTCCTGCCTCAGCCTCCCAAGTACACACCCAGCTAATTTTCATATTTTTAGTAGAGACAGGGTTTCACCCTGTTGGCCAGGCTGGTCTCAAACTCCTGACCTCAGGGCATATGCCCACCTCAGCCTCCCAAAGTGCTGGGATTATAGGCATGAGCCACTGTGCATGGCCCAGCCCTTGGTTTTACATACATTCGATATAAATTCAGTGGTCAAGATGTTTAACTGAGAAGACTCAACATCCTTTAGAATCAGAAAAAGCATAGGACCACACTTCCTAATCTGAATGGTTACTTTATTTTTTCTGAACTGAAACCAGACTCTATCTATACATATATCAAAATAGATTAAAGAGAAAGAAATTGATACATTTACCGTCTTTTTTGCCTACAAAAAAAACCCAGCTACAGTATTGAAGCTGATGTTTTTGAACTTAATTTGACATCACTTCAGACAACAGCTCCCAACATCCTTTGATGAAAACCTATTTAACTGGGCATAGACATGCTGAGACAAAACAATACACTATATTTTTTAAAATAAATTTTCAACATTAAAAAAAAACTTGAGAGGACCAAAGGAAACAGGAACTAGGATACTTGCCCAGAACAACAAGAAATGACTACTTAAAATCAGATATATTTATGCCATTAAAATTTAATGTATGAAGCTCACTCCTTTATACAAATTATTGCAAAACACTATAAGGACATGCTTAATGGGCAGATAATCTTCACTGGTCTTATTTACCTAAAGATTTTTTTTAATGATAAATAGGTCTAAATATAAACTAAGTTCTTAAGAAAATATAGATGTTAATAGATTTAAGTTGAGGAGACTACGTGTTCTTCCTTGTTTGAATAATGTTCAGTGACTGTTTTTTAGCCACTGGGAAAATAGCTCAGTTTTATTCTAAACAGACTCCAACTGAGAAAATAATACAAGACACTCCTTTGTTTATCTGGGGATTTGAGAGTTCTGGAAGTTCATGTAGGTTTCATGAGTGAAAGAATCAACACTCTTTCTTTCCATAGACATGTCAAATTAGTTGCTCCCTAAATCAAAACATGGCATGGTACAAATTGGGGTCTTGATGTGGCACATTTCCGACATGCTTCTCATGAATACATGTTTTTAATTCAGCAAGTTATTCATCTGCACTCAGCAAATAACCCCCTTACCTGTTCCTTAAGTCTTTCTACTGAGCTGTGTTTTCTTTCCCCTTGGCAATTTGCAGTGACTTAGCAACTGATAAATGAGCCCTGGCTTGGGCACCATTTGACCATTAAATAATGCCTGGGGAACTATATTAGGCAAAATTTATGGGCTCTGCACAGAGAAGGCCAGAGAGCCTCTAGATAACTTCAAAACAAGGGCATCAGATGGCAGAACTCTCTACCCTCTGCTGCATAGCCCACCCAACTTGGTTTTGTTTGCCCCTAACCCAAGCTAAGTGACATCACATCGCTCCCCTAAATCAGCTCCAGCGAACTTTTTGATCCCAAGTATTCCCTCATGGTACATCCTGCAAACATATATTAATCTCAAAGAAAAACAGATCCTTGCCTTAGCAGCCTATCTTTTCTTTTCTTTGAAGATAGGCTAATTTCAGATATAATTTCTGAATTGAACAGTTGAGATTGTAATGTTATTTACTTTTTCAATTTGTTGAACCACTTCAGTGACCTAAATCTGGCAGGGTTCTGGCAGAGAAATTGCTTCACTCAATCCTCTCAATCTGCAGAGGCAGAATTTCCCAGTGTGCATGTTCTCACTCATGTAAACACAGATAGCCATTTGTCATTGCACCCTAAGAAATGAGACCTCTATGTATCCCAAGGATTTAGTTCTTAGAGATAACTCTATCCTCACAGCCCAAATGGACTTAAAATTTGAACTTTTCAGAAGTAAGTTTGTAAAGGTGGAATAATCAAAACCCAAAGCAATGCCTTTCTTCATTCCAATGAGATTGAAAGATGGTAGTCTTTTTAATCTTGTAAAATTCCATGCATTAATCCCTTCATATGCAGAGGGCAATAAATCACAAAGTTATTTCAAGCATTCACTTACTAAATTACTTTCTTTTTTTTTCATTTTCCTCCTTAATTTGATAATGCTACCAATTAAAATGCTTCCTATCGGTTTAAGAAATCTATAGACTTTTAGATGGTTTCCATTTTGGAAAGAAATCAATACATTACAGAAACACAGCTCATTAGTGGCAAACAGTCAAAGGTGGATTCTATCGACATCATCCAAATCCTACTCCTTCCCTAAGTTGGAAATTCTTCCCAATTACCCAGTTTGAAAGAGTCGCTTACTTTCCTGAAATGCCAAGTAACTGAATATTGGTAATTAGTAAAGAACAGTCTAGGAACATGATTATATTGGTCTCTGGAGGCTTTTTACATTTTGAATGTCATTTTACTTCCAATGTCTCTTTACCTTGTCCCCTCATCTAGCTGGTAAACAAACTCCTCTCATACACAGACCACAAATTACAATTCTTTGTATCTCTCTCCCATACAATCTCTTCATTCAAAAGAATATTTGTACTATCACATGCCGGTCAGTGTACTGAGAAAAAGGGGCACAAAGACACTATAATTAAGTTTTTTACTTCAAGGGGCTTAAATTCTTAAGTTCTGATAGGAGAAGAAAACATGCAAATGCAAAAACAACTCAATAAGATGACATGTCAACCCCATCTCTACTAAAAATGCATAAATTAGCCGGGTGTGGTGGAGCATGCCTGTAATCCCAGTTACTGCGGAGGCTGAGGCAGGAGAATGGCTCGAGCCCAGGAGGCAGAGGTTGCAGTGAGCCGAGATTGCGCCACTGCACTCCAGTCTGGGTGACAGAGCGAGACCCCATCTCAAAAAAAAAAAAAAAAGACAACATGTCAAAGAATCCCAAAGGGAAAATATACAGGGAATGGCACAGAGGTGGAAAGGGTTGGTTTTGTAGGTTGTCTATAAATATTTGTTGATATAAATTAATATTTTACTTTAATCTAATATGTATTTCTATTTATTTTGACTTCTACATTCTATTACTATGTAAGACAGACATTTATAGCAATTTTCATTCATTTGTTCAACAAATACTTATTGAGTATCCAAAATGTGTCACCCATTGTACTCAATGTTGAGGACGCAAGGAGGAACAAGGAACATGTGGTGCTTGTTCTAATGATGCACAGAACTTTGGGAGTTTAGACAAAATACAAATAAGCAAACAAAACAGCTATAAATTTTGGTAAGTGCTTTGAAAGACACACAAAGATCATTGAAATAGAGAATAATAAGGAGCAAACTCCTTTAGCAAGAGTGGCCAAGAAGTGTCTCTCTGAAGAGAAGCCAGTCCAGAAAGGGTAGAGGGGGAATTATTCTGAGATGGAGAGAAGCATGTGCAAAAGTCCTGGGGAAAGAGAAGACCAAAGGAAAATCTCTATGGCTGGAACAGGGTGTGTGAGGAGGCAAGAGGTTCAGATTATGTGGTTTAAATGGAAAAATATGAACAGTTTCTAGATGAGGTCCTAAAACAAGTTTACTCCTGGGGCTGTCTCCTTTATGAACAGGAGTTATCTAGGTGAAGAGGTGGGAGGGGACCCATCTTAACATTAACAGTAATACTTTACACCAGTAGTCTTACTTTTAATGCCACATAGGGGCCAGATTGAATGCTTGCAATTGTATTTCAACCGTGTGGGGTGGGGGGCGGGGTGGGAGGAGGTTATGTGATCTACATCTTACATTCTTGTTTGGAAGCAAGTTTTCTTTTTTATCTAAAGTGTTCCAATGAACTATGATCATCACCTGTTAATTATGATCAGCCTTCCATATCTGTGGGTTCTGCATCCATAGGTTCAATGAACTACAAATCCGAAACATTTGAAAAGAATTATGTCTGTCCTGAACATGTACAAGCCTTTTTCTTGTCATTATGCCCTAAACAATATAGCATAACAACTACTTACATAGCATTTATTTATATTGTAGTAGGTATTATAAGTAATCTACAGATGATTTGAAGTGTACAGGAAGATGTGTTTTGCATAGGTTATATTATTTTATATCAGGGACTTGAGTATCTTCAGATTTTAATATCCAAGGAAGGTCTCGAAACCAATTCCCTTCAGATACCAAAGGATGACTGCATATCCTCCTCTGGTTAATTTTCTATTGAGTCCAGTAGTTTCTACCTTTGGTAATAATAAGAGGAATAAACTAAATGGATTATTTGGATAATCCACTGGTATTATCTTTATTCTCTCTATGATATGCTGACTGATGATGGAATTAGCACACCTTCTCTGGACTATTGGCCTCAAGACTGCATTCTGTCTTGAGATTTAAAAAATTTTAACTCAGATTTTTCTAAGGGAAGAGAGGGAATGTGCTTTTTCTCTTTTCACTCTCTTTTCTTCTTGTTTTAGAAGCCTGAATGTGGCTGGGCAAATCCTCATTATCTGCAGGGGATGAGGCCAGAGTTGGAGGAGCAGGACCTGCCAGGGTAAAAAGACAGGTGGAGGAGCTGGCAGGAAACTGGGCAGAAGTCAGCCTCAGGAAGACCTGCCAGCAGTTGAGCTCCAGCTGCTACGTGTAGCTCAGGAGCTGGGTGGCTGGATCCAGCATCCACAATTAGGCCTGGGAAGAACAAGGCAAGCCTCAGTCCTAGGGGAATCAAACTATGGGAAAATTATCAAGCAAGAACTGAAGGACAAAAATTAAGGCTTCAGAACTGGGACAGAAGGTTGGGGACAGAATGGTAGTAACGAGAAAGATGTATTCTGAGCCCCAGGGTGCTGGGATGAAGTTCTTTAAATTCTGGACTGAGATTCAGCTGGAATATTCTGGTTAGTATATTGGAACAGTACCATCCTGGTGACAATAAGCTACTTCTTGTAGCTCCCCCTTCCTTCTCGTCCACCCTCAACAGGTGGCCCCTTCCCCTCGCTCTGTTTCAACCACCTGCAAACCCCTAGGCCACTCCCCCGACAGCCACTGTCTAATAGCCAACAGCCTCTTCCCAGTACTTCAACTCAGTATACAGGGAGCACTGGCCTCCCTGTCGGCAAATGCTGGTCAGCTGTCTGTCCCCCATCACCACCCCAAGTTGTGACTGCCCATCAGCCTTTCCCTGGAGTTGCCCCGTGTGGTGCTGTGTTGCGACTGCAGCCTCTACCCTAGGCTGCCACCACCTACCCGTTGTTCGATATATTTAATATTGCCTGCACTTAAATCTCTACTATTTAGGCCAGGATTAATCCTAGACACATACACACATTCACATACCCTCCCCCACACACATGGAAGGTTAAAACTATGGTTAAAAGTGCTAGGCCAGATGAAGGCAATAAAATAATAACATCAGCTGTGGAGACAGAAAAAATGAAATAGTTGGAAACCAAGCAAGGTCTGATAAAAAAAAATTAAAATTAAATCTGAGTTCTGTAGTTCTCAGACACAGATATACAGAATAATTACATCAGAGGGTCTTAAAGCACAGATGTCCAGACCTGGAGACCCAGGCTGAATCAGGACCTCTGAGGGTCCCTCATGGAGACCACTATGCACAGCAGAGCATGGCTCTGCTCTAAATTATTTCTTTAAAAAAAAAAAAATGAAGTCTCACTCTGTCACCCAGGCTAGAGTGCAGTGGTGTGATCTCAGCTCACTGCAACCTCCGCCTCCTGGGTTCAAGCAATTCTCCTGCCTCAGCCTCCCGAGTAGCTGGGATTACAGGCGCCCACCACCATGCCCAGCTAATTTTCGTACTTTTAGTAGACACAGGGTTTTACCACATTGGTCAGGCTGGTCTCGAACTCCTAACCTCAGGTGATCCACCAACCTCAGCCTCCAAAAGTGCTGGGATCACAGACACAGGTGTAAGCCACCATGCCTGCCCAGCTCTAGATTATTTCTAAAGTATTATCAAACCTGTGTGGATTTCTTAAGACCTGCTGCCCACCGATCCCATCTGCAGATCTTTTTGCTGATTGACCCAGCTGCCAAGAGTTGAGGTGAAACTTAAAAGAGGGAAGGTAAAAATAACCACAAAGACAAAAATTGAAATAGATGACAAATGAATGAATACTGTATTAAGAAAAGTGTAAAGCAATCTCTCTACTGGGCCATATAAACTATTGTTTTCAGATTATTTTTACTAACAAACAAGGTTATAGGTTTAAAACGGGTTTTTTGTTTGTTCTGTGAGTTGTCTTTTTTTTTAACAAAGCAAAGAAACAATGAAATATTATCTTCAAAATGTACTTTTCTTGAGTCCGTGTGGCTATTTATTATTCAAGATAACATCACACAAAACAAATGAAAAAGAGATGATTGTGAAAAATTATCTGTGAGAATCCTACTGGGAAGAAAAGTCCATGTGAAGAAAAATTGTAAAGGGTTTAGAGTTCATGAAGAATCAACTGAAATAATGTTCAGTGCAAAATTTATCATGTAATGAAAGTTTATGATCATGTGTAATACTCAAAATAAATGGAACAAATCAATGTCAGTATACTTGCTTTCCTTCCTTTTGTGAGAAGTCTGTGCTGTCTTCTGGAGATTCCTGCCAGCCTGGCAGGGTCTGTGGCCCTGTGACCTCTGCAGCTGGCCTCTCCTTTCCTCCCTTCTCCTTCCTGTCCTGTCCGTCCACACATCCACACATCTGGATGCCATCTCAGGTCAAGCAGCGGCCTGGCTAAGCAGCCAGAACCAAGGCTTGGATTCCACAGGGCTGCAACTTGGGTACAGCTGGAATAAACTTATCTGCTAAAGGAAGTCAAGATTCAAGTTCAGGGGAAACCTGGCCTGAACACCAAGTCTAAAGGGCTATAGAGCTACAAGTGTGTTGTCAGGTTTCTGCCTGTCAAAACAACAGAAAGTTCAGGAGTAGGCCGGGCACAGTGTCTCACGTCTATAATCCCAACACTTTGGGAGGCCAAGGTGGGTGGATAACCTGAAGTCAGGAGTTTGAGACCAGCCTGACCAACATGGAGAAACCCCTTCTCTACTAAAAATACAAAATTAGCCAGGCGTGGAGGTGCATGTCTGTAATCCCAGCTACCCAGGAGGATGAGGCAGGAGAATCACTTGAACCCGGGAGGCGGAGGTTGCAGTGAGCCGGGATAGCACCATTGCACTCCAGCCTGGGTGACAAGAGCAAAACTCCATCTCAAAAAAAGTAAAAAAGAAAAGAAAGTTGGGGAGTAAAAGGAAGGTTCTGAGAGTGCAGCTCTTTGGCGGTGGCAGGTTTCCGAATGGGCTGGAGGCAGCATGGAACACCTACCAGGTAAGTCTTCCCCTGCCTTCCTCTGTCTCAGCACTGACCATGTCACTGCCTTACTGGAAAACGTCAATGCTCCTCATTCCCCATCCAATAAAGGCCCCTCATGTTCTGGCACTATGTTTCCTTTCCAATCTTATCTCCCATTATTCATTCATGCAAGCCCTGGACAAAATTTGTTAAGTTCCTAATGTACGTCAGTTTCTTAAGTGCCAGAGTCAGAGGTGGTAAAAAGCACTGTTTTCGTCTTCCCAAAATCCACAGATTTTCTGAACTGGCAGGCAGTCCAGAAACCAATCACGCAGGTGTCTAACAGGCGTCTTGAAATTACATATTCAAAATTGATTTGATCTTCCCTCTCAAACTTGTTCTTCCCACAGCCTTTCCCACTTCAGCAAATGACAACCGTCTTCCTTCCATTTCTTCAGGTCAAAGTCTTGGAGCCAGTCTTGACTCCTTTCTCTTTCTCTTACAGCTTGTTTCAGCACATCCAGCTGGCTCTGCCTTCAAAATACAACCAGGATCTAATCACCTGTCACCAACTCACTGCCACCATCATGACCCAAGCCACCATGCTCATTTCCTGGGTTACTGCTCTAGCCTCCAAACTGTCTCCCAGCTTCCATCCCTGCCCCTCTATAGTAACTTTTCAACATGGCAAACAAACCAATCCTTTATATTTTAATATGAGACAGGTCACATCTGTAGCCCACCTGCTCAAAATCTTCCACTGGCTTCTCATCTCATTCAAAATGAAAGCCAAAGGCATTCAGGTTGTGTCTAGGCTCATGTATCCTCTGGCCCCCAATTCTTTTCCCATTAAAATCACTTATTGTACCACCCACTACTCTTCCTCTTGTTCACTCAGCTCCCATGGGTGTGTTTCTCAAACACCATCATGTCCCACCTCAGGATCTTTCCTCCGGCTGCTCCCTCTGCCTGGAATACTCTTCCCTAGGACAGGCTCATGGTTCACTCTCTCACCTCCTTTGGGTCTCTGCTCAACTATCACCTTCTGGAGAATTTTTCCAACCACCTTGCACAAAATAACACTATCTTTCCCAAGCACTCCCTACTCTCCTTACTTAATCTGATTTATTTTTCAACATTGTGCTTATTGTCATTTGACATACCTTCTATTTGTGTTATCTGTTTATTGTTCATCTTCTCCATTTGAATAGAAGACACAGGAGTTCAGAGACTTTGTATGCTTTCTTCACTGCTATCTCCCCTGCACCTAGAAGAGTGCCTAGCATGTAGTGTGTTCAATAAATACATATTTAATTGATTAGTTAACTAGCTTGAATAGAGAACTGTTTCCTTTTCCTTCTAATTCCTGGATTCAGTAAAATCCTATTCATTTAGTAAAATCCTACTCATCTTTAGTCTCAGTTTAAAGAGCACCTCTTCAAAAAGCTATACCTGACTCACGCTAGAGAATTCTGTTCCTCTGGCCTGTGCTCATGATACTTCATTTGCTGGGTGGAACATGAGTGAATGGAGTGGTGGCATTCCCGTCGGCCTCCATCCGCCAGTGTGTCATATTTCCACCTCTATTACTCATCATGGTTCTTCTGGCAGCCAGTGACTAAACCAAGTCACACAGCCAATTTGCTTTCAGAACATGAAGTTCCACTTCAGTATTAGGCTACTGTAGAGTCTCCCCCTCACTCCATCCCACCCTGTACTACCCAGCCCTCCTCCTGGCCCCAGGCAGGGAGCTCATTCCACAGTCCTTAACTCTTTCCCCTCACTGCCTGACAATTCCTCCCTCCACCTTCCATAGCTCTTTTCCCATGAATTTCTTAAATGAAACAGAGTGAGGTTATTGTTCACTATATTGGCTTGCTTATAGACATTTTAGAAAACCTCATACTGTATACTAAGATAGTCTCTTATATATGTACAAATATGGCATTTGAAGTGTTCCTACAGAATTCTGGGCAACAAGCTCATGGTCCCTAAAATGATCCACTGTGAAATCAAGGGTGACTTAACACTTTTTATCTCCAATTCTTTTGCCAGAAGCATAATATTACATGTTCAAGAAGAGCCACTTGATGGGCATGGTACCTCATGCCTGTAACCTCAGCACTTTGGGAAGCCAAGGCAGGAGAATCACTTCAGGTCAGGAGTTCAAGACCAGAGAACAGCTAGATCAACATCGCAAGACCCCATCTCTACAAAAACAAAGCAAAACAAAAAACCTTTAGCCAGATGTGGTGGCCCAGACTTGTATTCCAGTTACTCAGGAGGCTGAGGCATGAGGATCACTTGAGCTCAGGAGGTCACAGCTACAGTGAGCTAAGAAGATTGCACCACTGCACCCCAGCCTGGGTAACAGAACTTTAAGACCCCATATCAAAAAAAAAAAAAAAAGAACATTTAATTAACCTCAAAATCCATCTCTCTAAAAGAATAGTCATCAATCATCAACCAACATCCAATATGTACCTGATATTGGGTTATATGTTTCCCTTATTGAGGAAACCAATGCATGTGAAACAATGGACACTGTAGTGGACATTACATGATTTGTTCTGCACAGAATCTGTTTTCCTTTCTGGTTTTCCTTTGGGATAACACATGTCTCCTCCACTCTCTGTCCACTTGTTTTAGGTGGAATTGAACCTACGTTCAGTATACAAGTAAACAGTGATCCAAGCCTGGCCAGTCAGAGCATCCCAGCCATGGCCACAGTAATTGGCCCAGGGATGGGCATATAATCCAAGCCAACCCAATATGAAGTAGATTCAAATATAGTATAGTAGTTAAGCAGAAGATCACCTGGGTTCAAACCCTAGCTTCACTAATTGCCAGGTGTAAGAACTTGGCAAGTTATCTGCTCTCTGATGGCTCCAGCTCCTTGGGTAGGAAATAGGGAAAATAATTTCTAGCCATAGGATGGCGAGACAGTTTAGGTAAGATGATAAGGGCAAAGTGCTTAAAACCATGCATGGTACATATTAAACTTTCCATGAATACTAATCAGTTCCATGTCTGGAACTTTTTTGAAAAAGGATCTTTCTTCTGGGGCCATTTGCTAACACATGGCAAGAGCCTGCCTGAGTTAAGTCAAACCATGGAGAAGAAGCAGCTTAGGAGAAATGATGGATTCTGGCCACATCAGTTGAATCCCAAGATCTAGATGTGCCTGATATCAACAACCCCCTGGACTTTTTGTTAAGTGAGCCAATACATTCTTTCTTTTTTTTTTTTTTTTTTTCGAAGTAGGTTAAGTTGGGCTCCTAACTCTTGCCTGAAAGAGCTCTGCCTCATACAGGCAGTGGTTCTAGGCAATGTGTAATTAAGTGCTAAATGGGTTTCATAAACTTCAGAAGAGGGCAGAGTGAGATAAGTTCAACATGGGCTACTGTAAGTAGTGAGGACAGGAATGGGGAGAGTTCACCCACCTCAAATTCTGCCAGCTCTGGCCGCTGTGTCAGAAAATGTCTGGGGAGTAATTGAGAAATCATTGCCCCAGAAGCAGTATATTTGTTAATCAAAGAAAAGTCACCTTCTAGAAAAAATAATGCCATCACAGAGGTTCTTTTTGTTTTTTTTGGTTTTTTGGGTTTTTTTAGCGCAAATCTCTCCCCTTCCCCCATAGCTAGAATCTAGCACTCTATCTTGTGCCCATGTGGAAATGACAACTTCCAAGCCTGCAAAAAATGACTTTTTCCAATAGAGTGAAGAAAGGCCTTTGGTTTTATATCTAATAATCATGTTAGCTGGATGTAACTGACATTTTCAGAAAGGACAACTTCAAAGTGATTCCTTCCAGGAAATTAGAAGGCACAGAAACCATTGCCTTATCCTGAAGTTTCCATCCAGAGATCTGTGGGCGCCTTTAGCCCTGAGTTCAGGGAGCTGTTCCTCATCTGGAATTGTGCATGTTTGCTGTAATCCTCCTCTAGAGTTTCCTGGGAGGAAATTCATTTAACATCCCTCCCTTGACTTTTTTTTTTTTTTTTTTTTTTTTTTTTTTTTTGAGCAATTTGGTGTTTCCACCTCTCACCCTTTCCTTGAAGAAATCCAGCTATCTATCCTTTTTTCTATGTTGAAAATAAAAGAGAATCTGTCTTTTTCACAATGCAGTGAGCAGGTTATATACAGCATGACAAAAGCATCATTTCATAGGCCTAGGGTTTGAAGTTGATAAGAGGTTTTCAGGAACAAAGGGGTATTTCAAGTGAGTGAGCAAGACAGAGAGAGTGAAAGTGAGAGTTTAACAGCCAGTCTCACTTCTTCCAAATTACTTCAATTTTTCTTATGGAACAGTCAGCAGAGGCACTCTCATTTAGAAAGTTCATTACAATTTTATTACCTAAAAATTGCTCAACACATACCAACAACCATAAAGGAAATATCAAAAGTGGAAATGCCCACTGTGTTATTCTTAAGGTTAGTATCCATTGCCAAATTCACCCTTGCTTTATTAAGGTTGCAATATTTAGCTTTTGGGTTTACTAAACGAAAGAAAGAAAGAAAGGAAAAGAAAAAAATCTTAGAAATATTTGGAAAATGCCTTCTAAAAAGAAGATGTAAAGACAATAGATCAGAATATCAGTGGTAACTAAGATTTCAGTGTCTATTTCTCCTATGTACACTTTTTTTTTCTGGAGAAGAGTCTCGCTCTGTTGCCCAGGCTGGAGTGCAGTGGCGCAGTCTCGGCTCACTGCAACCTCTGCCTCCCAGGTTCAAGCTATTCTCAAGCCTCAGCCACCTGAGTAGCTGGGATTACAGGCATGCATACCTTTTAAAAAGCAGACCACAAACAAATTTATATGCACAATTCTCTACCATTAATACAAACAACAAAAATGTTGGAATCTACCCTCAAGGAAGGCTCAAAAGTGATTATTCAGTCGTGAATGGCACTTATTTGTCACCTGCTAATTTCTGGCAGTTGGTGCCAAGACAAAAGCCCTGAGCTCCTCTCCATTCTCCATTAGAATTATCTCCCTTCTTCTCATGGCTATTGCTCTAATAGCTGTAGGTTTGAACACAGACTAAATTATTTTCTCCTTGACTTGCTGAATATGGATAAACTGGAAGGAAGAAAGGTTGAACGAGAGTCTGGTAAGAGGCCTGTGATGCTTGTAGACTGCACAGGCTTGAAGCAGGACAGCTGCACTGTAGCAGCTGATGACATCCTCCTGGAAGGATGTTCTGCCTAACATTCAGTAGCTCTTGCCTGTAACTGTGACACCTAAAGCTCAAACAGCATAGGGCTAACTGCCTGACTTTTCCTAGGCCTCAGACTTTGAGCACTGAAGTTTAAAATAAATTCAACCAAGACTAGAAATGCTATGAATGTACAGGTGTGATTAGGTACAGTTAAAAGGAAATGAAATGGGCCCTTTCTCACCAGGTGCAGGTAGTTTATTACTGTTAAATTAAGCCAAGAGTAAATCCCCTGTACTTTCTTCTCAGATCCTGGACAAACACTTTGCACATCCTCCTCATTGCAGTTTCGAGACCGTCTAGGGTTGCCAGTATCCTTCAACTGATGTGGGACCAGTAAATCTCAACTCCACCAAATCCAATGCCCCCTTTTAACAATTATATCCCTTTTGTCGTCCTGAAATAGAATCCATAGGTAGTATGCCCTATGATATGGCTTGGATGTGTGTTCTCTCCAATCTCATGTTGCAACGTGATCACCATTGTTGGAGGTGGGGCCTAATGGGAGGTGATTGGGTCATGGGGGTGCATCCCTTATGAATAGCTTCGTGCTATCCTCACAGTAACATATAATTTCTCATTCTATGAGTTCATGCATTATTTACTTGTTTAAAAGAGACTGACACTTCCTTCCTCTCTCACGCTCCTTCTCTCTTGCTTCCTTTCTCTCCATGTGACGCATCTACTCTCCCTTTGCCTTCTGCCATGAGTGGGAGCTTCCTGAGGCCTCAACAGAAGCAGAGGCTGACGCCAAGCTTCCTACACAGCCTGCAGAACCCTGAGTTAATTAGAACCCTTTTCTCTATAAATTATCCAGCCTCAGATATTTCTTCATGGCAATTCAAATGGACTAATGAACCCTATCTACCAACTAAAATTTTAAAATAAATAAACATAATGAGTAAACTGAAATATCAAGGAGACATACAGGGAAGGTCATTTAGAATACATTATCTCAGCTGCACTAGAAGACATCTACAGTTGTCAGACACTGCCTCTAGTCATGAAACCACTGTGAATGCTACCGATGCCTCATCCCATGAGCATTTGGGATGCATCTGAAATGGTGCACTTCTCATAGTCAATGTCCAAAGAGAGCAAAACACAATATTCATGGCTTACCCAATAATTACATTCTTGGAAAATTCAGTGTATATTAAAACTATACAGAAAACATTTTGCTTTCATATGTTAAATAAAGTTCTGTTTTAGACTCAGATAATTGCAAACACGTTTCTCATCTACATGAAAGTTCAGGGAGTTTAAGTTGTACAGGATAGTGCGAAGCAGGTTCACTGTGCACTGGTTACCATTTCAGCCCACTGAGTCTTGGGCTGCACTTACACTACTTGCCCAAGTCGGCTCAAACAGACCATTCACTCATACAAACTACATGAAGTGGGTTTATTACTCACAGATAGGTGACAAGTGTCACCAGAAGCCTAGGAGTCATTTCAAGCCTGTCCCCCATGGCTCAGGAAAGCTGCCTGGGGTGGACAGAGTCTCATCTGCATGTGCTCCCTTTGTTGAAGGACCTCAGCAGGCAGCCCAGCCTGGGTTTTATACCCCAAGTTAACATGACACACTGGACTAAAGTGTTCAAGGATATCCTGTTTTTAGCGGGGACTGGAACAGAGAGTCCAGGCTATTCTGGCTGGTTCCTCTC
Organism: Piliocolobus tephrosceles; assembly: GCF_002776525.5. Taxonomy (NCBI): domain Eukaryota; kingdom Metazoa; phylum Chordata; class Mammalia; order Primates; family Cercopithecidae; genus Piliocolobus; species Piliocolobus tephrosceles. The sequence continues at coordinate 102,326,077 of NC_045444.1, forward strand.
CATCACAGAATGTTACATTCCCAACACATTCTACAGTTACTCATAAGAACTACAAGGAAGAAAGGGAGGAGAACTGGGTCAGTCTAAGGCCACCCAGAGAACTGTCCTACACTCAGAGGACAATACTTTGTTCCACAGGATAAATCTCAGTGTTACAGGACATGTAGCATCACTGGCCTCTGGTTACCATTGTGACACCCAGTCCCTCCCCTCAAACACACAAATCTCCAAAATGACATCCAGAATCCGTACCCTCTATCTCTCATTGGGGACATTTTGGTGATCTCAACGCAGTTCTCTAATAAACTCATCTCTGCTTAAAAATAATGAAAATATTTATTCCTATAGGAGATGGAAATTTAAATATCTGTTCTAATCCTTTTATTTGAAAGAAGAAAGCTGACAGAATTGTTAAGTTATGTCATACAGTGACAGAGTGGCACATTCAGAGCCGGAACTCAGGTCTCCGAAGGCGCTCCTGAGTCCTATGGTCATTTCCGAGTTAAATGTTGACTGTGAAAATCATCATTTCTTCAAAGAATCACTTTAAGTGGCTGTATTTTATTTCCCTAAGTTTACAAAGTGCATTACGTGTCATTGCTCTCTCCTCACACACCGCCTCCACCTAGAAAATTGATTCCGCAATGACCATGAATAACTATCGATCATGTAAAAAAGCAAGTCAGGTACTTGGCACAAAGTCACCCGGGAATAGGGGCCAGTTTCCTTTTGAATCTCTCTGTTGGCGACACAGGCTGATATTATAGTGTTGGAACCATTCAGAAATTGTTTTTGGTAATTTTCAAGACCTTCTCGCACTGTGTGAGTTTTGAGAATCTTCAAAACAGTCGAGTGAGGTTAGTATCATTATCCCCTTCACAAATAGGGAAACAAATCCCCGAGAAGTGAGGGAATTTCTCCAAGGTCACGTAGCTTACAAGCGAAAGGTCAGAATCCTAGCCCAAGTCTCCTTATCTCCAAAACCATAACCCTTCCAGTAATCCGTGCTTCTTATTCTCAACAAATATGCATTCCCTTTGCTTAATTTTCATTTCCTTCCTGAGGTGGTGTTCTATTTATTCTTTTTAATTTATTGGTCAAACCAGACAAAAAGAGAAAAAATATTAGCACTCCTGTATATCTAGAAGATAGAAGCATTTTTAATTAGTAAAACAGGATCTCCCTCATTTGAGATCCTTTGTTTGTGTTGTTAAACAATATGGCTATTGTATTGCTTAAGAAACCAACTCTAACTTAAATAAATAAAAAAGAAATCAATGCAAGCATATTGGGATGTCTCGAGGAATCTGAGAAATAGTGGGCAAACCAATTCTCAGAGAAGTGGAACAGGGAGAGCCAGAGACCTCACCAGCAATGGTCCCTGCACCTTCTCTTGCAGGCCTGGGGTCTCTGTAGGGGTGATCCCACTTCTGACCACTCCTAGTTTCTGTATCTCTCATTTCAAGTTTGAATCTTCACAAGCATCAACCAGAATTATCCTGCTTGGGACCAGTCATTCAGGACTAGTATGTAAGGTCAAATAGAAAACAGCAGCAGCTGGGAGTCCACTCCTGTGAGAAAACCAGACATTTCTCAGAGGAAAGAGACAGGACAGCCAAGTCATTCGTTGTTTATACAAGAGAAAAGGGCAAAGATGAGAACATGTTAGCCAGGAAAATCATTGAGACTTGATGAAAGATCAGATACAAATGTACAGAAGTCTAAATATCTAGGTTTCAATTAGATATTGAAAGATAAAACAAAGCAGTCACTCTATGTTTTCCTCTATGTAAAAGACCTTTAAAAATTTAAGTGTGATCTAAACAAAACCATATCTGAGGCCCAAGGTGAGCTCTGAGCTCTCAGCCAATCACTTAGTATCTTTAAGTGCCTTATATTCATAGATATGAGCTATCTTGTGCCACCTCCACCTCCCTCTTGCACTCCCATCAAACTGCAGAATTTATCTAAAAGGAAAGAGACATAAGCTAGAATGTGGAGCAATGAGGGAGACACCACAGGCCAAGGGAAAAAACCAAGACAGAATCCTGGAGAGGTGGCCTAAGACACTGAAGTCTGCAGATCATGTTAGAAGGTGCCTACAAATCCCCACTGGGTGGAGAGGAAGCTGAAGGTGTCTAGTCACCTACAGACCAATAGTAGGTGCCCCTGAAATACTAACTGACTGATTGATTGACAGCTCAGGACCCGCTGGTGGAAAAACAATATTCAACGTTATTTTTAGCCATTGGATAAACTAGCCAGCATGTTGATCCACTGCATTTTTCATTTATGATCTAATTGTTTTGGCATTACATAGTCACAGCCATAGAGCATTTCAACCTTGCAAATGTGTTCATTAAATTTTCTTATTTCCAGGGGCAGAGTGTGCCTACAAAGCTCATAAATATTAATGCTTGGATCATACTTTTCCCTCTCAATCCCTCTCCCCCCATAGGTATTACTGAACAGCTAATGGGAATACATAACACTGTGTAATTACTTTTTGTTTTTAAAAGTAAAGGTACAAATTCAGGTGTCTGCGCTAGAAGCAACAATCTAATTTATACTCAGAGGCCTGTATCTCATAGTGCCACACATTTATGCAAAGAACAAGCTTAGGCTCACATTTAATAACTCCAAATGAGTTGTTTGGCACCTTTACATAGAAAATTGGCATATAAAGGACCCCAGGGGTAGAAGGAGGGAAAAACCATCTATAGATTGTTTCTCCTTCCTGCTGTCCCTTTCAGAATAAATTATGGTCTCTTATTTGACTCACTAACCTACTAGGACCACTGCTGCCACTGCTGTAATGGTGCTTGTAATTTGTCCTTGATGTATGTACCTAACACGGTGACAGTCTTCAGACATTAAGGAAGAGTCAGAATATTCCTCAAAGTAATTAGATAATTCCCATTTGCAATTCTGATATCGCCTTCCAAAGCATCAAAGAGCTCAGGCTGCTGTTTATAGGAATACACATCACCTTATGATGTTCCTGCAATTATAATTTGTATTCAATGGAGACTATATACACACCTCTTTCCCTTTGTCTCCCCTCTCCTCCACCAAACCCCACTGATCTTTCAAACAGTCATCATTCATAGAAAGAGGTTTAATTTGCAAGGAAAATAATACAAATACCACAGTTGCAAATAACTTACAAAAGGTAAGCCTAACAAAAGACTTAATCTCAGCTAGTCAGTTCATTTCTTTAACGGCCAATGGAAAGAGAAAGTGCAGTAAGGAAGACCTCAGCAACTTAAGCCTGATGCTCTCCTGGGCTGGACCATTCTCAGAATGAGATCACTCAAGACAGTTCACTTATTCTGGAAGCATAGTGGATTCCCAGTAATAAGATCTCTATTCACACTGCTATAACAAAATATCATGCATTGGATAGTTTATAAATAACAAACATGTATTGCTTACAGCCCCAGAGTCTGGGAAGCCCAAGATCAAGGTGCTGGAAGGTTTGCTGCCCAGTGAGGGCCTGTTTTCCGGTTCATAGCACATTCTCACTGTGTCCTCACATGGCAGAAGGGGCAAGGGAGCTCTGTAAGGCCTCTTTTTTAAGGGCACTAATCCTGCTTATGAGGGCTCATCCTCATGACCTCATCACCTATCAAAGGCCCTACCTCCTAATACCACCACCTTGAGGGCTAGGGCTTTTAACATATGAATTTGGAGGGGCCACAAACATTCAGACTACAGCCATCTCTCTCCTTAATTTCCCTACCCCGCCTGCCCAAGCTTTTGTGTTCTCTCTTTCAAGGCCTCTTCCACCATTCCCTCAGTTGCTCTTCTTTGAGTCAACCACCTTTGTACCAACCCAATAAGCATGCCCACTATGGGTGGAGCGGTGCCCTCCCAAGTCATTACCTTGATGGCAGTGCATTAGAGAGCTGGACAGGAGGGTGAAAAGTGGACACTGATCTCAGAGAAGTTTGTCAGTTTGTATTTCTTGGACTTTTATATCTACTATGATATGTCTGACAGAAATGTCCATACACGTGTTACCTCTCCATCAATGACTGTTTTCTACTTCCCACTGCTTAGACCACTTAGGTTGCCAGCCATGAGTTATGTGCAAGCTAGCTCTACCAATACCCTTTTCTTTTCCATTAAACCAGAAGATACGATGGTAGGGACCATCAGCAGAATAGGAAGGGCACAAATACATTAAAGTATAGTGGAACAAAATAAGTGCATATATATTCATTATAAACAATGACAATTTTAAATAAATACTGATAATTATGGCCACATAAGAAGGATCCAAGCAGCTGGGGGAAGGTGGGTAAAGATAGTGGAAATCCACTTATGAAAACCCCAATTGAGATGGAATAAAGAATCTTACCTCCAGAATGTTTTAAAAAATATTCTAACACTTGTTAGAGACAGTGAGAGGGAATTTATCCAAAAAAGGCCTATTGCAATGAAGTTTGTGGTAGGAAAAGTGGGGATTTATAGGCCAGCAGCAGTATGGGGGTCAGTGGATGGAAAACTGGTGGTATGATTTGGCTGTGTCCTCACCCAAATCTCATCTTGAATTGTAGTTACCATAATCCTCCACTTGTCATGGGAGAAACCTGGTGGGAAGTAATTGAATCATGGGGGCAGTTTCCCCCATGCTATTTTTGTGATAGTAAGTTCTCATGAGATATGATGGTTTTATAAGGGCCTTCTCCCTTCACTCAGTTCTCATTCTTCTCCTTCCTGCTGCCATGTAAAGAAGAACATGTTTGCTTCCCCTTCCACCATGATACATGTTTCCTGAGGCCTTCACCGTCCTGTGGAACTGTGAGTCGATTAAACCTCTTTCCTTTATAAATTACCCAGTCTTGGGCAGTTTTTCATAGCAGCGTGAGAATAGACTAATACAGTAAATTGGGACCACAGAGAGCGGAGTGCTGCTGTAAAGATACCTGAAAATGTGGAAGCAGCTTTGGAACTGGGTAACAGGCAGAGGTTAGAAAAGTTTGGAGGGCTCAGAAGAAGATAGAAAAATGTGGGAAAGCTTGGAACCTCCTAGAGACTTGTTGAATGGCTCTGACTAAAATGCTGATAGGAATATGGACGATGAAGTCCAGACTGAGCTGATCTCAGATGGCAATAAGTAACTTGTTGGAAACTGGAGTAAAGGTCACTCTTGCTATGCAAAGAGACTGGTGGCATTTTTCCCCTGCTCTAGAGATCTGTGGAACTTCAAACTTGAGAAAGATGACTTAAGGTATCTGGCAGAAGAAATTTCTAAGCAGCAAAGCATTCAAGAAGAAGCAGATCATAAAAGTTTGAAAATTTTTCAGTCTGACGATATGACAGAAAAGAAAACCCCATTTTCTGGGAAGAAATGCAAGCCCTACAGAAATTTGCATAAGTAACAAGGAACTGAATGTTAATCACCAAGACAATGGGGAAAATGTCTCCAGGGCATGCCAGAGACCTTCATGGCAGTCCCTCCCATCACAGGCCCCAAAGCCTAAGAGGAAAAAATAGTTTCACAGGCCCATCCAAAGGCCCCTCTGCTCCATGCAGCCTCAGAATTCGGTGCGCTGCATCCCAGTTGCTTCAGCTTCAGCTGTGGCTAAATGGGGTAAATGTGTAGCTCAGGCCATTGCTTTAGAGGGTGCAAGCCCCAAGCCTTGGCAGCTTACACATGGTGTTGGGTCTGTGGGTGCATAGAAGTTAAGAACTGAGGTCTGGAAACCTCTGCCTAGATTTCAGAGAATATATGGAAATACCTGGGTGTCCAGGCAGAAGTGTGCTGCAGGGGCAGAGCCCTAATGGAGAACCTCTGCTAGGTAAGGTTGAAGGGAAATGTGAGTTTGGAGCCCCCACAGAGAGTCTCCACTGGAGCATTGCCTAGCAAAGTTGTGAGAAGCGTGCCAGCATCCTCCAGATGCCAGAATGGTAGATCCACAAACAGCTTACGCTGTGCCCCTGGAAAAGCCACAGACACTCAATTCCAACCCATGAAAGCAACTGGGAGAGGGGCTGTACTGTCCAAACCCACAGGGGCAGAGATGCCCAAGGCAATGGGAGCCCACCTCTTATATCAGCATGACCTGGATGTGAGACATCGAGTCAAAGGAGATCATTTTGGAACCCTAAGGTTTAATGCTTGCCTTATTAGATTTCAGACTTGCATAGGACGTGTAGCCCCTTTGTTCAGGTCACCTTCTCCCATTTGGAATGGTGTATTTACTTGATGCCTGTGCCCCCATTGTATCTAGGAAGTAAATAACTTGCTTTTGATTTTACAGGGTCGTATGCAGAAGGGACTTGCCTTGTCTCAGATGAGACCTTAGACTTGAACTTTCAGTTAATGCTGGAATGAGTTAAGATATCGGGGGACTGTTGCAAGGGTATGATTGTGTTTTGAAATGTGAGGATGTGAGATTTGACAGGGGCCAGGGGTAGAACGATATGGTTTGGCTGTGTCCCCACTGAAATCTTATCTCGAATTATAGTTCCCATAATCCTCACATGTCACGGGAGAAACCTGGTGGGATACAGATGAATCATGGGGCAGTTCCCTCCATGCTATTCTTGAGATAGTGAATAAGTTCTCATGAGATCTAATGGTTTTGTAAGGGGCTTCACACTTCACCCAGCTCTCATTCTTCTTCCTGACACCACGTGAAAAAGGACGTGTTTGCTTCCCTTTCCAACATGATAGTAAGTTTACTGAGGCTTCCTTAGCCCTGCAGAACTGAGTCAATTAAACCTCTTTCCTTTATAAATCACCCAGTTTCAAGCTGTTCTCTATAGCAGCATGAGAATGGACTAATACAACTGCTAAGAGGAAGCATTGGGGTGAGAAGGATTCTGGCTAAATAGGCTTGACAGGATTCTTGCTGAAGGCAGGACAGGATAGTCAGACATCACCTGGCAGATGGTGATATATGATGGCTAAATGCACTTACTAGGATTCTTGCTCTTGAAAATAGGCCCAAGGACGGGACCCAGTAGAAAAGGGGCATAGAGCCCACAGTTTAATAAAGAAAAGGGTCTTTGTCAGTAATCACCCATTCCCACCTAAAGGGTTTTGTTCTGAAACTCTTCTCTGTTCAAAATTTTCAAAGCATTGTTCTTTGTCTTATGATAAAGCCGGGGGTATTGTTTTGTTCTGAAATATAATAAGAATAGAAACAAATTAAAATGTTATGCCAAAGCTCAACTGTGCAGGGGAGCATTTCTGTCATCTGTGAATGCATGTTAGGTGGACACCCTGCCACACACTTTTCCTGTGGAACCGCCATGAAAAGCTGACAATAGCAACTCAGCACTGGCAGCTGAGGGGTTAATATCACCATTCCAGGTTTGCCCTGAAAACAGTACACTTAATTGGTCAACTATTTTTCCTGGTTCTACCACATGAACTGATGGTATTACACACATGTTTCAACTTACTCCACACTGTGCCAGTTATTGCAAATACATCACAATAAAGGGGCTTTGTATGAAAATACTTGAATCTATTTAAAGAAACTGCAAACACATGCACACTTGTTTTGTTACATTTTCTCCGACTGTAACCAGGGGCCATGTCTGTCTCTTTTTTCTCCATTGTTTTCCCCCCTCTGTTACACATTAGAGATGAATTTGTATTGCATTGTGATTCCTTCTTCACCTAAAAACTATCAGAATTGTATTCAGCCTAGTGCATTCTGCATAGAGCAGTATTTCTCAATATGTGATCCATGGAATGGTCTGTGGCAAGCTTAACATTTTTGCAGGTAGAATATTGTTTTAATGAATACCTTCTAAGACTTGATTTAGAAGTTAGCACAGTTAACACCCGATGTTAGCACAGCTGACACAGCTTTGCTCAGATGGCTACTATAAATTGTATTTTAGTGTTAAATATATGTTAAATAGATTCATTTATAGGGCATATTTATTTAAAGATTTATTTGTTTAACAACAACGAAAATTGTCTTTCAATCCAGAATCTGTGCCAAACTTATATTTCAAATATGATAGTTTAGAACTTTTTTAAAAAGTATTGGAACAGCATTTATCTCTATGTTTTGTTGGTTGTTAGTAAAGGCTATTTTGCTTTTTATTCTGATTTCTTTATCACCAATATTTCTTCATATCTTAGAAAGTGAACTGATTCCCTTTTCTCACTTTTCCCTTCTATCCTATCTAGCTCAGCATGTGGTGTTATCATTGTTTGTTTAGGTAATGAATTTTTCCAACTTTACCATCTCAAATCAGATCTCAAGTTTGTTCGCATTTGTCCCTTAGGTCCAGGGAAATGTAATGTACCATTTGGATTCTCCAGGAGACAGATGCTGAGGGGAAGGTAGGCAAACAAAGGGTTTATTAGGGGGTAGCATCCATGAAAGAAAAGAAGGCAGGATGGGACAGGGGAAGTGGTCAGACAGTGACGTAGATCTGATAAAGTCACTGTCTGCCCAACAGGGAGCAAAGATTGCCTGTTAGAGGAGCCCGTCCCATTTTGGAATGGAAATTCCATCAAATCGTCCTTGTACCACCATCTTTCTCTGTCATTGTCTGCCAACTTCCCCAAGAAGAGCAAGACTGCAGTACAAAAAACCACAGATTCTCAAGGAACTACCCACTAACCACACTCCTCTGGCAGCAACTCCTTTCTTGAAGGGGGATCAGAGTAGTGCATCTCTGTGTCTGCCACAGAAAAAATTCTATTTAAATTATTTATTTATTTCTGTAGAAAGACAGTGGTCTATATTGCCCAGGCTAGTCTCAAACTCCTGGGCTCAAATAATCCTTCCACCTTGGCCTCCAATGGTATTACAGGCGTGAGTCACTGAGCCTGGCCTCTATTTTGTTTTAAACAAATGACAAATCATCAACACAAAATTTTAAAAAGAAAGAGAAATTCTAAGACTAATAGATTAAATATTGCATCAGGATACATAAATACATACATTGCAATGTCATTATTTAGTTTTCCAACACCATACACAAATTTACAAATCCATATGTCTGACTTGCTAATATTTGCAATCATATTTTGTTCATATAAACATTTTAAAATGCGCAATGCTAGAAATCCAATGGACAGCCATAAATTGGCACAAAAGAATGGAGAAGAAAAATGCAAGTTCTTCATATACAAATATATATTTTATTTGCAAAGAAAAACTTAATTCCACATAGATATTATATATTAACATTTAATAATATATTTATTAATATAAAATGACACACTAGTATTGGAAGAGCATATAAACACTCAACATCTAGTGTTTCACATATATAGAATGTTTGGGAAGTGATTGGTGCAGTGGGGTGGGAGAGGGGTTCAGTTTATCTTAAATAGTTTTATAGAAAATATACATTTATTTTTAAGAATTCACATAGCAATTGGACACATAAATCATCAGGCATTTCAAAATTATTTTGAATTTTCAAAAATTATGTAATAATTTATACTGTGTTTTATATTTATGGTTTTTTTGTAAGTACTGTGGAAATTGGTGAGCATTAATTGTCCACAGACACCAGCTATTAGGAAACACTTATCACAGTTAATGTTTAACATCTGCATTAACACTACATGTACCTATTAATTAACCCCCTTTGTGTGGAATGTTTATGGTGCATGACATTCTCTAATATTTTCCTTGAGATAATACAAAAGTTAATGAGAACTGCACATGTGCATCAAGAAGAGAATAGAGCCTTTGTCCTAATCTTATTAAGTTGCTCCAGATGTGATAATATTGTCCTGTCTCCAAATGACTTTCTTTGTTATCACTTTAAACGAATAAGATTTAAAATTAGAAAACAAAGTAACACAAGTGAAGAACTTCCTGAACTTGCATTTATTTTTTATTTTCCTCAATAATCTTAAATTTCCTTTGGGTAAAAGAATGTGCTTGCAGAGTCCCTACACAGCTGATTTTAGATCTAGGGACATTTTTCTTGTGCATAAAGCTGAGTTATAAAGCTCAGATTATTTTCAAGTCCAGAAGAGAACCAAATACTGATTCTATCAAGCATTATATCACCCACTTTAAAACATTATCTGCTGAATGACAACTATGTGCCTGTAGTATACTAAATGCATCCACATACAGTGTCTCGTTTAATCATTTATTGATTCAACACATATTTATCAAATTAAACACCTTCTGTAGCAGGCAATAAGAATACAACAGTGAGCAAAGCAGGCATATTTTCTTCGTGCATCTTTCAATCTGGTGGGAGAGATCCATAGAACATAACTCCATCAGTCATCTATTGCTGCAGAATAAACTATCCTAAAACTCTGTGGCATCCAACTATAAGCATTAATTATCACATTTGCTTGGTCTGTAGGTCAGCTGGGGTGGAAGGAAACAGCTGAGAATGGACTTAAAGAAAGTAATCTGCAGGTAGAGGATAATCTACATCATTGGCATAGATTAGGGGTTAGTCCACTGCCTATTTTTGTAAACGAAATTTTATTGTACCACAGCCATGCTTAATCACGCATAGATTGTCTATGGCTGCTTTTTTCCTACGATGCAAAGTTGAGTCATTGTGACAAAGACCTTATGGCCACAAAAACTGAAATATTTACTATCTGGGCTTTTACAGAGTTTGCCAATGCCTGCATCGTTGAGATAGCTTTAAGAAGAATCATAGAGGGAGCGGACAGAGGACCTAGGACATAAGCTGATAAAGAAGAGAATGATGAGACACCAAAAGAAACTGAAAATCCTGATCTGCCAACAAGAGATTTTAGCCCCATTTTACAGATTTAGAAAGATAGATTCATAGAGTGTGGTAGATTGAAACATACAGTCACAATTTCCTCCCCTTCCCGTCCCGTATGCATATCCCATTGCAATGCTACATTGCTACTTATCCTATCAAAAGGTGAAGGATTCTTCTCCACAGCTTTGGTTCTGGGTGGTCCTGGTGAATAGCTTTCACCAATAAAATGTGGCAGGAGTGACATTGTAGGAGTTCCAAGTCTCAGCTTTGAGGCCCTAGTTTTCATTTTCACTTTCCTGTCCTGAGACTATCATGTGAGGAGGCCTGGGCTAGGTGCCTTGAAAATGAGCATTCACATGGAGAAGAGGACCAGCCAACAGCCAGCAACACCCTCCCAACATGTGCATGAGGCCATCCAGGACTCTCCAGATCCCAGGAAGCAGCTGCCTGGCTGCTGACACTTGAGTGATCCCAGGCGAGCTTAGCAGAAGGACCACCCGGCTAAGTGCCGTCTAAATTGTTGACCCACAAAATCCTGAACTAATGAATTCTTGTTTGAAGCCACTAAGCTTTGGGATAGTTTGTAATACTGAGAGAAATAATTGAAACAAAGACATTAAGTGACTTTCTAAGATCACATGGCCATATACCATTATGTAGCAAGCTGGGATTGAAACTTTGTCTTAGGACCGCAAATTCCCAACATGCTCTCTATTCATGTCTATACATGGCAAAAAACAGCAAACCTATGATATTATGTTAGTCTATCTTCCTGATGGTCTGTCTCAGTGCACTTACTTGACCGATTCTAGAGTTGGATAATTTGTTATTAAGTGAAGGGGATTAAGAATACCCTCTCGTATAAAACAGAAGATACAGAATATAGAAATATTGCGCCAGCTTGCCAAGTTTCTGAAAATTCAAACATACACAACTGTATTAGTTTGGTTTTGCATTTTTTGCCTTCCTTCTTTTCTTTCCTTTCCTTCCTTCCTTCCTTTCTTCTTTTCTTTCCTTTTATTCCCTCTTTTCCTTTCCCTTCCCTCCTTCATTTCCTTCCTTCTTTCCTTCTTTCCTTCTTTCCTTCCATTCCTTCCTTCCTTCCTTCTTTCCTTTCCTTTTCTTACCCCCTTTCCTTTCCCTTCCTTCCTTCTTTCCTTTCCTTCCTTCTTTTCTTTCCTTTCCTTTTCTTCCCTCCTCTCCTTTCCTTTCCTTTCTTTCCTTTCCTTTCCTTTCCTTTCCTTTCCTTTCCTTCTCTCTCTCTCTCTCCCCCAATCTAACTCTAGAAAAACAATTTACTCAGTCTTTTACCATCACAGATTCACTGTTTTTGTTTAGTATAATGCCCTTATTGAATTGGAAATAATATCCCTGGGAAGACAGCTATCAGACATTTAACCCTGCAGTAGGTAAGTTTGTCTATGAGTGGTTTCCAGTAAGTGCAGCACAGGATAACTGTGCCTTATATAGAATACACATGGCCAGGACAACCACTGCCTGGACATAGTTTAAGAAAAACAGAGAGAGAGAGAGAGAGAAATACCCCACTGAGTAGAACAGCCAGGAGGTAATACGGAGTCACTGGGAAATTGACTGTTAAGAATGGAAAGAGTGGGCTGGGCACAGTGGCTCACACCTATAATCCCAGCACTTTGGAAGGCTGAGGCAGGCAGATCACGAGGTCAGGAGTTTGAGACCAGCCTGGCCAACATGGTGAAGCCCCGTCTCTACTAAAAATATAAAAATTAGCTGGGCATGGTGGCATGTGCCTGTAAGCCCAGCTACACCAGAGGCTGAGGCAGGAGAATTGCTTAAACCCGGGGGGCAGAGGTTGCCGTGAGCCAAGATCATGCCACTGCACTCCAGCCTGGGCAACAGAGCAAGACTCCGCCCCCAAAAATAAAAGAACTGGAAGAGTGGGAACAAGGGAAGACAGAAGACCTGCAAGGGCTGAAATCTTCCCTCACAGCTAAGTCAAAGGAGCAACTATTTAATCTTGAGTAAGGAAAAAAGAAAAAAGTAAACAAACAAACGAAGAGTTAAAGAAAAAGAATGAGGCTGGGCGCAGTGGCTCATGCCTGTAATCTCAGCACTTTAGGAGGCCAAGACGGGCGGATCACAAGGTCAGGAGATCTAGACCATCCTGGCTAACACAGTGAAACCCCGTCTCTACTAAAAAATTTTTCAAAAAATTAGCCGGGCATGGTGGCAGGCGCCTGTAGTCCCAGCTACTCGGGAGGCTGAGGCAGGAGAATGGCGTGAACCCGGGAGGTGAAGCTTACAGTGAGCCGAGATCACGCCACTGCACTCCAACCTGGGCCACAGAGCAAGACTCTTCCTCAAAAAAAAAAAGAAAAAGAGTGAAAAGGACTCATCCAGCTTCCTAGAATCCAGATCCATGCAAACAGTCATTTCTGGTATAAATGGTGAAGGAGAGAGGGCGGAGCAAGATGGCCGAATAGGAACAGCTCCAGTCTCCATCTCCCAGCGCGAGCGACACAGAAGACCGGTGATTTCTGCATTTTCAACTGAGGTACTGGGGTCATCTCACTCGGGAGTGCGGGACAATCGGTGCTGGTCAGCTGCTGCAGCCTGACCAGCGAGAGCTGAAGCAGGGCGAGGCATTGCCTCACCTGGGAAGCGCAAGGGTGAAGGGAGTCCCTTTTCCTAGCCAGGGGAACTGAGACACACAACACCTGGTAAATCGGGTAACTCCCACCCCAATACTGCGCTGTAAGCACACCGGCACACCAGGAGAATATATCCCACACCTGGCGGGGAGGGTCCCACGCCCACGGAGCCTCCCTCATTGCTAACACAGCAGTCTGCGGCAATCTAACCACAAGGCAGCAGCGAGGCTGGGGGAGGGGCGCCCGCCATCGCTGAGGCTTAAGTAGGTAAACAAAGCCGCTGGGAAGCTCGAACTGGGTGGAGCTCACAGCAGCTCAAGGAAACCTGCCTGTCTCTGTAGACTCCGCCTCTGGGGACAGGGCACAACTAAAGCAGCAGAGGCCTGTGCAGACGCGAACGACTCTGTCTGACAGCTTTGAAGAGAGCAGTGGATCTCCCAACATGGAGGTTGAGATCTGAGAAGGGGCAGACTGCCTGCTCAAGTGGGTCTCTGACCCCTGAGTAGCCTAACTGGGAGACATCCCCCACTAGGGGCAGTCTGACACCCCACACCTCACAGGGTGGAGTACATCCCTGAGAGGAAGCTTCCAAAGCAAGAATCAGACAGGTGCACTTGCTGTTCAGCAATATTCTATCTTCTGCAACCTCTGCTGCTGATACCTAGGCAAACAGGGTCTGGAGTGGACCTCAAGCAATCTCCAACAGACCTTTAGCTGAGGGTCCTGACTATCAGAAGGAAAACTATCAAACAGGAAGGACACCTATACCAAAACCCCATCAGTACGTCACCATCATCAAAGACCAGAGACAGATAAAACCACAAAGATGGGGAAAAAGCAGGGCAGAAAAGCTGGAAATTCAAAAAATAAGAGCGCATCTCCCCCTGCAAAGGAGCACAGCCCATCGCCAGCAACGGATCAAAGCTGGTCAGAGAATGACTTTGACGAGATGAGAGAAGAAGGCTTCAGTCCATCAAACCTCTCAGAGCTAAAGGAGGAATTACGTACCCAGCGCAAAGAAACTAAAAATCTTGAAAAAAGAGTGGAAGAATTGACAGCTAGACTAATTAATGCAGAGAAGGTCATAAACGAAATGACAGAGATGAAAACCATGACACGAGAAATACGTGACAAATGCACAAGCTTCAGTAACCGACTCGATCAACTGGAAGAAAGAGTATCAGCGATTGAGGATCAAATGAATGAAATGAAGCGAGAAGAGAAACCAAAAGAAAAAAGAAGAAAAAGAAATGAACAAAGCCTGCAAGAAGTATGGGATTATGTAAAAAGACCAAATCTACGTCTGATTGGGGTGCCTGAAAGTGAGGGGGAAAATGGAACCAAATTGGAAACCACTCTTCAGGATATCATCCAGGAGAACTTCCCCAACCTAGCAGGGCAGGCCAACATTCAAATTCAGGAAATACAGAGAACGCCACAAAGATACTCCTCCAGAAGAGCAACTCCAAGACACATAATTGCCAGATTCACCAAGTTGAAATGAAGGAAAAAATCTTAAGGGCAGCCAGAGAGAAAGGTCGGGTTACCCACAAAGGGAAGCCCATCAGACTGACAGCAGATCTCTCGGCAGAAACTCTACAAGCCAGAAGAGAGTGGGGGCCAATATTCAATGTTCTTAAAGAAAAGAATTTTAAACCCAGAATTTCATATCCAGCCAAACTAAGTTTCATAAGTGAAGGAGAAATAAAATTCTTTACAGATAAGCAAATGCTTAGAGATTTTGTCACCACCAGGCCTGCCTTACAAGAGACCCTGAAGGAAGCCCTAAATATGGAAAGGAACAACCGGTACCAGCCATTGCAAAAACATGCCAAAATGTAAAGACCATCGAGGCTAGGAAGAAACTGCATCAACTAATGAGCAAAATAACCAGTTAATATCATAATGGCAGGATCAAGTTCACACATAACAATATTAACCTTAAATGTGAATGGACTAAATGCTCCAATTAAAAGACACAGACTGGCAAACTGGATAAAGAGTCAAGACCCATCAGTCTGCTGTATTCAGGAGACCCATCTCACATGCAGAGACATACATAGGCTCAAAATAAAGGGATGGAGGAAGATCTACCAAGCAAATGGAGAACAAAAAAAAGCAGGAGTTGCAATCCTAGTCTCTGATAAAACAGACTTTAAACCATCAAAGATCAAAAGAGACAAAGAAGGCCATTACATAATGGTAAAGGGATCCATTCAACAGGAAGAGCTAACTATCCTAAATATATATGCACCCAATACAGGAGCACCCAGATTCATAAAGCAAGTCCTTAGAGACTTACAAAGACACTTAGACTCCCATAAAATAATAATGGGAGACTTCAACACTCCACTGTCAACATTAGACAGATCAACGAGACAGAAAGTTAACAAGGATATCCAGGAATTGAACTCATCTCTGCACCAAGCGGACCTAATAGACATCTATAGAACTCTCCACCCCAAGTCAACAGAATATACATTCTTCTCAGCACCACATCACACTTATTCCAAAATTGACCACATAATTGGAAGTAAAGCACTCCTCAGTAAATGTAAAAGAACAGAAATTATAACAAACTGTCTCTCTGACCACAGTGCAATCAAACTAGAACTCAGGACTAAGAAACTCAATCAAAACCGCTCAACTACATGGAAACTGAACAACCTGCTCCTGAATTACTACTGGGTACATAACGAAATGAAAGCAGAAATAAAGATGTTCTTTGAAACCAATGAGGACTAAGACACAATGTTCAGCAATCTCTGGGACACATTTAAAGCAATGTGTAGAGGGAAATTCATAGCACTAAATGCCCACAAGAGAAAGCAGGAAAGATCTAAAATTGACACTCTAACATCACAATTAAAAGAACTAGAGAGGCAAGAGCAAACACATTCAAAAGCTAGCAGAAGGCAAGAAATAACTAAGATCAGAGCAGAACTGAAGGAGATAGAGACACAAAAAACCCTCCAAAAAATCAATGAATCCAGGAGTTGGTTTTTTGAAAAGATCAACAAAATTGACAGACCGCTAGCAAACTAATAAAGAAGAAAAGAGAGAGGAATCAAATAGACGCAATAAAAAATGATAAAGGGGATATCACCACCGACCCCACAGAAATACAAACTACCATCAGAGAATACTATAAACATCTCTACGCAAATCAACTAGAAAATCTAGAAGAAATGGATAATTTCCTGGACACTTACACTCTCCCAAGACTAAACCAGGAAGAAGTTGAATCCCTGAATAGACCAATAGCAGGCTCTGAAATTGAGGCAACAATTAATAGCCTACCCACCAAAAAAAGCCCAGGACCAGATGGATTCACAGCTGAATTCTACCAGAGGTACAAGGAGGAGCTGGTACCATTCCTTCTGAAACTATTCCAATCAATAGAAAAAGAGGGAATCCTCCCTAACTCATTTTATGAGGCCAACATCATCCTGATACCAAAGCCTGGCAGAGACACAACAAAAAAAGAGAATTTTAGACCAATCTCCCTGATGAACATCGATACAAAAATCCTCAATAAAATACTGGCAAACCGGATTCAGCAGCACATCAAAAAGCTTATCCACCATGATCAAGTGGGCTTCATCCCTGGGATGCAAGGCTGGTTCAACATTCGCAAATCAATAAACATAATCCAGCATATAAACAGAACCAAAGACAAGAACCACATGATTATCTCAATAGATGCAGAAAAGGCTTTTGACAAAATTCAACAGCCCTTCATGCTAAAAACGCTCAATAAATTCGGTATTGATGGAACGTACCTCAAAATAATAAGAGCTATTTATGACAAACCCACAGCTAATATCATACTGAATGGGCAAAAACTGGAAAAATTCCCTTTGAAAACTGGCACAAGACAGGGATGCCCTCTTTCACCACTCCTATTCAACATAGTGTTGGAAGTTCTGGCTAGGGCAATCAGGCAAGAGAAAGAAATCAAGGGTATTCAGTTAGGAAAAGAAGAAGTCAAATTGTCCCTGTTTGCAGATGACATAATTGTATATTTAGAAAACCCCATCATCTCAGCCCAAAATCTTCTTAAGCTGATAAGCAACTTCAGCAAAGTCTCAGGATACAAAATTAATGTGCAAAAATCACAAGCATTCTTATACACCAGTAACAGACAAGCAGAGAGCCAAATCAGGAATGAACTTCCTTTCACAATTGCTTCAAAGACAATAAAATACCTAGGAATCCAACTTACAAGGGATGTAAAGGACCTCTTCAAGGAGAACTACAAACCACTGCTCAGTGAAATCAAAGACGACACAAACAAATGGAAGAACATACCATGCTCATGGATAGGAAGAATCAATATCGTGAAAATGGCCATACTGCCCAAGGTTATTTATAGATTCAATGCCATCCCCATCAAGCTACCAATGAGTTTCTTCACAGAATTGGAAAAAACTGCTTTAAAGCTCATATGGAACCAAAAAAGAGCCCGCATTGCCAAGACAATCCTAAGTCAAAAGGACAAAGCTGGAGGCGTCACGCTACCTGACTTCAAACTATACTACAAGGCTATAGTAACCAAAACAGCATGGTACTGGTACCAAAACAGAGATATAGACCAATGGAACAGAACAGAGCCCTCAGAAATAATACCACACATCTACAACCATCTGATCTTTGACAAACCTGAGAGAAACAAGAAATGGGGAAAGGATTCCCTATTTAATAAATGGTGCTGGGAAAATTGGCTAGCCGTAAGTAGAAAGCTGAAACTGGATCCTTTCCTTACTCCTTATACGAAGATTAATTCAAGATGGATTAGAGACTTAAATGTTAGACCTAATACCATAAAAACCCTAGAAGAAAATCTAGGTAGTACCATGCAGGACATAGGCATGGGCAAGGACTTCATGTCTAAAACACCAAAAGCAACAGCAGCAAAAGCCAAAATTGACAAATGGGATATGATTAAACTAAAGAGCTTCTGCACAGCAAAAGAAACTACCATCAGAGTGAACAGGCAACCTACAGAATGGGAGAAATTTTTTGCAATCTACTCATCTGACAAAGGGCTAATATCCAGAATCTACAAAGAACTCAAACAAATATACAAGAAAAAAACAAACAACCCCATCCAAAAGTGGGGAAAGGATATGAACAGACATTTCTCAAAAGAAGACATTCATGCAGCCAACAGACACATGAAAAAATGCTCATCATCACTCGCCATCAGAGAAATGCAAATCAAAACCACAATGAGATACCATCTCACACCAGTTAGAATGGCAATCATTAAAAAATCAGGAAACAACAGGAGTTGGAGAGGATGTGGAGAAATAGGAACACTTTTACACTGTTGGTGGGATTGTAAACTAGTTCAACCATTATGGAAAACAGTATGGCAATTTCTCAAGGATCTAGAACTAGATGTACCATATGACCCAGCCATCCCACTACTGGGTATATACCCAAAGGATTATAAATTATGCTACTACAAAGACACATGCACACGTATGTTTATTGCGGCACTATTCACAATAGCAAAGACTTGGAATCAACCCAAATGTCCATCAGTGACAGACTGGATTAAGAAAATGTGGCACATATACACCATGGAATACTATGCAGCCATAAAAAAGGTTGAGTTTGTGTCCTTTGTGGGACATGGATGCAGCTGGAAACCATCATTCTTAGCAAAGTATCACAAGAAGAGAAAACCAAACACCGCATGTTCTCACTCATAGGTGGGAACTGAACAATGAGTTCACTTGGACTCGGGAAGGGGAACATCACACACTGGGGCCTATCATGGGGAGGGGGGAGGGGGGAGGGATTGCATTGGGGAGTTATACCTGATATAAATGATGAATTGATGGGTGCTGACGAGTTGATGGGTGCAGCACACCAACATGGCACAAGTATACATATGTAACAAACCTGCACGTTATGCACATGTACCCTAGAACTTAAAGTATAAAAAAAAAAAAAATGGTGAAGGAGATAAACTTGGCTCTAGCTATAGTATACCTCCCCATCTTGTTCCCCCCAGTTTCCTGGCCCTTGCTAAACAAACTCTACCTCCCAGACCTCTATCTCTCAAACCCCTGGCCCTCACTAAACGTACTCACCCTGTATCCCCCAAGCCCCTGACCCTCACTAAACATACTCTACTTCCCCATCCTGTGCCCCCCAAGTCCCTGGTCCTCACTAAACATGTTCTACCTCCTCATCCTCTGTCGTGTAAGCCCCTGGTCCTCACTACACTATACTCTACCTCCCCACCCTATACGCCCCAAATCCCTGGCCCTTACTACACCATACTCTACCTCCTCACCCTATACCCCCCAAACCCCTGGTCCTCACTACAGTATGCTCTACCTCTCCACTCTGTACCCCCCAAGCCCCTGGACCTGGCTAAACTGTGCTCTATCTCCCCCGCCCCCGTACTCCCTGAGCCCCTGGTCTTCACTGCACCTCTTCCCACAAATGCCACCTCTGTCTCTAGAGCTCTCCTAACCAGTTTTTCTGTTGTCTAAGAAAATTCTCTCTCAGGAAAGCAGCTCTCAGTTATTTGGACACTAATGAGTTTAAATGAACATGTCTATTTGCTCCGAGAAATTGTATCTGAGGTCTTCTAATTATGGGGGATAAAACACTGTACTAATGGAATTTCCAGGAACAGTAAGCATGTGGGAGAAGCTCTTTCTAGAGCTAGAGAAGGCTATGAGCTAGATCCTTATCATGTTTGGCATGGATACACACTCACTGCATTTAGGAATAAAGGCCTCTGAGAGAAAAGAAACTAGTAAATGAGAGTGGTATGACAGGCTGGGAGTTTGGTAGGATTGTCCTGACTTTGCATCCAGGTGAAGATAAACTTGGAGGAAAGTCACGTGGGAAAGGGAGCTAAAATCAAGTTATATGCTTGCTACCAAATGCGAGAGATGGTTAGGAACAGACTGGGAGATACTGAAAGGAAGAGTAACTGCCCTACAGATACAGGTATAAACCAAGCACAGAGGAAAAGAGGTGAAGCTGAAAGTGTCAGAAATGCCAAATGGAAGGATGATAATGGGTGGAGAACAGGACTCAAAGAGACACTGAGTTATACTCACCAGAATGGCTAGCATCAAAAGACTAACCACACCAAATGTTGGCAAAGATAAGGAGCAAATATTACTCTCATACATCACTGAAAAGGGTATCAAATGGCACAGCCATTTTAGCAGTATTGTTAAGGTTAAACATTCATCTACCCTATGACCCAACAATTCCTCTCCTAGGCATTTACGTGAGAGAAATTAAAACATATGTTCTCAAAAAGACTTACATAGAAATATTTATTGCAGTCATATTTGTAACAGCCAAAAACTGGTAACAGCCCAAATATCCATCAACAGAAGAATGGATAAACAAATTGTGGCATATTCACACTATAAAATGACCCTAAGTACTAAAAAGAATGAACTACTAATATATGCAACAACATTGACAACTATCAAAAATATTGTTAAGCCAAGTGTTGGCAAACTGCAGTCCAAAGGCCAAATCTAACCCACCCTCTATTTTTGTAAATAACGTGCTATTGGAACCCAGCCACATGCATTTATTTCCATATTGTCTATGGCTGCTTTGGTGCAACAGCAGAGTTGAGTAACAGAGACAAGACCAAATGAATTGCAAAGCCAAAAGTATTTACTATTGGGTCCTTTACAGAAAAAGTTTTCCAATCTCTGTATCAAGGGATAGAAGCCAAGCAAAAAAATAGTATATAGTATATGATTTCATTTATACGAAATACAAGAACAGACCAGAACTAATCTACGGTGATTATGGGGTGTGTTAGTTAGAGCTCTCCTGAGAACCTGAACCAATGGGATATATAGAAATATACAAGAGATTTGTTATGGGAATTGGCTCACATGATTATGAAGTTCAAGAAGTCCCATAATCTACCATCTGCAAACTGGAGAACCAGGAAAGCTGGGGATGTAATTCAGTCCAAGCCCTAAAGCCCAGGAATGAAGTGGGGATGGGAACTGGTGTGAATCCCAGAGTCAAAGGGCCAAGAACCAGGAACAAGAATGTCTGAAGGCAGGGGAAACAATGGGACCCCAGTTCAAAGAGAAAGAAAGAGAGTTGGCTCTTCCTGTGCCTTTTGTTCTCTCAATGGATTGAGCATTGCTGCCCATGTTGGTAAAGGTGAATCTTCTTGACTCAATCTACTGAGTCAAATGCCAGTCTCTTCCAAAACCGATCTCACAGGCACCCCTAGACATCATGTTTTACCAGCTCTTGGGCATGCCTAAGCCAGTCAACTTGACACATCCAATTAACCCTCACAGGTGGAGAGGGAGCATTGACTGGAAAGGGACACAAAAGACACTTTGTAGTGATAAAAATGTGTATCTTGTTTAGGGTGATAGTTATGCATCTGTCTACAACTGTCAAAATATCAAACCTAAGATATGGGAATTTTATGAATAAAGAAGTTTTTCTTTGAGAAAATTCTGAAATAAATCATTAGCCTGATCACAGGGAAACAGAATTATAGAATAATAATTTTTTTAAAAAACCTTTAAAAATCCAGAATAAAAGACTGAGTTACAAAAATAATAACCTCTCCTCCTTGACCCTCCAAAAGAAAACGCTAAAATAGTGAGAAAAACATGTGATAGGAAATCAGGAGATCTAGAAGTCCTGGTTTCCAAAGTCAGAGTTTTGCTAGTTTGATGAAGAACTTGTTCTTTGTTGATGCACTGACGTTCTCAAGGCTTCACGTGCTCATCTGCAAGCTGCAGGTATTAGACTAGACTGTCACTGAGGTCTCTCCTAGTTCCATTGCCCCATCTTTTATGACTCACACGTCATTAAGATGACATAATCCTCTCCTGTAGCATTGGTCCCAACTCCCCGCCAAGGTGTTTGCTTTAAATATCCAGCTAATTGTGGCAGCTGTCTACAACTGAGAAAATATTCTGTGTTTTGTTTGTGCTGCTAAACAGTCCATGGAAAGCTGTTAACTCCCTTTGGTTTACAGCTTTTTGGAACAGATAGTAAAGAATCTAGGAAGGAGTCTCAAACAGGACTATTTCAAGCAAACTAAGGTTTGATCAACTAGAACTGATGAAGACAAACACTGTCTTTTTAGACCATTACCACGAACATTGTAATTATGATGCATAAAAGTCAAGTGTGGATCACTCATATGGGGCAACTTGGGGCAAAGGTGCTGCAAAGAAGATCTGTGCTGGCAACATGCCATTGTTTTCAGCCCCTCTGAATGCCCCTGCTTCTCTCCACTGCCCCTCTGCCACCCCACCGCCCACCGCCAATACCACATCATGGGACCAAACCAGGGAAGTTGACTTCAATGTATAAAAAGTTCCCTGGTATCCTGATTTTATAAATTGAATTAAATCATGCTATATCTTGCTTTTTTTTAAAGATAGTCTCGCTCTGTCGCCCAGGCTGAAGTGAATTGCAGTGGCGTGATCTCAGCTCACTGCAACCTCTGCCTCCTGGGTTCAAGTGATTCTCTTGCCTCAGCTTCCTGAGTAGCTAGGATTACAGGCATATGTCACTACTCCTGGCTAGTTTTTGTATTTTTAGTAGAGACGGGGTTTCACCATGTTGGTTGAGCTGGTCTTAAGCTCTTGACCTCGTGATCTGCCCACCTTGGCCTCCCAAAGTGCTGGGATTACAGGCGTGAACCACCATGCCCAACTACACCTTGCTTTTTTAGGCGCAGACTACAATACAACCCCTGGAGATCTGTTTTATGAGAATTCAGAATCAATTTGGCATCACTGGCCCTATTTTTGCCCCTTTAGATAAATCATATTCCGCAACATTCAAGACATCCACACCATATTTTTCCACCATACAATGGCAGAAAGCTACCATATTGACGCTCTCCATTTATTCGCCCAACAAACATGCCTCTAGTGTCTCCATAAGCCATGCAATGGGTTAGACATTATCCCTAGCATCAGGGAAGTCACAATCTGGTATGATGAGCTATTGATAACATCATGTAGCATGGTGACCAACTGAGAAAATATTCTGTGTTTTGTTTGTGTTGCTAAACAGTCCTTGGAAAACAATCCAGCTTCTCCT
The DNA here is from genome assembly GCF_002776525.5 of Piliocolobus tephrosceles. Taxonomy (NCBI): domain Eukaryota; kingdom Metazoa; phylum Chordata; class Mammalia; order Primates; family Cercopithecidae; genus Piliocolobus; species Piliocolobus tephrosceles. Next base: position 102,349,503 of record NC_045444.1, read on the forward strand.
GTTCCCGTTGCCTACTTCTCACCATGTTGGTAACTAGGTCTTTGTTTATGAGATCTAAGTTCTCTGCATACCCCATAGAGAAAATAGAGCTATTTCTGTATTTCTTAGCTAAAGAAAAACACACACACACAAGTTATCAGGTACCTGGAAAGTCAAGCCCAGGCTTTACAAATTCTCAGACATGTAAAGGTCAGAAACATAATATGAGTAAAGTAAACCTGGTATAAGATGACAAATAACAACTGATCTCCACTTCACTGATGAGGACACAACAGAAAGAGGTGAAGAATGCATAGACATGTAGAGCACATGCTAACCATTTGCTCAGTGCCAACTGGCTGCTGCCAGGAGAAAGAGAGATCCCACCATGCTAGATTTGCTGAATTCTCAATAACACCTGGACACATTCAAATAAAGTCTTCATTTGTAAATGATAGCAATTCATTCAGATTTAAAACTCTGTACAAGATACCACTGCACACACCAAGGAAAAACAGTAAGAGGGTGTGAGACTAAATACAACCCAAGTGCTAGTTTTCCACCTTTGGTACTAGGTGCATTGAGAGAATTCAGTGCCCATCGAAGAGAGGAAGGGTGGAGATGGGAGTAGCCAAATGTCCTGAGCACAGCCAGGTCCCCTGCAAAAGGGAAGGAGAAGGGACAGATATTATTTATTTATTTATTTATATTTTGAGATGGAGTCTCACTCTGTTGCCCAGGCTGGAGTGCGGTGGTGCGATCTCAGCTCACTGCAACAGGTTCAAGCAATTCTCTTGCCTCAGCCCCCTGAGTAACTGGGATTACAGGCGTGCACCACCATGCCCAGCTAATTTTTGTGGTTTTTTGGTAGAGATGGGGATTCACCATGTTGCCCAAGCTGGTCTAAAACTCCTGACCCCAGGTGATCCGCCCACTTCAGCCTCCAAAGTGCTGGGATTACAGGCGTAAGCAATGGCACCCAGCCTGGGACAGATGTAATTTAGTGAAGTAGTGGTGAGAGCTTGCTCAGGGTAGTGCACCTGAAGGGCCAGGCTCTTGGATGGGGACAGATGTCTTGTGACTGAAGAAGTAGCACCAAGTGCTATGTCTTGGGAACTTCAGCAAAGGTTTCTGTGGTTGAGCATGGCATGGCCATGGAATGGCTCCACAGAAGAGATGGAGTTGTTGGCAGAGCCATCTACCTTTGAATAGACCTAGGGCTTGAACCAGGAACCACCTCAGAGGAAGCCACCCCTGAAAAATGACCAAGACTATGCTGCACTTTCCTGGACCACATAAGCCCCAAGTTTCTCATAGAATCTAAGAAGAAAAGAGGGAGCTCCTTTCACCCCATCAGCCAAAATATCAATTATTGACTTCTCACAAACCCCCATGAGGAAAGAACCAAGTGGATTTAATTTGATATAGAAAACTAAAGAAATTGGCATTTCTTGTACCCAAATAGTCATTAAACAATTCATATAATTCTACATAAACCACTGGACAAAATACAATGGGTTAGATACAATGGGTTAAAGGAGTGATTATTTCTGCCTGAAAGACTGAGGAAGGCTTCTCGTTTCAACTTGATCCCAAGCCCCTCCTCTGAGGCACTCCAAACAGGAAGGACTCTCAGTGGAACGACAGAAAGCAGGGCAGAGCCACAAAGCTTCTACCTGGAACATTTCTCTTGTCAGTTTTATTGGGTGTTATATTAGTTTCCTATTTCCACTCTAATAAATTACCACCAACCTACTGGTTTAAAACAACACAAATGTATCATTTTACAGTTCTGAAGGTCAGAAGTCTGCAATAGGACTCATGGGGCTAAAATCAAGGAGTTGCCGTGCTGCGTTCCTTTCCAGAGGCTCTGGGGAAGAATCCGCTTTCTAGCCCCTTTTAGAGACCCTATTTTTCTGGGTTCACAGCCTCCTGCCAGCTTCTAAGCCAGCAATTGCACCCCTCTCACCTCTTCTGCCACAGTCCTACCTTCTCCTTCTCTGACCCCTGACTCCTACTTGTAAGGACCCTTGTGATTATACTGAACCACTTAGATAACCCAGGATAATCTCCTCGTTTTGAGGTCAGCTGATTAGCAACCTTAATTCCATCAGCAGCCTTAATTTCTCTTTGCCATGTAACATAACATATTCACAGTTTCCAGGAATTAGGACATGGGCACCTTTGGAGTCTCATTATTCTGCCTGTCACAGGAGGCCTGTCTACAAAGCTCACATGCCTCTTCTTACCACCACCTTAAATGAAAGTCTATTCATTCTCTGATGCATAAACTCACTCTACTGAACCCCCACCTCATGCACCAGATGACAACAGAGAAGAAACAAAGAGAAGGTCTTTGTTCTAAGCAGTGGAGGCACAGAGCTAATGCTTTCCAAGACACCAAAAGAAAATCCGTCTTTAAAATTTATGTCTGCATTGGCAATCAAAGTAGGCCAAGGGACTCTTAGTGACTCCCTTGTGACAAACAGCAGGCATTGATCAGACAGCTGGCAGATATTAGCAGGGAAACCTATGGCTACAAACAGAACGAAACCTCTGATGTTGTTAGCACTCAGCTCAAACCAACTTAGCCAGCCAAACCCAAGTTTTAATTATCCACAAAACTGTGAAGACAGTACAACCACTATTGTACAAGAATTCTAGAATTATGAAACTTTTCTACATACTTAGAGCTTTTACAATATTTTCATCCGAAAATAATAACCTAAGGAAACATACAAATACTTCTGGTAATACCACACACATTTGTCTTTGCTTTTTACTAAAGACGGATCACCTAAACATGTTGGCAGAGCCACCCACCTTTGAATAGACCTATGGGCTTGAAGCAGGAGCCATCTCAGAGGAAGCCTCCCCCCAAAGAATGACCAAGACCATAGCCCTCTTTCCTGGACCAAATAAGCCCCACCTTCTAAGATGAGGCTTTAGAAGACAGCTAAAGTATCAGCCATCTTCTACCTTCCACTCATTCTCATTGGCTTCTAATGTCCTCAGAGGAAGGTTGGGATGAGAAGCAAATTAGATATTGATACTAAATCCACATATGATGTAGTCTTAGTAAGGAAAGAGCCATGTGCAGGTCCTAGGACACATCACCTTGGATTTTGGATCTGACATCTCTCTTTTGGATCCTATTCACGCAGTACCATTTTATAAAGTGACTTATGTCCCAAGGCTCTATCTAGAAGGTGAAAGTAACACTTAGTAACACTGAGTATACAAAATGTAGCAAACAACAGCAGTAGAAAGAATCATGAGATGTTTGTTAACATCTCAACTAAGGCTTTGATTTATGTAATTTCATAAGGCTTCTATAAACCATTGATAATTATACACTGTTACTTAAAATATGGATAACTTTAAAATGGAAACACAATGAAAGTGGAGCAAATTAATTACTATGAGGTAAATGCTATAATCTAAGTCTCTCAAAACAGGAGGTCTAGAGAGGAAAAATAATAAAGTGGTAACCATTGTTGTAACTCAATCACCCCATTTTGTAGATGCAAACTCAAGCTTCCGTGAGCTAAAGTTCAGTTAGTGGGTAGCAAAGCCAAGACATGAGTCCAAGACGCATCTCTTTATTCTCTGTCATTGTTTTTTCTCTCTCTCTCTCTAAAAAAAGTGCAAGCATATGAGTAGCTATTTTCTCATGCTCTGTGACATGCTAAGATAACTGAATAGAAGTGTCCCAGAACTCGGCACTATGGGACTGTAGCCCCACATGTGATGAACTGGAAGCAAGAGTGGTCAGGATTAATAACCAATTCATACAAAAACTAGCCTTGTCAGACTTTCTGGGTCCTGTACACCTAGCAGATGCATTTTCCAGCATGAAAGATTAGTGCCTGGAATTAGTTGGCCTGGATTCCCTATGGTTTCCAGTGTCACTGGTGAGAGAAGAGTTACAGATTTATTGCTGGACTGTAGTGAAATGAAATCATTGTTTGATCATCATTCCAAACCAACATATATTTTTACACTTTTCTTACATTTTTCTCTCTCTCTCATAAAAGTCCCTTGACACATTTCCTTTCTTCTTCAAGCAACCATTATCTGCACTCTAAAAAATGATATCAAGAATAAATGTTTATGCAGTAAAGGTGGTCTCCCTGACTATTCAGCATTTAACGATAACATTTGCTTTTCAATTCCTTTCCTTTGGAAAAATGCCTTTATTTGTAAATAGTTGCATAGCAACATTCTTTGTAAACGCTCGTATCTCATTTGGAACACCTATCATGTGGTTCTGGAAGTCCTTAAATTCCTTGGGGCTTCTGCAGCATTCTCAAAACATGGAGAAAAGAAGAAGAAAACATGCAAGAAAGCTGAATCATTCCAATTCTCTAACTACAAGAAGAATTTAATAAAAATGAAAGGTTACCTTCATTTTGAATGGAACTGATGTGATGCTAAGGGAAAAGGTATGAAATTAAGATGCAGGAAGATAAAGAACAGTTTGCATATCTACGAAAGAGTCCATGCCTATCAAGTCAGGAGTGGGAGACTGGAAACATACAAAAAGATACAGAACTTTAGGGTTTTATCATTGGTTTATCGCTGAGACTCTCTGGTGTCAAATGCCGTCCTAACATTTTACACTTGGTAAGAAAGAATCACAATTATGATTCTTCTCTTTAGAAGCCCACACGCTCCCTCAGGGTGTGTGTGTGTGTCCGTGTGTGTGTGTGTGTGTGTGTTTTGGGTAAGAAAGGAAATACAGAACCCCAATGAGTTTGTGACATCACTTGGTAGAAGAAGCGTAGGTCCACATCACATGGTACAAGAAGTGTAGGTAAAGGGATTTCTCCTGAAGTTGGTAGACTCAGGCCAATGGTGGGAAAGATATGACTTCCTTCTCCTGGATCTTTCCCATCCAGTACCATTTCCTCTCTTTTCTTAGTTCTCTATGTGCCAAGGTTCTGCATGGAAGGTGAAGCCACACTTAGGATACAAGAGTCACCCTGCAGTGGAGACCCAAGGCTCCCTTGTTGAAATTTTTTGACACTCCTGTGAGTGTTATTCAATGGACAGCTCTCCCTCTGCTGCACCCACTCGTAAGTATTGGAAAAGAAAAGAAAAAAAAAAAAACTCAGGAACAAAGGAAAATATGGAAGTATGACACTCTGAAAATCAGGCAGAATATGCCTAGTAGCCAATCTCCCAAGTGGCTCTGTGATTCCTGTCTCCTGGTGTTCACAGCCTGGTTTAGACCTTTCCACATTGTACCAGGTTGGTCTGTGTAACCGGAGAATATGACAGAAGCAATGGTGTGTCACTTCCAACATTAGATTCTACATGACATTGCAGCTTTTGTCTTAGTTGTCTTCTTGTTCTCTGTCTTCCTTAGAACACTCCTCCTGGAAGAAGCCAGCTGCCATGCCTTGAGGACACTTAACCCCAAGGAAAAGCCATTAGCAAGGAACTGAGACATCCCGTCAACAGCCATGTGAGTGGGCCTTTCTGGAAACTCATCCTGCAGCTTCAGTCAAGGCTTCAGATGATGCAACCCAGATGTTGAACTAGAAACACCCAGTGAAACCACGCCTAGATTCCTGACTCTCAGAAACTGTGAGAGAATAAATGTTTGTTGTTTTAAGCCCTAAATTTGGGGGCAATTTGCTATGTAACAATAGGTAACTAATACAATAAGTTAAAATGCAACATTTGAGAAATTTAGATCATAAACTCCTTGATGATAATGTTATATTTGTCCTTTGGGATTAAAAAAAAAATCCTGAAAAGAAATCTCTTCATTTTATTGTGAGGATGTAAAATGCATCTTCCAGCCACATTATATTCAGTTTTCAAATCACTTTTATCCACCCAGTTATCAAGGACCTTGTTTATACATTCTATTAGGATAAAATGATCGAAAGATAAAGATGTGGTAATATCTTCAAAATGCTTAAACCAAAAGTCCAAAACCAACACCTTGCAGCATGATTTTTGTTTTCATTCTCAGTATTCATTTGCATTTTATTTAACCCAAGTTAACAGCTATCTAGGTTGTATATTTTCCATTAGACCTTTAAGATCCACTCTTTTCTTTTCTACCTTAGTTTGTACCTTGATGCTGGCCTTTGGAGACTGAATCAATATGCCCCTCTGCCCTCTAACTTTCTCTTGGTTTCAGCCAATGGATGAGCATGCAGGAGACCAGAGAGTGAAAGGGGAATAAGATGAAGGTACCTCTACCATTGACTCCTTCTCTGCCATGGATTGGCTACTTCTCTTCACCCAAGACCATACTCCAGTCAGGCAGCCTGCCTAGCTCTCTCCCATAGCCACAGCTGCCCCCCTAGGGCTGAGAAGCGGTAATGCTTCCTGCTGTTGCAAATCCTGGGGTGCTTCACCATTCCTCAACAGATGAGGGAAACCCTACTCACCCTTTTTAGATACTTATTTTATTTGTTAATGACTTGGCTTGATTGTGCCAATGTATTCCCTACCAGGGCTGAACAATACACTAACCTTTTTAAAATGTGAGATTTCCCAAAAATGTTAGAATTATCACAGTCATCTTTAAAGATCAGAATATCTGGAATGCTGGGTCCATATTCCCAAGCAGCTGGCATCCGTGCCCTTTTGACAAACAGCGATCTCTCCAGTGACCCACCAGTCCCCACTATTGCCTATTGTGCAACTTGCTTGATCAATTCCAAACATGCATAGGATCTGCTTGCACCTTTATCCTTATTGGAATCTGTGAACTCAAGCTAAACTGTGGCAGGAGAGACAGTGTTTAACACAAATCACTTTATGTAGTGTGGAATGTTGGTGCCAAGAAGTGATTCAGACAATAAAGACAATGGCAATTAAGTAGACGGAACATTCATTTCTGTGTGTGAGAAATTATATAGTGAACTGGACCTTGACACCTCTCTTTGAAGAACAATACCACACTTGAAACTTTATGGGGTATGGGCTGGTTAGGAAGTGTAGTCATTATTCACATCATTGCTTGTATAGGAAAATAAATTCTGGGATCCAAACAACCGATTTAACAGTAACATTTTTATAATATAATCCATTAATTAAATTGGTGGCCCCTTTATAAGTAACTCTAAGCATCAAAATAAGTAGATTTTAAAGAAGGTATATCAAAAAAAAAAAGTCTAGGATCAGTGACCTTGATTCAAAAGATTTTAATGGTAAAATATTAAAATCTGGAGGAGAAAATGATGTTCATTATCAGCAACACAATTTAACATTATTATGAATTAACTAATCAATGCAATTAGACAATAGAAGCTAATGGGGTATAAGTATTAGAAAAAAGTCAGAATCATCACTCTTTACAGATGATATGAGTTTAAAGACAAGAAACCCCAAGAAAATTGACATAACAAGTACTCGAAGCAATACCAGAATTAGTAAGGTGATGAATTACAAAATTATTTTTAGAACCAATGACTTTTTTATATGTTCATACCTTCAGAAAATATTTTCCAAATACTCATTATTTGCCATGCAACATTCTAGGTATTAAGGATACAGCAAAATAAATAAGCCAGATAAAGCATCCTTGCCCTTAATAAGGAGTTTATCCTCTAGTGAGGAAAGACATACAATATATAACATGCAAAAGTAATACACACAATTAAATAGGAATTCGTGTTAAGGATAAAATAGAATAAGGAAGGAGACTATAGGGTATGAGAGGAATTATAATTACATATAGGTGACTAAGGAAGGTTTTGTTGAGAAGATGACACTGTGCAAAGGCCAGCAAGCTATGGCTGTATCTACTGGATGATGGCACCAGGCAGAAGGTACAGCAACTGCAAAGGCTCTGAGGTGGGCCCAGTTAGAAATATTACAGAAGGACTATGCCATCCACAACAAACAAGAAGAAAATAAAATACCTATGAGTAAATACTAAAAGAAATGTCTAAGATCTCTATGAAGAAAATAATACTGTGTAGAGAAAAAAAAGCTAAGCACGTGAAACTGTATCCACCAGGGTTAGATAAAGGAAGAACAGACGTTATACTATGAAATGAAGAATTGATTATAGAGTGAAACTTTACTCACTGGTGGAAGGAGCTGGAGAAGTAAAGACTCAAAACAGGAAATTTTAGGACAGAAAATGTCACTCCCCAGCTCTCCTGAAGCAGTATCCTGGATGTAAAGTCAGAGCATTCAGAGGAATTGAGAGGCAAGATACATACACCTGCTGAAAGTGGTACCATGAAGGGAGACTAGCATCTCAGCCTCCAGAAGGCCATTGCTTCCACATAGCTGTCCCGTCTGTGAGCTCACAGCCAAATATCTGATGGTGGGACTGGGCTTGCTCTTGGTCAGCAGGGCCAGAGTCAAAAAGAAGAGCAGAACATAGAATGGGGAAGAGTAAGAACTCACTGGAAACAAACTAGATACCACAGGCACCCCTCGTGACTTCGAACCATGACCACTTTCAGAGACAATGGCTGCTGCAGCAAATGTACCTTCCATGTCCCACATACATTTCCCTTTTGCCAACTTTGACCTGGAACTACACAGGGAGGGGGATTCTGGAAAACAGCCAACTGGACATGAAACCTTCTACCGGAAGACAACTTGGGCTCTTAAAATAAAAAGATTTCCTGGCCAGGCACAGTGGCTTACGCCTGTAATCCCAGCACTTTGGGAGGCCAAGGTGTGCAGATCACCCGAGGTCAGTAGTTGGAGACCAGCCTGGTCAACATGGTGAAACCCTGTCTCTACCAAAAATACAAAAAAAAAATTAGCCGGGCATAGTGGGGTGCACCTGTAATCCCAGCTTCTTGGGAGGCTGAGGTAGGAGAATCACTTGAACCTGGGAGGCAGAGGTTGCAGTGAGCCAAGATCACGTTACTGCACTCCAGCCTGGGAAACAGAGACTCTGTTTCAATAAATAAATAAATAAATAAATAAATAAATAAATAAATAAATACATTCCATGTTGTAGAGATGTCAATCACATCTAGTATTTAAGTTTAACGCAACCCCAAGTGCCAACAGAATTTCAGGGAAGTGGAGAGAGTACCAATAAAGTTCCACTAGAAAAATTAAAATGTAAGAATAGTCAGGAAAAATTTCAAAAAGAAAAGGGGCATCCGACTAACAAGATGTTAAAACATATAATAAAATTACAAAAATTAAATCTGTTTAGTATTGGAGAAAAACCTCATCAATGCAAGAAAACGCTTGAGAAACAGATCTAAATACATATGGAAATTTTAAGGTAAAAGTGGAATTTCAATTCAGTAAAGAAAAGTGAATTTGAAAAATGATGTTGAAACACGTTTGAGGAAGACCTTAAAGCACAGGACAGAAAACCTAGAAGCCAAAAAAGAAAAGACTAATAAAAAGTGACTACATTAACATTAACTAATTCATATGGATTTTTTAATAGAAAAAAATCCATAATAGACAAAGTTGAGAGACCCACAGTAAACATTGGAAAGCATATGTACACAAGAGCTAATTTATTTTGTTTAAAAAGAATTCATACCAAAGAAAGAAAAGAAAAAGGACTAAGACAAAATTTTAAAAACAGAAGATCAGCAACACAATAGGAAACTGGCGATATGTATCTATACGATGTTTACCAAAAATACATAAACAGCCAATAAACTATTTGAAAAGATTCAACCTCATTGGTAATTAAAGAAATGCATGTTAAATGAATCATAAAATGTTATTTTCCACCAGTCCAGTGAGCAAATACTAGAGAGCTTGATCTACCCAGTACTACCAAGAGTGGAGAAAGAGGCACCTCATACTCTCCTTTCCTCAAGTCACTTCTATCCCTCACGTAAGTGACTCCCCTGGATTGGTTTATCTTCCTTTTATCTCTTCACTCCAAGTATGAATTCAGTTCCTTTCCTTTTCAACTCAAAGGGCAGCTAAGACCAGAATGTGCTGTTAAACAAAACTTCATGAGCGATTGAGTAGTAGTATAAATAGAGTTTGGAGAGTAATTTTAGCTGCTACAAAACATGGTTACTTACATCTTGACCCTACTCCTAAATTCCCATCTTACTCTTAAATGTCTTCCATGAGACAGAGGCCAGCTTACCCCTCATAATCCAGAATCTCTAGGTTTCTCCCATCCTAAGCTTCATAAAAGCTTCAGCCTCAACCCCAGGAGGGCCTCCCTTACTCCAGTCTGAAGACACTCATTTCAAGCCTCAGGATGACTGACAGTGGGAAGATTAACTCTTTTTCAGTAGACAAAATCACAGTAGTCGATGGTATGTTTTTCAAAATCTGTTGATCAGCATCATGTGAAAGTTATTAATAGCTCATTTTAATCCATATTTAGGAAAAAAATTTCTTTAACTCTTCAAGCATGTAACTGTCCATCTCAAAATACATTAAATTCATAGTCCTAAATTAAACACTTAAAATCTTCCATTATAGCCTCTGAAGTCAGATCCATAGTGACTTCAAGTTTTTGTCAAGAACTCTACATGAGCACTTGCTTTACACTCCTTCTGATGACGAAGCCAAACCAAATTTGCTCCAAGTGTGAACTAGTAACTCCACTGCCTCCAGTAACCAAAAATGAAGGATGCTCCGAAGGGCAGTTGTCTCAATAAAAGACAGTTTAAAATTCCACCTTCATCAAACATTCAGCTTTATGTTCATTCCAATTTTCTATACTGTGCATACATTATTTCTGTATTTGGAACAAATTAATGAATGTCCTTTAAAATAATCCTTTAGTCATTTGAGTTTAGAGGACAAAGCATATTTCCATGAGTATAACCATTCTGAAAAACTAACCGTCCTCTACAGAATCAATTACAGACAAACTTGGGACTTGATTAAGGTTCATCTTGGGGCTCATTTGTTTCTCCTTTGGATCTCCTCAGCCCTTTTTCCTGAAGCATCTCTTCTTTCTGGTTCTTAACTACTCACTGAGCTGTTAAACTAACCCGGATATAACCCAGTGCCTTCTCTATTGTGTTACAACTAGGTTTCTTCTACCAGTAGCTGTGATTTAAATCAGAAAATCAAAAATGACACTAAAATTTAACAAAAGCACCTTTTGTGTAACACAGGGGATTTCAGACATTCATGATGCTGCAAATCTCACCACTGAGTCTATTTGTAAGCTTTCTCCTTCCCCTCACCTTCCATTTCCTTCTTCTATTGCTACATATAGAAAAGAGAGTGCTCTGATTTTTGTTAAGAATTCAAGAGCAGAGGCTGGTTGTGGTGACTCATACCTGTAATCCCAGTACTTTGGAGGCCAAGACAGGAGGATTGCTTGAACCTAGGAATTCCAGACAAGCCTGAGCAACATGGCAAAAGCTCATCTCCACAAAAAAATGCAAAAATTAGCCAGGTGTGGTGGCATATGCCTGTAGTCCCAGCTACTCAGGAGGCTGAGATGGGAGGATTGCTTGAACTTGGGAGGCTGAGGTTGCAGTAAGCCATGATCATGCCACTGTACTCCAGCCTGGACAACAGAGGTAGACCCTGTCTCACAAAAAAAAAAAAAAAAAAAAAAAGGATCTCACTTTTGAAAGAATGCATTCATATTGCAAATCAGGCAATCAAGACAACTGTAAAGAAAATCTCACAACATGGAAATGAAGACCCATCCCCCATTTATCATGGCCCACAGCTGGCAACCAGGAAGCTTAAGATAAGCTTTGTGACATATTTTAATAAATCTTCACAAATAAACCATCGCAACTCAACCCATGCTATCTTTTCTTCTCTTTTTTTTTCCACATAGTTTTCCTACCTCTGTAGGTTTCCAAAATAAAGAGCTCTTTTCTCAGTCATCATCAACAGATACTACAAGAACGGCAGATGGAATACAATCTGTTTAGTTTAACTGAAGGCAGGCCCTTGTTCATAAGAGTTCTGACACTGTTTTATTTACCTTCATAAACGTTTTCCCTTGCCCACAAAGAAAAGTACACATATTCATAGTGGTCTTTCTGCAGAGCTTTCTCTTTCATGATCCAGAAGGGAAATTTCATGTTGGGGTATAGAAGAGATGAAAATATTTGGCAAAAGTTTGAAAACGTGATAATAGTTTCAAAGATTCAGGAGATAAGATTAGGAAGTTTGCCGAACATGTGAAGAATAAAGCAGTGCATTAATTAAGGAAATTTTATTTGATTTAGGAAAGATTTCTTCATTAAACATGTCTATGCAATTGCACTTCCCAAAGTAGTTATGCTATTAAATGAAATATTTTGTCTTATCCATAGTAACCTTGCATATACTTTGCCGATTTATCATTATTATGGCAGGCAGCCTCTAAAATAACCCCAGGAATCCCTACTTCTTTAGTATTTCCCAGGTGACCTCTTCCTCTTGAGTAACTTGTTCCTAAACAATACAATACACCAGTGTTGCACAGATATCACTTCTGTAATTAGGTTATATAAGACTGAGACTTGCCTCTGGCTTACAGACTGTCTCTGTAGCTGGCTTTGATGAAGTGGCCAGCCATGTTAGAGAAGCCCACATTGCAAGGAATTGAGGGTGGCCACTGGCCAACAGTCACCTAGGAACTGAGGCACTTACGTTCAAGCAACTGAATCTTGCCATCATTCACATAAATGAGCTTGGAAGTAAATCATTCTCCAATTGAGCTTTCAAGTGAGACCTCAGCACAGAGAGACCCTTTGATTGCAGCCTTGCAAAAGACCACGAAGCAGAGAATCTGGCTAAACCATGTCCAGATTCTTGACCCAAAGAACCTGTAAGGCAATAAATATATGTTGTTTTAAGTCACTCATGATGAGCCTCAGAACATGCTACCCCAAAATGTGGCATGTTGGCATATTGAGTATTTTAAGCTGGAGGAATTTGAGAAAACAGCAGAAATAAGAAGGTCTCTCTGATCTCTCACTTCTCCCCTGACACAGGCCATTCAAGAATTTTCTGACCTTTTTCTAAAGTAGTTCATAAGACCCGCATTCCAGAGTGGCCCTCCCTATACCTAAAGGAAAGGAATGAAGACACAGAGGTGCCAAGAAGAATCTCAATAAACAGGTCATGCTGAGTTCTCTGTCCCCAAGTTTATTACCATTTAATTGCACTTTTTTGCCCTCCAGTCATACAACTCCCCGAAAAAATATACAGATTTCCCTGTTTCTTTGGGTCTTCATTTCTAAAGGCTCTTGTATCATATAAAACTTATTTAAGTAAGCTCGTATGCTTTTCTCTTTCTTTTCAGGTTTCTGTAAACCATTTATTTTATTTTATTTTATTTTTACTATGCAACAACAGTGTCAACATTTGTCATATTACTAATCACTTTCACAATGGCTTTCTGAGTGTAATGAGCAATCTGAATTAGGTCTTGTGTTACCAGTTGAAGATGGTGTTCCTGTATTCCATAAATGGATACCTTTCCTAGGGTCAAAATTATTAATGTTTGGAGAATTCAACTGAAAAATCAGGACATCCATCATACTTTCAGCCTTGATTTCAGCATGCATACGTGACTTGGTCTGTTTCATCTGACTAAAGCCACGTTCTGCTTCACCTGAACTTGCAGGGAGGGTCAGCACTAGGTTTTATGTTTTTCTCTTATTAATCTGTTTTTTGTTATAGGGGTATCAGCCATAAACTTTGCAATGGGAGAGAAAAGAAACCTCTTCTCTCCTACATTATACAACAATAGACAACTAATACAAGCACTCATTTCTCTTTTTGGAAATATCCATATTACCCACTATTTGCTGTAAACATAAGTTGCTACACACTTGTGAAATGACTTAACATTTTATTTCTAAGGTGGGGTATTTAGCAAGGCCTGTTTGTTCAGATTCTTCTTGGTGCCTCTGTGTCTTCATTCCTTTCCTTTAGGTATAGGGAGAAACTCTCACCATCTGGTTCAGAGAATTCTGGTTCAGAGTGTAGGCAGGGTATTGTATTTATAATTATTAATTTGGTGCAAACGTAGTTGCGGTTTTTGCCATTGAACGTAAAGGCAAAAAGCGCAATTACTTTTGCACCAAGCTAATACCACTTACTTTGGCTTTAATTATAATGGCCTTGTCCACATTTAAAATGAAACTATCTGAAAGAAGTAACTCAGATACAAAGTTATCAATTTACTTCTTTATCTGAGTATATGAGTCAGTTGTTTCGTTTTAGATTCCTCTGAAAGCAGGTTTTTATAAAAAAGCGCTGGGTCTCTCATGGGGTAGAAAAGCTCAAAGTTATAAGCTCAGAAAACAATTTCAAAATCATATCATGTGCTTGCACTACCTATTTCAATACCAAGAGAAATGACACTCAGGAGATACACAAAAACTCACATTCCCCCCCTGCTTTTTTTTTTTTTTTTTTTTTTGAGATGGAGTCTTGCTCTGCTGCCCAGGCTGGAATGCAGTGGTATGATCTCGGCTCACTGCAAGCTCTGCCTCCCGGGTTCACGCCATTCTCCTGCCTTAGCCTCCCGAGTAGCTGGGACTGCAGGTGCCCGCCACCGCGCCCGGCTAATTTTTTTTGTATTTTTAGTAGAGATGGGGTTTCACATGTTGCCAGGATGGTCTCAATCTCCTGACCTCATGATCTGCCTGCCTCGGCCTCCCAAAGTGCTGGAATTACAGGAATGAGCCACCGCACCCAGCCATATTCCCCCTTTTTGTGTTCTTTGCCATATCTTTTTACTATGCTTGTTATACACAACTAAATTGGATTGATAGACATTATGGAATCAGGCTTATACAGTAATTTTCCTTGGTTCCATAAATGAAAGATGCAAACAGTTCTACTGATGGATGAAATGTTGTAATGGGGTTCATTTTTCTGCAGAAGTTCTCATCTGGGACTTTTCCACCACCATCAGCAGCAGCCCAGAGTGAGTTTGGAAATGCTTGTTTGCTTGTTTGTTTTTGACAATGACTGGGCCATGGTGATCTTTATCTCAGACACCTTATTACTCTTCTGTGCTCTAGGCTTTGTCAGCACACTTCTGTCAACAGATACATATAACCAACGTGGAATCTTGGGAGGAAAATCCAGAGTCTTGATCCCTTTCTTCCCAGAAGGACTCCAGCCTCCTTAAACAAAAGTGTCTACCCCTGCTCCAACAAACTTCAAGCCACATTTATCAACTGTTTCTCAAAACAAAGAAACAAAAAAAAAAAAAAACAGAAAGAAGAAGTTTAAGTTCCTCCTCGCTGGCTACCCTAGAATAACTGTCCTTAACTTTTTGGTACCAGGGACCAGTTTCATGGAAGACAATTTTTCCACAGATGGTGGAGGGGATGTTTTGGGGATGATTCAATTGCATTACATTTATTGTGCACTTTATTTCTATTACTATTGCATTGTAATATATAATGAAATAATTATACAACTCACCATAATGTAGAATCAGTGGGCGCCCTGGGCTAGTTTTCCTGCAACTAGACGGTCCCATCTGGGGGTGATGGGAGACAGTGACAGATCACTAGGGATTAGATTCTCATAAGGAGTTTGTAAGCTAGATCCCTCACATGCACAGTTCACAATAGGGTTCATGCTCCCATGAGAATCTAATTGCCACCACTGACCGACAGGAGGCAGAGCCCAGCCAGGAACGTGAGTGATGGGGAGTAGCTGTAAATACAGATGAAGCCTCACTCACTCACCCATTGCTCACTTCCCGCTGTGCAGCCCATTCCTAACAGGCCACGGACTAGTACCCGTCCACAATAATCATGATGGGTAAGGCTTACTTACTATATTTTAATGTACCTGGCATTCAGCTAAGCACTTTATGTGTTTCATCTATCATAATACACATCCCAACTCTACGTGGGGGATATTATTAGGATTCTCATTTTACAAACAGACAAACCAAACCTCAAGCTTAGATAGGATAAACAACGTGTGAAGCAGAGTGTCACAGGTTTTGTTTCCCAAGAAGCAGACTGCAGTGGAGACTAGCATGCAGGAGGTTATCAGGGAGTAGAGTACTCTTAGGATCAATCCCTGAGAAAGAAAGATGGAGAAGAAAGAAAAAATGAGCTGTGATGGAGCCTCAGCGAAGGCTTCTGCCAACCCCATGGGCAACTCTGCGGCTGGGATGGCTCCTGCAGAATCACCTGAGTTTGGGCCAGGAAGCGTTTCGACCAGTCATTGGATAGAGGCTACCCCAGGAAGGCTAAATGGCCTTGAGCAAGATCGATCTCTTCAGTTAAGGCAATTACTGACGGGGATTGGCAGTTGAGAGGTTTCTACCACTCCCAGCAGCTGAGAAAATACATCCTTCACTCCTGCAGTGGGATCTGGGCGGTGCATCCAGCAACCACCACAAGTGGCTAACTGCAGTTTAAGTCTGTTGCTCTAGGATGTTAAAGAATTGCTGTTAGGAAGAAAATTGTTATCTTTTGTTTAGAACAGCCTCTTTGGTTATGAAAGGGGAGGTCCCTCTAAACTTATATAAATGAAAAAGAAGACAAAGAAAGCGCCAAATTGCCCCACATAACCCAGAAGCAGGGCTGTGGGACTGGCCCCTGGAAGCTTTGGAGGTTGTAAGGGCCCTGAAGACTCAAAGAAGAGGAGGAGAAAAGCCCCAGCAACAAGCAGCAGGTGACAGCTGGGGGCATGGATTGCCTGGGAAAGGGTCCCAGGTGAGGTTGGTCACGAGTCTAAAATATCAAATATTTAAGTGTAGGTTGTTCGCTATTCTAATATTCTGTTTGGCTGGTGATCCCCCTCTGAAAACTTCAGTAAATGTCTGCCATACAGCATGTCTTTTTTAGTGAAGCTTTGGAGAACTATAGACAAAGCTAGTCCATGCCCACAGAGAAGCAGGGAAGCAAGCTGGATAGTTGAAAAATTCAAAAAGAAGGAAATTATGAGCCTCCCTGAGAACCTTGGAAATACCGGAAAGGGCACTGAATCTTGTACTGCATGTAGGATGGGGATCTATTCAATATGTTTGGCTACTAAAGGAAAGGATTATACTCAGAAAACTGGAGAGCTTTGGAATATCCAGTTTATACCTTCACAAAAGAAAATATGATCGTCTTTGTTTGGGAAAGTCAAGAAAGTGCTTCAGAGAGGAATAAGACACATGAGCTGGGAATTGGAGGGGGGTAGGAGATGTATAGGTGGACAGAGATAGAGCAGGTGGAATAAAAATGCACCCCGGTCCAAGGGAATAGCATGTAAGGCCTAAGGAATAATAGGAACTGTGCCAAAAACTCCAGTGAATCTGGAGTATGGAACTCCAAAAAAAGAAAAGAGAAAAGACTCAGGGCTTTATATGCCATGCTGCAGAGCTTGGCTTTCATTGTAGAAGCTCCTGCTGTCAATAAGTTCACATCTACCCACTGGAGTAAATGTGGTAGGCCAGGACTTAAATAAAAAAATGCAAACAAATGAGGCTCATCTTTTTGAAACATAAATTTTACATAAAGATTAGAAGTGAAGGACTTTTTTTAGATTAAAACAGCATGGCAGTATTCTGTAGTAGAATATAAAATTTCCACAGTTTTTTAAATAAAAAATAAGGTTTCAAGTAGATTTCCTGATTGATTTGGTCAGTTCTTGCCATACTCTCTGCCCTCTCATACGAAAGTAACTTTGATGAAACTCTTTTTTTTTTCCTTCTTTTTTTTTTTTACAGGAGTCAGAAGTGGAGGGGAAATTTCTGATGAAACTCCTATGTAGGGTGCTGAGAAGTTTTAAGCAGGAGAGTAAAATTATCATTTATTACATTTAGCTTTGTATTGTTTCTGTTTCATGTGTTTTAATTTTATGTCCTCCCTTCCCCAAATTGTGTTGTAGTTTATAGCATGGCAAGAGGATAGAGAGAAAGAGAGTCAATGACGAGAACAAGATGGAAATGGTGCACACGTGCAGCAGGCTGGCTGCGCAGGATGGACCTCGTGGGACATCTATCACTTGGTGTTATTTTCAATGGGTTTGTCATTGGTTTGCTTAGTCCCTAACTTTGCTACCTGATTATCTGTTTGTTTGTTGTTTGTTTAAATAACAGCTTTATTGAGATGGGGGCTTAATACCTAGGTGATGGGTTATAGGTACAGCAAACAACCATGGCATACGTTTACCTATGTAACAAACCTGCACTTCCTGCACATGTATCCCACAACTTAAAATTAAATTAAATTTTCATAAAAATGAAGTCCTGATACATGCTGCATCATGGATGGATCTCGAAAAACATGCTCAGTGAGACAAGCCAGCCACAAAAGGCCATATACTGTATGATGTCATTTGTATGTAGGTCCAGAATAGGCAAATCTGTGATCTGGGTTTTATCAGGCTACCAGTTCATCTATGGTTGAGCAAATCCCAGAGAACTGAGTCACACTTATTAAACCAAAAGATTTTTTTCACAAAACTATTGACAACATGTATTAATCTGCTTGATGAGTTGTCATAATAAAATACCATAGACTGGGTGGCTTAAACAACAGAAATTTTTATTTTCTCACAGCTTTGGAGGCTGGAAGTCCAAGATCAAGGTTTCAGCAGGGTTGGGTTCTGTGAGGACTATCTTGCTGACTTGCAGATGGCCACCTTCTCATTGTGTTCCCACATGGCCTTTCTTTGCTGCCTGCACTTGGAGAAGGAGAACTCTCTCCCTTCCTCTTACGAAACCACTCACAAGGGCCCCACCCTCATGACCTAATCTAAACCTAATTATTTCCCAAAGGCCTCGTCTCCAAATACCATCATAGTGGGGGTTAAGGCTTCAATAGGGTGGGGGACACAACGTACAGTCTATAACGCAATACATCCAACATCAAAAAGGAATGTATTCTCCTAGCAGAAGAAAGATGAATAACATACATTTTCTACCTGAATCGCCTTTGTTTAAAAATCCTAATCTGTGTAATATTTTGGAGAAGACTTGCCATTGCCATTTGGTTCAAAATCGAATGGACTCTGGATGGGGTCAACTGCAACCTTGCAATGGGGGGGTGTGACTAATGGAAGTAAGGGATGGGTAGACAGCAACCACTTATTCAGAAAAAGGCTTGGAAAAGAATCGAGATTCCTCCTCCTTTTTCTATAGTTCTAGCTCAGAAATCCCTACAAAGGCTTAGCTGCTGGCTGTGGACGTTGATCTCTGTCTATCTACAAACACAAGTGGACCAGGCTAGTTCAGAGCTTCAGACACCTGGGACACTGGGACGACCTTTAGCCACAAGGTTGAAA
The DNA here is from genome assembly GCF_002776525.5 of Piliocolobus tephrosceles. NCBI lineage: Eukaryota > Metazoa > Chordata > Mammalia > Primates > Cercopithecidae > Piliocolobus > Piliocolobus tephrosceles. The sequence continues at coordinate 102,368,631 of NC_045444.1, forward strand.
GCACTGTGGGCATGATAAATTGGGGCATTGCATTTGAAAGAGAATAAAAGAGCCTATACAATCCTTTAATCAATGTATGTCTCCTTACATCCTGAAATATTCTCCTAAGAATCAAAGTATGTTCTAAGGAAGGCATGAGAGGGGTCACTAATTTTGGCAGATCCTGACACACTGTGGTTCCCCTGTCCTTAAGAAGAGAAATTTGCATTCACAAGTTTGTGTGGTGAACACAGAATCACAGCCAAGGGAACTGGATGGTCTGTGACAAATGTCTCTCAGGCTGCTGCAGTTGGGGAGATGATATCTGCCTCACTAAGAGGCTGACCTCTCTAGGTGTACTAAAGGCAAGGAGGCCTCAGCCAGATAAACACTAGCACTACCCACTTTTTTTTGGCCTTCTTTCTCTAAACTGCATAGAGACTAATCCCTTCACTTATAAAACTACTTCAGGGAAATTAAAACAAATTAGAGCACATATTCTTTCATATTAACTGCGTTTTAAAGTCTGCAATGAGATGTGGGGAATTCCATAGCCCAGTGAACCATAAGGGTGCCATTTTCTGCCCTTTCCTTCAAATTCTGGAATCTCTGGCTCCTTATGGAGTGACAACAGTTTGTGAACACAGTGAAAGCCAAGCTTTTGACAAACGCTGTTTTACAAAATAGGTGAAAGTACACAAAACATAACAGTTCATCAATAATTAAATACCTGATGATGAACTGATACCTGACTGGTGATATGACAAATGGAATTTGTCTTTTAGATAAAACAACCTCATAATAAAATCCTTCAATAATTAAAGCCCCTTGGCTAATGCCCAAGACCCTCCTGACACTGAACAGAGCAAACAGCTTTTACTGAGGTCCCAATGCTTACTCTGAGATATCTTTGTCCTTCTAAACAATTAGCAGCTCTGTAGAAGGGCAACGGAATAACTGTCTGGGTGCCCCTTGACATTGAGAGATCTAAAGGTATTTTTTTTTTTCCTCTAAAATCTACTGTGATCAAAGAAGACTTAAGAGTGTCAAGAAGAAAAACAAGCTAACACAATTTGTACTGAATTTTGAAAAATCTTTCCCTGTAGCCATGGGTAACTGGATAAGAAAACACTAAACAAGTCCCTTTGGGGATATTACATGATGGTATTCAATTTTGTATCCTGCCTCCTGCATTGGGGATTTCTTCAAGATACGAACAGGCTCTAAGAGACAGACTTATATAAATAGAAACATTACTCAGTGATGAGATTACCCTTGGCTATAAGGCAAAATTACTTCTAAATAGATCATGACATTAAAAAAATGATTTCTGGTTTCAGTGCTAGAAGAAAGCAGCCTAAGTATTTTAAAGGCTACTCATAAAGCTCCAAAAACTCACATATGAAATTATTTCAGATGCAGAAGGAAATTGTAATGATGAACATATTCAATCTACCTTTGACAGAACCACCAAATTCCTGCCTACACTCCCCACCCTCAATCCCCTACCCAGACATCAGGGCAACATAAGGAATCATATTAGAAAGGGTAGTTTTGATTTATTGCAACAAGAAATGTGGAAGAAAAACTTTACATGATTAGTTAAAAATTTCCCCCACTGGGAGCAAGGCTCCGATGTAACTCTAAAATCAGAACTCCCTCTGTTAGCAGGCTATGTACTTAATTAAGGTCTGAACTGTCAATGTTCAATATGCTAATTATGTGCTTAAGAACACTGATTATAATTTTTAATCTATCACTCTACTGGATATGGTACCTTCTGGATATATAATTACATAACCAAGGAATCTTAAAATACTCTCAGGTTGCCTTTTCCCAGTCAAGTCACATCATTCATGTAGTTAACATAATTTTTGGTTGTATAACCACAAAAACATATTGGGATTCTTCCTCCATCTATGGTAGAAGTTTTCAGACACATCTCTAATTCTTCATCTGAAATAGTCATCTTTTTTTCTTTCTTCTAAGGAATTCTTCTCTACCATAGGCAGAATAATGTCCCCAGAGACCTCAGTGCTGTAAAACGAGTTCCTCCCCTAGTGCGGATAGAAGGGTCGGAGACTGGCTCAGAGAGACCAGAGTGTCTTATCTTCAGTCTAGACTATGACTCCTGGAAATTCCAGGATGCCAGCATTCACAGTCTCCAGGATTTAAAAACAAGCATAAATGTACAAATGATACTCAATGGGTTCTACATTTCCTCCCTGGAAATCTATATTTCAGACAAGTCAGGATTCTTCTATTCACATTAACCATTTCATGGCACGTCTTTTATGGGGAACCATCAAAATCTCTTTTCTCTGGAACATATCCCAACTCAGATCCGTGGTATTCTACGTCTAGCAAGATGGGCAGAGTGTGGAGTAAACTGAAGTCATCATGACCTCTGTAACACCCTGAGGCTTCTATTCCCCCGTGGACATTCCACGAAGGGAAGGAACATTCTTCTGACTCAAAAAGTCACCAAAGGAGAGCAGGCAGACTCATACCTCAGCTACTGAGTACAGCAGGAGCTGCACGACTCACCTCCGGCCTCTTTCCTGATGGGCATGACGGTGGCCAATCTCCAGGACAGTCCCAGTTGAAGCTCCAGAGGGAAAGGAGATCAATCATTCACCAGCTGCCTCCCTGGCTGCAATAGCAAAAGGGAGCAAGGACTCACATGGACCTGTAAAAGGAAAATACATCTCACAACCCTAAAATCACCAAGCCAAAGGGAAAAGTTAGGCTGAGAACTGCTAGTCAGACAAACCTGCCTCCCATTTTATTCCTAAATAAGAAAACCACAAAGATTCAAAAAGCTACACACCTCCCTCATATTTTTCTACAAGAAAATTCCTCGTGGGCCTCAAGATCTTTAGCCTAAAATGGTTCTGTTGAATTTCACCCCGGCAATGTAAATTGATAGCTTATCTTCGCAGGTGCCAGACAAAGGACAGATAGAACTCAAAGTCTTCCCTCTGCTCACCTGAGACAGATGCATGTTGGATTCCTCCCTCTGCCCTACTGTTTCTGTAAAAATGCAGATTCACTAAGCCAGACTAAGGCATAAGTGACTATTCCTCTACCTCCCTCTCACATGTAAATTGTGTATTCAGTGAAAGGCTAATCAGAGATTGCAACCATTTGTCTCTTATATATCTATGACCTGAATGCCCCCACACCCCTCCAAATTGTCCTGTGTTTCCAGACCGAACCAATATACGTCTTACACATATTGATTGATGTCTCATGTCTCCATAAAATGTATAAAACCAAGCTGTGCCCCAACTACCTTGGGCACATGTTGTCAAGACCTCCTGAGGCTGTGTCATGGGTTTTTCCTTAACTTTGGCAAAATAAACTTCCTAAATGGACTGATACCTGTCTCAGATACTTCTGGGTTCACAGACCCACTGTGATCCTCTTTGAAACTCTGAGAAACTCTTCCCCTTGTACAGGGAAGCTGTGCAAGGAGGCTCCTTGTGAGTAGACGAGGAAAAGGAGCCCTTTGGATGCACCCTGGGCTGAAGGTGGCTGCATTTTTCCTTAGACTGATGAAGCCTGGAACACTTGGGTTTCACAAATGATGGCAAAACAGTATGATGGCAAAACAGATGGCAAAACTGTATGAAGTATATCATTGGGATAGGGCTCAAACAACCAGAAAACAAAAGAGAAACAGGAGGTGATGAGGACAAGGGGTTGGGGGAGTCAGGGAAAGTTTAAGAGGAGATGAGCCTTAAGTGAGGACAAGAAAGAGAAGTAGGAGTAGCTCATCAGGCTGACTAGGGGGAAGTTGCAAAGGCCCAGAGCAACACAACCACAGAGTGAGTTTGGAGATTGGAAGTTGGGTCCATGTAGCTGCAGAGGTGGTGACTGAAGAGAGGAGAGGGCATCTAGGGGGAGCTCTGAAACCCATTCCACAGGCCCTGGACTTTAAGTCACAGGAAGGCACCATCAGGTTTAAGTGGCAACTCCGTCTCCTGAGATTTGAGTTTAGGAAAGATTGCAAGAGCAGCAAGGTGGAGGAAACACTGAGGAGAACAAGGCTAGAGACAGGGGTCTGTTCATCTGTCCAGGGAAGAGAGGAAAAGGGTCTTTGTTAAGGCAGTGACAGGGGGATGGAGAGAAGTGGACTACATAAAAAAGAAAAACTTCCTCCAAGCAAGAGGAGTCAAAACATCTTACCCTAATAAGAGATTTGATGGTTTCCAAACTCATACCCAGCTCAATTAATCTTCACACAAACCCACCAAGTCAAGTAAAGCCAATAGTGCTTTACTTCTAGATGAAGGAATGGGTTCCAGGTGATTGATAAGAGGTACGAAGTTCCCCCCTAAGGAAGACTACACACCCAAGCCTGCACTTTCCCACTGTACCACCATGCCTGGCGCTGATGAGCTTCTGTTCTGCAAAGCTGATAACTATACTCAGAAAAAGTACATGTGATTTGAGAGAAATCCCACTGGCAAAGCAATCAAGTCAAGAAAGAGGAATTCTCAAGGAAAGAATAGTTCTTTCTGTTGACCAGAAAAATAGTACTGCTCTGAGAGCCATTTTTAGAACAGTTAAATAACTTTTAAAATTACATGAAAGACCCAATCTTATTTGAGGGTTTTTTATTGTTTTGAAATATTTTATTATTTTGTATTTTCTTTTCTATATTTTAATAGGGCCTATTTTTACCCAGAGATATGATTTAGAGAATTATGTTACTTGGGAGAAGTAAGATATTTTATGTATCTCAGAGATACATAAAAGTGAATTAGCTCCTTGAATTCAGAAATCTGCATACCTGTATCTCTTTGGAACAAGCAACGTTAAGAAGCTAAATACATTAATCAGTGTTCTATCGACCTAAAATTCACATACACTGTAATGAAAGAGTTCTGTGTTCAGCCACTTAACTGAGTATGTTTTACGCTGAAAACATCCAGAGACAACATGCCAAGGGAGAGGGAACAGTAAAGATTTTTATAGCAAACACATGATTTTTGAAGAAGAAAATTCCCTACTCCCTTGGCAGTGACCAAAAAGAAAGAGCACAGGGGCATTTTCTTAAAGGAGACCTCCAGGTGACTGTTCTAATGTGGTTAGCAGCAACTCATGGACTCCTAGAGGGTTATCCGGCCCGAGCTGTGCTAACTAGTGACATGTTTCCTTACCCACAGTTTGAGATCCTCAATCATAAGATCACAAGGGAAGGAAAAGTACAAGGTACCTGGATAACAGTTGAGAGATGGTATCTGTAAGCAGCTGGTTGCTGTCAGACTAGAACCAGGATATAAATCCTCTCCCAAGGACTGGTCAAATTCTTTGATCTTGCCCAAGCACTATGGAATTGACAATCAGAATATATTAAAGTGAATTATTCTTTTATTTTTATTTATATATTTATTTATTTTAATTTTACTTTAAGTTCTAGGATACATATGATACATGTACAGAATGTGTAGGTTTGTTACGTAGGTATACATGCGCCATAGTGGTCTGCTGCACCTATCGACCCATCATCTAGGTTTTAAGCCCCACATGCATTAGGTATTTGTCCTAATGCTCTCCCTCCCCTTGCCCCCCTCCCCACAACAGGCCCCAAGGTATATTGTTCCCCTCCCTGTGTCCATGTATTCTCATTTTTCAACTCCCACTTATGAGTGAGAACATGTGGTGTCTAGTTTTCTGCTCCTGGGTTAGTTTGCTGAGCTTCATCCATGTCCCTGCAAAGGACATGAACACATTATTTTTTATGGCTGCATAGTATTCTGTGGTGTCTATGTGCCACATTTGCTTTATCCAGTCTATCATTGATGGGCATTTGTGTTGGTTCTAAGTCTTTGCTGTTGTGAATAGTGCTGCAGTAAACATATGTGTGCATGTGTCTTTATAGCAGAATGATCTAGTGTAAATTCATTCAACCGTTGTGGAAGACAGTGTGGCGATTCCTCAAGGATCTAGAACTAAAGTGAATTCTTTAATACCCCAGCCAAATTTGTTCTTCCTCTAGTCGTTCTCACCTTTAGAAGTGTCACTTTGACTCACCCTGGTGCTCATTTCTATAAATGTCCCTTCATCTTCACACTCAATCCATTACCAAGTCTCAATCCATCTAGAAATCTCAAAGCACTCCCATCATCCTCAATCACAAGCCATGTCAACATATCAAGTGACTCATTGCTATTTTCTCCCTCTTCCATTCTTACCTTTTCTACCTTTCTCTACATGGGAACTGGAGTAATCTTTAAATGTAAATTAGAAATTAAAAGTCTCTCACAGGTGTCCTTTTGCTCCTAAAAGAAAATACATACACTGTAGCATGTCCTATGCTAAGTCTTACATGTGATCTGGCCCCAGCCCTTCTCCAAGTAATCTCATGCCTCTCTTCCCTTCATGCATTACTCTGCAGAGACACTACCTTTGATTCTGTAAATATGCCAATCAATTTCCCACCTCAGGGTCTTAGCCCATGCTGTTCTCTTTGCCTGGAACGCTCTAGTCCCTAGTCTTTTTTTACTAACTTCTACATCTTACAGAAGATAACTAAATGAGGACTGAGTATAATCTCAACACTTTGGGAGGCTGAGGGTGGAGGATCACTTGAGGTTGACCAGCCTGGTCAACCTGGTAAAACCCCATCTCTACTAAATATACAAAAATTAGCCAGGCATGGTGGCACAAACTTGTAGTCCCAGCTACTAGAGAGGCTGAGGCATGAGAATTGCTGGAACCCAGGAGGCAGAAGTTGCAGTGAGCTAAGATCATGTCACTGCATCCAGCCTGGGCAAGAGAATGAGACTCTGTCTCAAAAAAAAAAGAAAAAAAAAAACTAGACTAAAATATCCAGCTTTTCCTGGCCCCATTAATCTAAATTATGGCACTCTTTCTCAATACACTTATGTGCATTGAGCTTCTTCTTGGCACTTATCCAATTTGAATGTCCTAACATTCATTGTTATTCACAAAGATAACATTGTGTGCTTATCTTTTTAATGTCAATGTCTTCCACTATGCTGTAATATTCATAGAACAGACACTAGGTGTGTCTTTCTGGTTTACCTCAGTTTCCCTAGCACCTAGCACAATATCTAATACATAGTAGGTACTTAATACCTATTTGTGGAATCTATGAATGAATAGATGAGCAGAAGCCATGGCTTAGAGATATTTTTTGCTATACAGAGAGTTTTCATTTAAAGGGCACTAGTATTTAATTCCACTTTTTAAATATTAAATACAGATAAAAATTACACTGTTGAGTTAAACAGGCTTATATTCAAACACTACTGAACCACTTAGTGATTGTATAACTTGGGAAAGTTTCTTCCTTCTCTGCATCTTGGGTTTCTAACCTGTATAATAAGGATAATAGGGCCTATCTTATAGTTAAAAGTGCTCTCTATTTTTCCTTAAAACTTTATTGTACTTTCCAATTTTCCTACTGTTATAATCAGGAAGGAGCAATAAATATTATTTTAGAAAATGCCTGCCTCAAAGTTGTCATGAAGATTCTTATTATCTACTAATTTGCAATTCAGGTATCATATTAATTATCTATGCTGGGTAAGAAACTCCAAAACTTAGTGACTTAAAACAACAATAATCTTCATGATTTCTCTGTGGCTCTGGGATTCCGGAGTGGCACAGCAGGTTGTTCTGGCTCAAGTCTCTTATGAGGTTGCAGTCAGATGCCACCAGGGCTGCAATCACCTGTAGTCTACTGACTGAGGATCCACTTCCAAGGCAGCTCACTCACATGACTGGCAAACTGGGCTGGCTGTTGGTTGGGGGCCTCAGCTTCTCTTCTTGTGGAGGTTCTTAAGCATCCTCCCAGATGTGGCTGGCTTTCCCCTGGGCAAGAATCCAAGAGACCAAAGCAGAAGCTGCAAGCTTCTTAGGACCCAACCTTGGAAGTCACAGAGTGTTTGTTACTTCCACCCTATTTTATTGGTCACATAGAGTCAGCCCTAATTCACTGTGAGAGGAGACCACACAAGGGATTAAAGGCTGGAGCACTGGAGCATTTGAGAGATTATCACTGACAAGGAACTCTCAGACTTTCACCTTTCTCCTCACAGGACACCCACAAACTCTCACCACTATTTCTAATACTGGCAGTTGCTAATTGTGATATGTTTGTTTTTTTCTTTTTAGATGCTAGGCTCTTGTTACACTGCCTCTGATAAACAAAATGTGTGTCTTTTGTATATTTTCATAGATGAGTCTGGGTCAATGTCATTTACTTTAGATAATGGTTTCCTGTTTAATTTGCTTTCTCTAACTCTCACCACGATGCCATTTTTGTTCACATTAGAACATAATAATTAAAACAATTTCATCACTTGATCATTACAATGATGATGGGAGTGGTTACTCCTCACAGATTACTACTAACTGATTTCAACTGAGACAAAGATAATGTAACAAGTAATACCTTTGTAAATGTTATTCTACTGTGGGAGCTGAAAGGGGGCACGCATACTCATAGAATAAAAAAGCTAACTGCTGCTATCTAGAGGCCTGATCCCTAGTTCCATATCCAGTGATATGGCATTGACTAAGACTGATTGAGACAGTTGGGTGCTCTAGCTCTTATTTACCCTTTTTACTAAGTAGGATTGGCAATAAGTGTCTTTACCTTACAAGCACAAATAGGAATGCCTGTAAGCTAAAGATACAAATAACAGATTGCCTCTGGGGACAGGAACTAACTATCTGGGAAAAGAAGTGGGTAGGGTATTTTCACTGTACACTCTTATATCATCTGAATTTTAAACTATAGAATGTACTAGCTAATAAACATCCCAGCACTTTGGGAGGCGGAGGCAGGAGGATCACCTGAGGTTGGGAGTTCGAGACCAGCCTGACCAACATGGAGAAACCTCATATCTACTAAAAATACAAAAGTAGCCGGGCGTGGCGGCGCATGCATGTAATCCCAGCTACTCGGGAGGCTGAGGCAGGAGAATCACTTGCACCCAGGAGGCAGAGGTTACAGCGAGCCAAGATCGCACCATTGCACTCCATTCTGGGCAACAAGAGTGAAACTCCATCTCAAAAAATAATAATAATAATTAATTAAAATTATTTGAACAACTCAGCTTTTCATCAATAGAAGACTGGTTAAATCAAATATGTTCCATCTAAAAAATGGAGTAGTCCTGCGCCTGTAGTCCCAGCTACTCGGGAGGCTGAGGCGGGCGAATGGCGTAAACCCGGGAGGCGGAGCTTGCAGTGAGCTGAGATCCGGCCACTGCACTCCAGCCTGGGCGACAGAGCCAGACTCAGTCTCAAAAAAAAAAAAAAAAAAAATGGAGTAGTCCTATTCAGCTAAATAGGGAATGAAATGTGTGTGTGTGTGTGTGTGTGTGTGTGTGTGTGTGTGTAGAATTTATTGCTATGAAATTATCTCCAGGATATATTATTAAGTGAAAAAGCAAGGTGTAAAAAAAGTGTGCTTAGGTAAAACTGCTACTGTTTACCTAAGAATGAGAATATACATATATATAGAGAGAGAGAGAGATCTCATATATATGTAAATTTTTTAAAAAGAAAGTAATGGAAGGATACCATAATAATTTAAAACAGATGGTGTAAAGCCATAATTTTTAAAACCTATGGAGGAAGGAGGAGCATAGCATGAAGATGACAGGGATAGACGTTAACCTTCTTTGAATATTTGTAGATTTGACTTTGAAACCACTTAAATACTTTGCAAAATTATAAAATATTTAGATTTGAAAAGGAATCTCTAAAACTTTAAAATGAAGTGAAACAAATGTCCAATTGGTGGCACAACCACACAGTGAAGAATTCTTTCAAGTGGCTTCAAAACAGAGGAGTGTCCCCACAGTGTACTGGAGCCAGAACAGTAGGGGATCTCTGATTTTGAGCATGTCTTCCCACCTCTGCATTCAGTGACTTCAAGATCATAGCTTGAAGGTGGCCACAGTGAGGGTATTTATACTATGGAAATTAGCAAATTCTGCAAATCAGGTTTTCATTTACTTTGGTTCCTGTCTTGTATTATTTGTTTGTTTGCGCCATACTGATTGTTAAACTTTTACCAGAACGTCACTGAATTTAACTCTACATACCCAATGACAAAAGTAATTACAAACCAAAATTACCACAAATTAGCTTCAGTAATCATAGTCTTCGTAGTAGTGTTGGAATTGTTATTCTGAAATTGTTTTGTGCATAGTATAGGATAAACAAATAAGTAATTACATAGCTTTTGATAAGAACTGGGATTTTGGAGACTGAGAGAAAGAAGATATAAATGGTAAAAGCCCTTCTTAGTCCTGAATTCCAATTGGAAGGATCAGTATGTACACACGATGTATATTATTTTATCTAACATAATTATGGGAATAAAATTTATCTAACATAATCATGGGAATAGCAAAACCCAAACTGGAAGCTCTAGGACAAACTACATAATTTCTCCAACCAAAACACCTACAAAATCCTAAGAAAAATGAAATGTAATGGAAGAGAGTCTCTATTGATTAAATGAGATTTAAAAGATATTTAACTAATTTCATTGTATGAATCCTGAGTTTTTTTAAGTTGGGGAGAGAGAGAAAGCATGTGAGAGAGAGGGAGCATTCCTAAGACAATTAAGGAAATGTGAAGACTAATTGGATATCTGATGTTATTATGGAATTTCTGTCAATTTCGAGGATATGATTATTGTCTGTTGTGTGTATTGTGATTACATTGTAATAACATAGTCCTTGTCTTTTAGAAATGCATCCTGAAATATTTACATATGAAATTATATGAATGATATAACATGACTTGGGATTTGCCTAGTATCATCCAGGGAAGGGGGAAGAAGGAGAGCCATAGAAAAATACAGTTGGTCACAAGCTGAACATTGTCAAAATTTAGTGATAGATATAGGGGAGATCAGCATATTACTTGTCTACTTTTGTATGTGTTGAAAATTTTTCTTAAAAAAATTTTTTTTAATATTAAAATTCCTACACCCCTATGTCTGCTAGATTTTGCTTCCTCTAAGTTTTTTCAGTATAAGCATGTTTTTTACTAAGTTTCTATGGGTTTTTTTTTTTTTTTACTATCATCATCATCTAGTAAAAATCATTTACTAAGTATCTCATAAGTGGGTCTCGATTTCACAAAATTTACATGTCACCAAAGCGTAGACATAACACCATATGGAATTAGAAAAAAAATCAACTTAATAGAGTCACTTTGTAGACCAAAAGACCTTGGCAGCTTCTAATGAAATGCTTAACTAGGAACCACAAACACTTCCCAAACAATAAGCAATCAGAACTTCTTAAAAAGCCACCCCTTTAAAAGAGTTATTGCTGCTGTATAACATAATATAGGCCCACCTGGAAAGATTCTTTAAAACATCTGGAGTCCAAATACATCTGCTACAGGTGAGAAAACAAAACCTCCATAAAGCCACAGAACAGACAAAACAAGCTGATTGACCAGAGGAGCACATTTATGAATAACCCATTAGGAAGAGTGATAGACAGCACTTCTATCCACGGCACATTCTCAAGAAAAGGAAGCCACATAAAAGTACAATGAAGCACCAGTCAAAACCATCCTCATTTGCATTTGGTGCAAAATAACCTTTCCCAATTCAGACAGACAGCAAATATTTAACAAGGAAAGAAGAGAAGCAGGTGCAGTATTTGAGCAACTGGAAACAACTCCTGGCATCCTTGAGAGTCATTGGTGGGACATTTAGTTCAGTGACCTCCAGACACAACTAGTGCTTTTGATCTTTATAAAAAGTAGAAGGTATTTTAAGAGGGGAATCATCCCTGCTCCCCAGCCCGAGTTCCAACCAAATGAAAACACATACACCATGGCAAGACGGTAGTGAAAAACTTCAGCCATCGGCCAAAGTAAGTAATACAAGTAAAGCCTGAGAAGTGTTTGAATTCAGACTTCAGGTGAGATCAACAAGGTGTTGACTTTTGGAGTTTCTAGTTGATGTCCTCAAAGCTTCAAGACACTTAAGTAGCAGCTTTCTGAGTGGCTGTGAGCCAATATCCTGGTAAATGTGTCCACCATGCCATGGGCCCCAGAACCACCCTGAGGTGTTGCTGAACGTGGACCTCCTAATTTAAAATAGCAACCGTTGACTAAGGACTCTGAATTTTTAAGCCCCCTAGCTGGTATGTATGCCCACTCAAATTTGAGAACCATTGTACAAATTGGAGAACCAGGCCCAAACAGTGAAGGTCATCAGAAGATCTCAAAATGCCCCATAACAGAAGCAAATGCTTATTACTTTTGCTTTACACAAAGTGCAAGTAAAATCATTTTTGAGTTGCCTGTCTCATATCTACAGAACTTGGCAGGAGGGTGGAGGTAAGGTTTGGAGGATATTCAGTGTCAGAGATTTTAACTCTGGCTAGAGTTCTTATTTTTTTACTCTTTTGAATTCTATAGGTTTAGAGTTCATGGAAAAAAAAAAAAAAAGAATTAGCCTCATGACAGAAGAGACTGATCCATTATTTTTGTTGATTATCTATGGTATACAGTATATTTAGGCATCTAAGACAAAGGCATATTCGTGTTGCCTACTATGTATGGAAAGTAAATCTCACTCAAAATAGAGAGCAAAAGCCTAGAGCTGGGTTCAAATTCCACTTATCAGCTGTGACTTTAGCTCATTCACCTACCTTTCTAACCATGTTCTTCATATTTAAACTGAGAACAATGATAATGTCTCCCATGATGCTTTGAGGATCAAATGGAGTCAATGTCTTAATTCATTCAAGCTGCTTTAATAAAATACCATAGCCTGGTTTCCTTATAAACAATAGAAACTTATTTCTCACAGTTCTGGAGGTTGGGAAGTCCAAGATCAAGGCTGAGATCGATTCCATGTTTGGCAAGGGTCTACTTCCTCATCGACAGCCATCTTCTCCCTCTAACTTCACACAGTAGGAGGGGTTGGGGTCTCTCTCTTAGTCCCTTTTATAAAGGCATTAATTCCATTCATGAGGGCTCTGCTCCCATGACCTAATCCCCTTCCAAAGGCCCCACCTCCTAATGCCATCACTGTGGGGATAAGGATTTCAACATATGAATTTGGGGGAACATAAACATTCAGACCACAGCCTAGTGTATGTTTTTAAAAAGACTTTTGAAATCTTCTGTCCAAAAATTGAGCATAAATTGTTATAATTATTTATTTGTTCAACAGCATTCAGCCATGTAACCACTACCGAGCACCTACTAGATGCAGACACTACACTGTTAGACGCTGGGCTACTACCATGCTATTACCTGGGCTGTTACCATGGTATTATTATGCAAATAGACCAAACATAATACTTACATGACTACGAGAGTTAGGGAGGGGTTCTGCCTCTAAAAGGAGTCTTTGAAAAGGGAACTGGGGAGAATTATTGAGCAGGGAGTGGGACACACTAAAAATTATTTGTTGTATATACTATGCTGAGGACAGTCAACTGAAATCCCTTAATCTAGGACTATGAGAATTCTATGAAAACTTCTGGGCCAAGATCTCTATTTGTAGAGACTTGTAGGGATGCAGCTTTGAAATTAGCAAGCAGTTAGAAGAAGAGACTATGGAGTATATTTTAAATTGCTCTGATTCAGCAATTTAAAAGAAATCAACCACTCTCTCCTCATCAGTTCCCACTGGCAGATTTTGCTAGACTTTTCAAAAACTGACTGAGCAGTATTTCTATTTATCAGGAAGCAATCAAAGTGAATGCTGTGACTTTTCTGTTGCTCTCCATCAGTAAATGGACATAACTCAGTTGGGAGGACTCTGAGGTGCCAGTGAGGTTGGTTGCAGCACCTGTCTGCTGCTTCTCTGTATCTTTTTTTTTTTTTTTTTTTAGACAGAGTCTTACTCTGTCACCAGGGCTGGAGTGCAGTGGCGTGATCTCGGCTCACTGCAACCTCTGCCTCCCGGGTTCAACCAATTCTCATGCCTCAGCCTCCCAAGTAGCTGGGATTACAGGCACGTGCCACCACACCTGGCTAATTTTTGTATTTTTAGCAGAGATGGGGTTTCACCATGTTGGTCAGGCTGGTCTCAAACTCCTGACCTCGTGATCTGCCCGCCTCAGCCTCCCAAAGAGGTGGGATGGTAGGCGTGAGCCACTGTGCCCGGCCAACCCTCTCTGTATCTTGTCTCCACCCTTCCCCTGCCCCTTCCTGAGAGCCCTGTATTCTGAGTCTCTCCCAGCAGAAGGAAAATACTAATAAATCACTAACATGATTTTGATTTTAGTTATGTGTTACCCCTATAATGCTGTGTGCACTTTTAAAGAGGAAATCAAAAGAATCTATTCTGATGATGGTGTTTCAGGCAGGAGTGTCTAGGAGCAGGAGAGATCTTTCTGGGTGTGCCAATCACATCTGTGGGTGCCTCTGCCTCCAAGCCTACACCTCCCTGCCATGCTGTTGCCCGTCTCACTCTCTGGCCATGTTGAGTGCTCCGCCACCCTCAAGCGCCACACAGCGGTGCATGGTTCTGCCATTGTTGGTATCTGGAGTAACAGCTGTAGTCATTTCTTTCTTTGGGGAGAGCCAAAACTCACCCTTTTTCCTGGGTACTCCCCACCTCTGCTCCTCAATCATTTCCTAATCAAGAACTTACAGTTTCCTAAAATTATTAAGAATGTCATAATGGATTGGGTTGGCATGCAGAAGGGAAGCACTGAGAGTATAAGTCCTTGTCTGGGACAATAGCCAAAGTTTTTCCCTTGGGCATTTCCCTAATTCCTTTATGTTTTTTTCAAAGCTTCCTCGAATCCCACCTCCTCAGGGGCTCCATCCTGAACAACCCTGTTGAAAACCCCACCTACTTCTCACCTCATGCCCACACTATCCCTTTTCTTCCTACCAGAATATTTATCACCATCTAATATGCTATAAAATCTACTTACTTAATTGACCTATGGTTTACATGTTTCTTCTCCCACTGGTTGTAAGCTTCTTGGTGTCAGGAATATTTAGTTTGTTCACCCATGTATGCCAAGTGCCTAGAAGTGTGCCTGACACTCCATAAATACTTACTGAATGAATATACGTTATCAATGGCTAATCAGTGTATTTAAGAAGCCCAGTTGTTAACTGAAGGAGAGGTAAAAGGAAAAGAAGGACCTACTCTCTGCTAGGCCCTGCACAGGCATTTATATTTATTAACACAGTACTGCTCGTTCCTCATAGAGTTTCTAAAACACAGACCTTTAACCAACAAGTCTCAACCTAAGAGTCCACGCTAAAGCCCAGCCTGGATGGCATTCAACAGGAGAGCTAGAATTTACCTTGTTCCCAAGACTTCTGGAAATTCCTACAGGGAAAAAGAAATACTGCACAGGCAAGGACTTATGTCCCATGTGATTCCCTCCACTTCATCCCCAGTTCATTACAAAAATCTTAAGGATTTTCAGAAACTAAAAGTAGCTCTTCATCAGGAAGCAACTAGGGAGTTGCCAAGCACCCCGCTGAGGACTTTGCGCCAGACCACTGACACAGCTCATGCCTAAAAGTAGATAAATCAGACACATGTGTGGGCTATTAAAATTGCATTAAAAACAATATATGTATGAGCAAATGTAGCCCATGAGATGGGAGCCTGGTTGCTGGAAAAATCATTGGCTCAGAACAAGGGGTTTGGCCCTTGCATCTCACCAGGCCTTCTGCAGCCCCCATCGCTCAAATCCTGCTTGTCTCCCCAAATCTAAAATGATAGCATTGGCATTTTGCATCCTCTATCTACTGAGATGGAAGCCTCTCGTTGAAAAAATTCTGGAAGGGCATACACCAACTCATTCACAGCAATTACCTCTCAGAAGGAAATTGTAGGGGAAAGCAGGAGATGCTTTTAAATTCATGCACTTTGGGATTTTATAATCTGTCAAAACAAGCATGTATTACTTTTGTAATTTAAGAAGTCAATCATGAGTCTTTGTTAAGGGTTCTGTGGGGGATAAAAGTAGGCTTCTCAGACAGATGACTATATGGAAATTCTCAGTGACAGACAATTCCAGCTTGCTCCAGTGGGAAGCAAGGAAAAACAGGAATCTCATCCAGCTGGTCGTCACCAATGCCACGTCTTCTCAGGACCCAGCGTTCAGCCTCTCAGAGGCGGCTCCGCACCTGGGCTTCTCTTGTGTTCCTTTAGCCTCGATGGAGCAAGTGTTTGCTTCATCAACATTCTGCTCTGGAAGGCTGTCTGCAGTGTCCCCTAAGTCTGCCTGCCTGAGACCAGGGCCACTCCCATAATATTTTAAATGATCCCTTGTTTGCCTGATGCCCAGGGTCCCGCTGAACAAACTGGTTTAAACCCTCGAGCCCTGTTCCAAAAGGGAGACAGCAAACGGATTTATGAGAAGTCATGTCTGCAGACAAGAGGAAAATATTGGGTGATCAGAGCAGTTTTGCAGAGACTGGCGGTGGTAACTAGACGTCTGCTCTGAGGCAAGGCAGAGAACTGGGTCATGTTACCCGGATTCCACGGCACCACAGTGGGTCCCATTCACAAAACCACACCCACGGCCCAGAGCCGGGAGAGGCGCCGTGCCGAGGGCATCTTTTCCAAAATGTGGCAACTCAGATGTGTAATCAGAAAGAGTCTACATTTCCTTGTGGCCAGTGTCTGTGACTAAAAGTGAGGCAGGGCTGGCATTGCACAATGACTTTTAGAGTTGGAAGGGACTGTGGGTGGATTTAGAGGGCGATTTCGGACTGGGCTTCACAAAACTCCCAGGGTCAGAGCCAGCATCTCAGGACACAAGGGTGAAGCTAACGGGGTCTCTGAGATACCCATTCTGTATTCATCAAGAGTGGTTTACCATTGATCTATGTTATATTTGGCTTCTTCTGTAAATGCCAGACAGCTTTGTGGTCCAATCTTGGCATGTAGTCACATTCAAAGAAACAGCTGTCATTGAAAAATACATAATCTAAAGCAATTCAAATCTATACTCAGTCTCTAAAGAAAAAGCCCAAGGGGTGAAGTACACATTTAATGCACACAAAGATATCTTTAAAATCCATTACTCCCAACTGCTGCTATTCTTAATCTCCTCCACCCAGGTGGCAGGTGCTTCCTGAAATCTTATGTTCCTTTCTACTTTCACAGCCAGAACAAAAACTTTCCACAACATCCAACCTGTGTGGTTCCTCCACCTCTCTTTCCTCCCTTTTCTGACTCAGTCCCTCTTTATGTAGCTCAGCTTAGCCTGTCTGGCTTCTCCAGTTGGGTTTTTGTTTTCCCCTTGTTTGCCCTGAGTCTGTCCTACACGGCAAAGCCCAGGTGCTGCTGTAGCCCGTACGAACCCTTGGCAGGCAGGGAAAATGAAAAAAAGTCTGTGAATCCTAATACAGTAGTCATTTCTACCTCATTGCATTGAAGTCTCACAGAAAAAAAGTCATGTGTAAAAGAATATCACTAATCTAATCTTCCTAATCGGCATCTCTGAGAAAATTCTAACTGGTAAACACTCTGCGTCTACACACCCAGTGACGAGGAGGGCATTACTTTACAAAGCAATATGCATACATGTTAGCCAGGTTTCATTTTTGCAAGTTCTTCCCTGGACAAATTTCTCATAAGGTTTGAGGTCTGGCCAAAAGTCCTTCTGCTTAAAAATATTTCTTTCTGTCAATCAGAAGAAATGTCTCAATGTCTGAGATTCCCACATTGTGTTCCCAAGGACTAGTTAAATATAAATATATTTTCTAAAACAAGTAAACTCTTCAGTCACTAACACCAGCCTTATTCTTTGAATTTATTTCTCACATTAGCTAGCCAGGCAACCAGTGATACCCTGAGACATTGGATTAGGAGGGAAGAAGGAAAAACTTTCAAAGTATGAAATGACCAGGAGGCAAGGCCCAGAGAGAGTCATAGCGATGTGGAGGAGGGGCTTAAGCCTGAAGAGAGGGCAGATTCAAAGACAGACAGTGACAGAGACCCCTGCTCAACCCACAGCCCTCAGAGAAACACGCCTTGAACCACCAGTCACAGCCATCCTAGAAGCCTTGAGCTGTCACTGTCAGTGGACACTATGGTCCTAGATGCATTTTTTGAATGTGATGTATCCCCTGAGGGCACATCCTTGGCAAATGCTCCTGACACAGCAAACTCACTAACTCCTCTCTTCTTTAATGACCCCACTGGAACTTATCATTCGATTCCCAATACCTCACCTATCCTGTTATCCAGCTCTGTGTTCTATCCCAAACCTCACCCTCTCCAAGCCTACCAAACTGCTGCTCTTTCGTCTCCTAGAGGGGACCAGACCTGTTTCCTGACCCATCACAATGTGTTCCCATGATCCAGCAAGCTCTGGCCTTCCAAAGCCTCTCCCCACAACAAGCCTTCTTCTCCTCCCACTTGCCTCCAACTGTCAATTACCAGCTGTGTCCCCAGCCTCTGAAGGAGTTTAGCTACTTCACAGTTTCACCCAAAGACACCTTTCCTGCCTGATACCGTAAAACCACACTGTGGAATACTTCCCTTCTCAGGGCTCTCTAAATACTGTCTCTAAATACAGAGGGTATTGTGAGAATCTACCCTGAGGTTCCCCTGATATGTGTTCAACATTAACACCAATGGCAATAGCAACGACAAGCATATTGCAGATGAATGCTCAGTATGGATCTGTCCTAGAGCCCAATCCAACCCCAGTGAAAGTGGGCATTCATTGCTTTCGTCAAATCCACACTCACCCTCTTCTGATTTGCCTCTTGGGATTTTCATTCAAAGCACTTGTCCCTCTCCTGGCCAGAAATGGGTTCATGGCACAGTGAGGACACCTCTCTTCCCCAGGAATTTGCATCTTGAACTGAGAGACCCAAAACTGGAACTAACAGGAGCAAATTCCTCCTGTAGAAGGCTGTGCCCTACAGAGACTGGACAATTGTTTGAGAGGCAACATGTGGCACCACATAAGTACTAGAACCAGCTGGCCCAAGACTGAATATGGCTCTACTATTTATTGTCCATGTGACCATGGATTACTTAGGTTTACTTCTCTCTGCCTCATTTTTTTCTGCAGAAAAGCAATATGCACTGTCCATTAGGGTCGTCTTAGGTTCAAGTAAACATTTAGACTCACAAGACAGCAATAAGCTCCACAAGCTCCACATTTGGCATCAGTTTATTGAGAAGCATATCAGATGTTCTTCAGCACAAGAGTCCTTTCAATAGTCCACGCAATAAAAGTTAGCTTTAAGATCCACATCAGGTGGGAATTGCTCTGGATTAAAAACCTTGTGACCTCTCCTCCCCCTTCACCCTCTTCTTCTCAAATAACTGGTAGTTCTTATAACAATTCCAGAGGCATAGCTTTCAGGTCCTCCCATAAGGATATGTAAGTTGTAAAAGTCAGAGAAGCCCAAAACTAGAGCTTCCTAACAGGTATTTATAGTTCTGTCAGTCTAGGAGCAATTTCCCAATCAAGGGTTTTTTTTACCATAAGCAATGTCTCCTAACATCAAGGTTAACACATAGCATCATAACTGGTTTCCAGAGAACAGGCAGTTAACAAAAGGTCAATTAGGTTTTGTAACTCTTTTACCCACAGGATAATAAGTATACCCAACTTATAGCACTGTATCAAGAAGCAGATGAATTAGTGTATGCCAAGGGCTTAGAACAAGGGCTGGAACATAGTAAGCTCTCAATAAATGTTAGTTATTGTTACCGGATATTTCTGGGATAATCTATTTTCTCCGCCTTACAAGATCTGATGATCCAGTTATTTCTTCAACTCTCTTAGCTACCACCAATCCTTCCAGTAAACTGAACCTTTGCTTATGTTGATCAGTACCTTTCTACTACAATTTATCAACTTGAATTACCTTGGAATAGCCAGAGGAGAAAGAACTCATTTGAACCAGGTAGTCTAACCCTACCTGACTATAGGACTTTTGCTGAAGCTCAGATTTCTCAAGTTACTAAGAGTCTGAAAACTTTCAATGTCCCGAGTGACAAGTGACCTGAAGCCTATGTGGCTTCCAGCCCACAGCCTTTGGTGACTGTCGTCAAGGAAGAAGCCCTGTTGCTCCACTTACTTCACCCTGTGATTTTAGGTTGCTGTGTTTATTAGCGACTTGAGGGAAGAATGTCGTCAGTGTACACAGGTTCAAGTAGAGAGTGGTCTCAGAGAAGCAGCTAATTAGGGAACAGAGTGTCAAACTCAAGTAAACAAGACAGGGATGCTTTTATCCTTGTATGATCCTTGGCCAGAGCAAAGACCTCAAGCCAGGGAGGAGCAGGTTATGGTAAATCTGTGCCTAAAGGGGAATCACTACAAATGGCATATTCATTTTTTTCTCCTGCCATTGGTGAATGGGAGTGATGGTATCAGCAAATTTTGTTCCCCTTCATTTCACTGAGGTAACTGTCTGGTGTTGAAACAGGATGACTCACTTTAAAGCATTTCTCCTCCCGTCTCCTTCTTAGGGTCATGGTGTCTGGTTTTTTGAATTGATAGTTCCTCTCCTTCTCCGGGTTCCCCCAAGTCCCTTGCCTTCAGCACCCTGGGTCTGTCCTGGCTTCCACCTTTCTGCCTCTGACACTCCAACTAAAGCATTCAGAGCAAGGAACCAAGGTGGCTTTTCTTGCTTTTCTTGTCCTGGGGCCTGGTAGAGTGATTGGAACTATACTCCTTGCTAAAGTGAGTCTTCATGCATTGGGTCTAAGGAACATTGCCTGAGAAGATGACTTCTTCAGAACAGAGGAGAGGGTAAATGGATACAAAACATAAGCAAATGTCCTGATACAGGCTGATGACTCCCACTGCCATCTTTCCCTCCAGAAGCGAGGCAAGGCAGTACAGCCCCCAGTGCCTCCCAGTGGGCTCAGGCTTCTTTGTGCTATTGTCCTACCTGATATAGACTAGTCATTGTCTTCATAGATGACCACTACCTGTGCTATTAGTTACCTAATTTACTTCAAATTATTCCAATCTTTTTCTTTTACTTAAATGCCTATTTTACTCTCTTTAAATTCAAAATATCCAATGCAATCATAAGTTCCATGTGTTTTTTAATTTCCTTAATAAACACTTATAGAACTCTTATAATGTAACCAAATATTAACTCATTACAAATATTAACTCATTGAATCTTCACAATAACCCTATGAGGTAGGGCTACTATTATCCCCATTTTACAGATTAGGAAATTGAGGCTTAAACTAATGAGGAAATAATCACATCATAAGTCATAGAATTGGAATTAGAATCCAGGTCGGATGACTCTGGAACTTGAGTTTAGCCTGAGTTCACCTGAGTTAACCTCTATGCCATTCTTCTTGTCCCCCTTTTAAATTAGATTAAAATAAAAGCCTAAATATTAAAATGTTTCTATTTCCATTCATGCACCACCTGAAATTATCTCATGTCCCACCAGTGGCACATACCACACTTTGAGAAACACCAGTTGAGTGAAAGGAGCTCTGAACTTAGACTTAACTTCAGTTTCTTTCTCACTATTTACTGGCTGTGTGACCTTGAGCAAATTTCTCGAGCCATCTAAGCCTCAGTTTCCCCATGGGTTTACTAGTGACAATAATTCCTACGTGTCCCACGGGTGATTGGACAGACGAAGGCAATCATACCATGGAAAGTGCTTTGGGAAATACTGTCACCACAAGTCAACATCATCCCCTCTGATGATGAATAACCACTTAAAATTAAGGAAGCAATGCCCCTATTTTTCATTACAAGCAGCCCTTGCTGGTTGGAAAACCTTTCAAATAAAAAGTAGATCTTTATGTTCCTTTGTGCTAGAAATTGTTGCTGTTGCCACCAATCCAAAGTAAATTACTCCACGAAGTAAGGTCTGTTTATACTATTCCAGTACCTGATGACTTCCTATGCAGAACATTCAATGTGAGCATCTCAGCCAAAGGCCCCTAAAGCCATTTCCCCCACACTTTACACTTAGCTGTGCTAAACATCTGCTTTTCTTGGCCACCTGAGTTGATGAGTTTCACTTTGCACCACAGGGAGGTCCAGGTGTCAAGGAAGGACCCAGACAGTTTCTTCCCTCCATGCCTCAAGAGGGGTCTGAGTTTATAGCCCTATTTCCCTTGGGAGAGCTAGTGGTGAGGAAACCCTGCAGCTGCGCGTCATTACACTCAATCAATGGCCATGCCATTTTTTTTTCAAGGTAACAGGCAGGGCTGAAGGTTGCATTCTCAAATTTTCAGCCAGGTTGAAGTTGTGGCCATCTGGAAAGATGGATATAAACGTAAACCTTGATGAGGGATCTTTAGTTTTGCCTTTTTGGGAGCTCCTCCAACATGAAAACGCCTCCAGTCCTCACCCTGGGGGTAACATGTTTTCTTAACTGATCCTGTGAGTGGGGCAAGCATCTAATCTCAGCTCATTTCTGCTTCTCTTCGTTATCAATTTAAAATGAGAATAAGTAACGTAATGCTTGTAGTGTTTTGATATCCTTGCGGGAATAGTAATCGGTAACACATAAGTAAAACCCTTACAATAATCCCTTTTGGGAGCTCCTACCTGATTCCAACACCTTTCAGTGTCAGAGGATGTCTTTTGAGCCCTGTACCACTTCACTTTTTACCTTGGAGAATACATCTCATATAAGAGATAACGTTATCTGTTAACTGGCCATTGTGAGAGGAAAGGCAAGATAAATAAATACCTCTTGATGCAGAGGAAGCATCTCCTGAATCCCACATGGCTTATCTCTATACCTCTGCTGGCCAAACCAGAGACTCCTAACATGGGCAGAAAGCAACTCTTTTCCTGAAACAATACAGGCCGTATTTTGGAGACCAGATCTTATCAAGGAAATTATTCAAAATCTGTTGCAAGTGCACCAATATACTGATAGACCAAGTGCTGCCCTTCACTGCTTTTGTATTTGATAACACGGGGGTTGTTCAAGGCTTAGTAACACCTCAGAGGATGACAGTACAAATGGAAAATGGACCAAAAGCATAAGTTTACATTCTTTCTGAAAGATTGTCACATGCGGTCCTGTTTGACCTATCTCCATGCTTATAGTCCAGTCCTGCCAGTAGTTTTCCTAAGCTACCTCCACTGCCTATTGAACAGGCATAGATCACTTTTAAATAATAGTCCTGGTTGTCTCTAAACAGCCATATTCATGTGGCTACTTGGGATTTTTCCCTTCAACCATTCCTTTAATGCAGAGATGTATTTAAACACTTGTATTTTAAAGATGGGCTTTACAATGTTGAAGCTGTGTCATCTGGGGTAAATACCTGGAGTTTATTGTCTCTGGCCAAGGGAATCGAGCATGCTGACACAAGAAGTGGGTTTAAGAGCAGAGGTTTAATAGGCAAAAGAAAGAGAAAGGAGAACATCTCTCTCTCCCGGGTCAGACGAGGGCACCCAAATGGGACTTCTGGCCCATGGTGGAGTTTACCAGATTTTACAGACAGGCTTGAGGAAACGGTGTCTGATATAAATAGGGCCCAAAGATTGGTTGGGCCAGGTGTGACGTTTATATAATGCATGGGGAAGCTGGCTGCCCCACCCTAACCTTATTATGTAAATGAGGTCTTTGCCTGGCTAGCGCCATGTTGCCTGCTTCTTACTGAACACATGGCTGGCAAAGAGAAGAGGAGATGGAGCCACCATTTTGAACATGCCTAGTCCCAGATAGCCTTTTCATATTGGCACAACTGCCAGCATTCACCCATGCAAGCTTCCACCTTGCTTGTCTATGTCTGCAGCTTGATTTTACAGGCTGCTCTTTGTTAGAAAAGAAAATGATTTGGGGACTGCTTTTTATTCAAAGGAAAACCTTACCGAGGACTCCCGTACCCTCACTGTCTGCCTAAATAGTTCCTTTTTAGCTCCTATATCATTGTTCCCTGTCCGCCCACATCTCCCAAAGCCATCATCGTTGATAACCATGCTCTGTGTTCGCAAGCTAATGGGACCAGACATCTTCCTGTGCCTCAGACCTTCAGCCTTATGATAACCAGAACACCTCCATTAAAAGCAAAACAATCCAGACATGTAAAGGTTATAAACCTAGGGGTGGTTGACCCAGGGTTAACACCTGGCTGACATCCGAGTCCTCTATCCCCTCTATTAAACAAACTTCAACTCCTCTTACCTCTGCTCTGAGCTGTCTCAATGGACATCACTAATTGCCCATTCCCCTTTCTCAGCAGGGTCCTCCCTCCTTTCCTCTCATACCTGGGAGCCCAGCCTCTCTGAGCTCCACCACAATCTTTTTCTCTGAGTCTTGTATTTTCTGTTTTCCAATGACTCTCCTTTCCTATTTTCCTTTCCTTCTCCTTTCCTATCATAGCCAAATTCCTGAAAAGCCAACTATATTCTTCCGATTGCTCAATTCCAATCTGCTCCTCACTCCCTTGGAATTGACCACCAAAAGGACAGCTTCAATCACTGCTGGTCTATTCCTTTACTTTTTACCACATTCAGATTCCATTAAAGCCTCAGGCAAACAAGTATATGCTGATTTTCATGCAATTGTGTATGCCGAAAAAAGATATATATCCAGATATACACTTTTGTCCACAAATACTTCAAAGCATCTTACTAACAATTTTTCCAGGTCTTTTGTTTTCCTTTTAATTGCTAAACAATTTAAGCTACCTGGAAGTAAGAACTATGTCCTCTTGCTTTCAGTAGGGGGACTTAGGACAATCATATAATCAAATTAGAAGCAAATATTAGATTCAATTCAAGCCCTTTCTACCAAATCAAATCAACTGCATTTATTCTGTTAATACTGCAGCTCCCATAACTTCAGACAGCAGAAACAGTATGTGAGAAGAGCTGCATTATCTAGGCAACAACTTGTTTTTTGAAAGTTGCTAATATTACATAAAAATCCCATTTTGGATAGGTGGAAGAGAGAGATAGAAGGAAGACATTAAATTGTTGTTAGCTCCATCAAAAACCTGGGCTATGTGAGCAGGAGTTAAGGAAAAAACAACTTGGATGCATTGCTGGTGTGAGTGTGAAGAATATGTGGCCCCAAATATGCCACTTTGGCATAGAGAATATTCTGAGCTAAAGGCAACTGAGAACCAGCAGATACAGAAAAACCTCTTTATCTCCCTCAAAATGCCTAAAAACAGTATATACATTTCCCCTTGCATAAAGGAAATATATTTTTTTAAAGAAATTTCCATTTGTAAAGATGTCTCCTAACCAGGGAGACAGCTATTTCCAGAGACAATTCTTATCACATGAGAGACTCTTATCTGAATAAAAGACAATCTTTAGTTACCAAACATTTTCTCTCCTTGAAACCACCTTTGCAAAATTATAACCAAGGAAATTATGATAGTGAAAGAAATCAGACCTTACCAACTCCATCTTGCTTCTAACCTTTAAGCTGTTCTTGTTCATTCCTGGCATAGGCCGAACTAACTTTGGGAAGAAATTCAGTTCATGGTTTGACTCTGAAACAAAATTGATAAAAGTCCTTTCCAGACTGGGCACGGTGGCTCACACCTGTAATCCCAGCACTTTGAGAGGCCCAGGTGGGCAGATCATGAGGTCAGGAGATCCAGACCATCCTGGCTAACATGGTGAAATCCCGTCTCTACTAAAAATACAAAAAGTTAGCCTGGCGTGGTGGTGGGCGCCTGTGGTCCCAGCTACTCAGGAGGCTGAGGCAGGAGAACAGCGTGAACCCAGGAGGTGGAGCTTGCAGTGAGCCGATATCACGCCACTGCACTCCAGCCTGGGTGACAGAGTGAGACTCCGTCTCAAAAAAGAAAAAAAGAAAACTCCTTTCCCAAAAAGACCCCGTTCTTGCCTGGGGACCAGTCTGCCTTTGCAGAACTAACAAATCAACTACAAGATTAGAAATTACAGTTTAGGGTCCAAGAATCTGAACCTCCCCAAAATGCTCCTGGGGATAACATCACTGTTGTAAAACCTAAGATTGGTGCTTAAGATATTTTTCAGACCCTGCACTTGACGGATCAGCTGGCATCACCCAGATTGGTAATCTGCCTCAACCAGTCCTGCCAGCCCACCCAGAAACAGAAAACAGCAAGAAAAACTTACTTCGACCCCCTACGATTCCATCTCCAACCTGACCAATCAGCACTCCCCACATCCCAAGCCCCTACCCACCAAATTATCTTTAAAAACTCTGAACCGCAGACGCCTGGGGAGACTGATTTGAGTGATAATAAAATGTGGGTCTCCCGCACAGCTGGCTCTGTGTGAATTACTCTTTCTCCATTGCAATTCCCCTGTCTTGACAAATCAGTTCTGTCTAGGCAGTGGGCAAAGTGAACCTATTGGGCAGTCACACCCTCACCTTTCCATAATTTGCTGCCCTGTTCAAAAGCCCCAAATCCTTTTTTCTTTGGTTACCCAAAAATAGTGTATAAGCCTCAATCTTGTAGCCACCTCCTTGACCCATCATTTTCTTTATGAACTCCCATACATACATCTGTAACTAAAACCTTTTTCTCTTATCAACCTGTCTGTTATCAGTTTGATTCGTGGGTCTCAACCATAGAATCTAGATGGGTAGACAGAAAACAATCTCTTTTCTCCCTTGCAAGTATGAATTGGAAGAAATTTTGTCAATATATATCAAAATTTAAAATGCATATACTCTTTGACACAGCAGTTCTACTCTTTTGGAACTGATCCCACAGATTTATTTTTATTTATGTACAAAGAAAAGTGTATTAAAATATTCACTATGGCATTAAAAAATGAGACAGTTAAACATAGGAAATGCTATTCAAGATATGTAAAAAAGCAAAATGCAGAACAGTATGTATAATATGCTAATAGTTATGAAGGTAGGGAAACACACACTTTGTGTGTGTGTCAAAAAGATGATAGATCCATAAATACATACATACACATTTCAATTTGGAAAGATTGCCTCTGGTAGCTTATACCAGAAAATATTCTCAGCTATTGTCTTTGGGAAGAAGAATTAGGGGTTGGGGATGGAAACTTGCTTTTCCTCCACATTTGAATGTGCTAACTTAAAAGTTTTGCCTTGTACAAGTAAGTAAAAGAGAGGAAAAATAATTTCTTCTCTACCCTCCATGGTTCTTAGCTGAGATTCCCTGCAGCAAAAGACAGATTAACAAGAGAAAAATAAACAGAAGTTTAATAACATGTTTACCTCCTATATACATGTTAATACATGGGCAATAACTTTGGGAAATCTCAAAGATTAAATCTCAAGACTAGATAAAGAATTGTCTTCGACTTCAGGCTTACATACTATTGTACCCTGAAATAAAGAAAGAGGAGTGTGGCGAAAGAAATGGTTATAGTGAGGTGGTCAGGAAAAGTATAATAAACAAGAACCAGGTTTATTTTGCAGATTTAAGTCCACACTTTCTCCACTGATGAGAGTCTCTAGTGATTTAGTCAGCCCTCTCTTCCTGGTGCAGAGAGGGAGATATCCTTAAAAGTGAAGATTTCCTTCATAGGTATAAATTTCTCTTATGAAAAGGTAACTTCTGTTTTCAAAGTGTCTCCTGTGTCTGCAGGTTCTCAAAATAACCAGCTCAAAATAATCCTTATGCCAAAGAGGCATATTTTGGGATGACTTGGTGTAATGTGTTCTGAACCCTATTAAAGTATTTTAAAAGTTGTTTTAAAGAAAAATAATTTGCTTAAAGATTGGGTGAGTTTGAATCCCTTTTTTCCCCCAGTTTAAAGAGTTGCTGTAAGATTTGAGAGGCATGCGTGGGCCAACTCTGAGTTGAGATGTTTCAGCCACTGATTGAGGATGAAAGAAGGTTTTCTCTTGCCTACCACTGGTTTTGTGTTTCACTGTTTTCAGAACATTAAATGAAGTGTAACCATGAAGAAGTCATAAATTACTTAATCCTCACACAAGAGCCAGTCTCACTAGCTCACACTCACACCTCTTAGGTCATTCCATGGCCATCAACTATACCCGGCTGATGTTGCAAGGGACAATCTCACTGCTCTGTGAAATGTTTTTCTGTCTTACAGATTCTAGGTCTCAAAATATAAGGAATGACTTCATGAGTCACAGTCCAATTGTTCCTATATGTAATTAGAAGGAGTTATCTTAAGGTTGGTAACACTGTTAATATTATTCATTTATTTCAGCTGTCTTCTCAACGTCTCTATTCCCAACACTCAATTTCAAGTTTATGGCACCACTGCAATTCTAGCCCTTCCATTTCCCACTCAGAATATTGTGCTATCCTCCCTCAGGAGCTCCTTGGACCTGGCATCGTCTCTACCATCCACCTCACACCCCAGACAAGAAGGGGAAATTCCAGAGACCATGATCCCCCAGCCATCTGGGAGGCACTCAGAAGACAGCCATTAGCAGACACTCTGGGACTTCAGGCAGTTCTGCTCCTTGAAACAACTGTCACTGGAGAGGCAATTTTACAGCAGCCACTATTGTCAAGTGGAAATAAATTTTTAGTAATAAGAATAACAGCAATGGATGGATAAGCTGGCTCTTCTGGAACAGCCATCCAGGGATATTCCAGCCTTACGGTTCTATCAGGTCAAGCAAAAGTTGATGTTTCTACCTCACCAGGGAGCACTTTAGCCCTTAATCTCTTTTACAAGCAACAGAGAACTTGAAGACCAAATGACAGCCAAGGACCTGGCCATCGCTGGGTAGCCTAGGAAGGTGCGACCACTAAGGAATTAAGGCCCTTCTCTGTGTCTCTGTTTTTCTCACTTGTCTTCTTTCCAGCTGTCCTATAGGTGTAGTAAATCTGAACGCACAATTCTCAAAAAACATAACTCCCACTTTTTCTAGGTGCCAAAAAGAATGCTAAAATATCTTCAATTATCCATTGTCTCTTTTCAACTTCAGCTTCTAGTGTTGATTAAGCAGTGGAGACCACCTCATCTGTCCTCCTCAATCTTACTCATGCACTATTGAGACTCACCTACAGGAGGAGAAACACTTCCAAGCACACAATGTGAATTTGTATCTTTGCACACCTAACATACCTACTATTCCTGAATCCTCGTACAGTTTGAAAGAGAATACAATGCAAGTAAAACCTGAATTGATTTTAGCCTGATGTTTTCCCATGGAACAGGGACTCATAAATCACTCCATGTGTCAAACTCTACCCTTCTTCCCCGATTCAGTAATCACTGTCTTAGTAACTTGGGAGATATAAACTAGACATTTGTATCTACCAGGGGTTCTTTCTGGCTTATTTATTTAATTCAGCTGAGAATTTGGGGTGTTATGTTTCATTAATTCACTAATGACCTATTTTAAATCAATGATTCTGAGCCAACTTCTTTTTGAGATATTGCACTTGATAGAAATACAATGTAGAAAGAAGTAATTCTCCATTCCGGGTTACTTTGTTATTGTGCTAAGTATTCCCATAAGAAAAAAAATTATCATATGCTCTCAAGCTTCACAGACATATTTTTGTCTGTATGTTTACTAAGAAAGGAGATCAAATCTACAGTTTCATTTTCATACTTTTACAGCAAGATTCTAACCCAATCCAAAAACCCCAGCTATTTTGCATTAAAGCTAAAATTATGAAAATTAGTTAGAAACACAAATTATGTCTGACTTTCAAGCTATCTGTAATGCACAGATGTAATGTAGCAGCACGTTGTATTTAAAAAAAAAAAAAACTTAAAGGTTTTAAAGGAATGTTGGTGTCTTCTTCCTTGCTTTTCAGACCAAATTGTTCAATTTCCATGGTGCTAAGACTTGGAGTTCGGTTAACTACTATTATTCATAATGGATTTTCAAAAATTCTAATGCAAGGAGAGGATAAACCTCTCCACCAATGTTTACTTACTGGAGAAAGAGCAAAAAAAGTGAGCAAGCAGATAGAGCTTTGTGATTTAAAGCAATAGCTTGCACTAAATGCCCCATCAAAAAGTAAATCCTCAAGAGTCACCTTTCAATCCAGACCCAGAGGATGATTTTGTATTCACCACTAATTTCATCCATGATCTCATAACTCAGAAATACTGAGCCACCTTAGGCACATTGGTTTTCCTAACTAAATATCTGTGTCTCCATCTTTAAAAAGTATAAATTCCTCTCGTGCCTGTAATCCCAGCACTTTGGGAAGCCAAGGTGGGAGGATTATTTGAGCACAGGAGTTTGAGACCAGCCTGAGCAACATAGCAAGACCCCACCTCTACAAAAATTTTTAAAAATTAGCTTCACGTGATGGTGCATCCCTGTAGTCCCAGCTACTGGGGAGGCTGAGGCAGGAGAATCGCTTTAGCCCAAGAGGTCAAGGCTGCAGTGAGCCATGATTGTGCCACTGAGTTTCAGCCTGGGTGATAGAATGAGACCCTATCTCAAAAAAAAAAAAAAAAAAAAAAAGTACAAGTTTCTTTTCTATTTTCACCACTCAACTTTAAACGACCTCTTTTGGTCTGAGCTATGAAGTCAACAAAAACCAATCAGAACTGAATTTTCAGCTATATATATTTTTATATCCTTGTGACAATACTTTGATGAAAGTGTTAAAAGATAAAGTTAGCCACATTAAAATTTTATTTGAGCAGATAGCAATTCATGAATCAGGCAGCTCCAGATTGCAGGTGGTTGGTGCTCTCCGCCAATAAGGCATGAGGGGAAGATTTTCATAGGATGAAACTTTCATAGGGTGAAACTTTCACAGGGTGACTCTCAGAAGCAAGGTAAAGAAACTACAGCTGGTTAAAATGCAGCAGAAGTCTAATGTGGACCATTCCGGTGGAAAGTCCCTAATTAGAAATTAATTGGCAGTTCAGGTTGGTTAAGCTTAAGTTTCATTTTCCTAGAATATGACCATTTACACTGACTTGGGTTTCCATTTGCTTACATAGGAGCCAGTCTAATGGCCTCCTAATTAATTATTTTAACAAAAAGAAAGAATGCATGTTCTCAGAAAACCATCACTGTAGAGGTTTCTGAGCGCTCTCCTCTCATGATGTTCCTTTCACTTCAGACCACTTCTCCATTATCCAAGTCCTTTTCACATTAAGGACTGTTCTGATAGACACTTCTTCCTCCCCTAATACCTAGCAGAGCCTACCCACAGGAGCACTAAAAAAAATTGTGGAAAAGGGATGCTATGCTTTTCTGCTCTTGAAGGAGCTCCAAACTGTAACCTTTCAAGACTTTCATGTGCCCACAGGATGTAGCTCAAGGTAGGGTAGAGACTACACTAGATGCAACAACTTAGGTTAAAACTTGGTCCAAAACTTAACTGTAACTGTTGTCTCAGAGGAGGTATACCTATGTACACAAAATGGACTTTTGCTCACCCTTCCCCCCCTTAACCTGAGAGCTACCCACTATAGTTTAGATGTTTGTCTCCCCAAGCCTCATATTAAAATTATCCCCATTGTTGGAGGCAGAACCTAATAGGAAGTACGAAGTGTTTGAGTCATGGCGATGGATTTTGGTTTTTGTTGTTGTTGTTGTTGTTGTTGTTTTTAGACAGAGTCTCACTCTGTTGCCAGGCTAGAGTGAAGTGGTGTGGTCTCAGCTCACTGAAACCTCTAGCTCCCAGGTTCAAGCGATTCTCCTGCCTCAGCCTCCTGAGTAGCTGGGACTACAGGTACCTGCCACCACATCCGGCTAATTATTTTATTTTATTTTATTTTATTTTATTATTTTATTTTTTGTATTTTTAGTAGAGACGGGGTTTCACCACGTTGGCCAAGATGGTCTTGATCTCCTGACCTCATGATCCACCCACCTCAGCCTCCCAAAGTGCTGGGATTACAGGTGTGAGCCACCGTGCCCAGCCAGGATGGATTTTTATGAATGACTTGACGCTGTCTTCACGGTCATGAATAAGCTCTGGCTCTATTAGTACCTGCGAGAGCTGGTTGTTAAAAAGAGCCTGGTACCTCTCCTCTCTCTCTTGCCTCTTTTCTCACCCATGTGATTTCTGCACACGCCAGCTTCCCTTCATCTTCCACCGGGAGCAGAAGCAGCCTGAGGCTTTCAGCAGATGCCCAATCTTCCAGCCATCAGAATCACGGGCCAAATAAGCATTTTTTTCTTCATAAATTACCCAGCCTCAGGTATTTCTGTATAGAAACTCTAAATGGACTCAGACACTATCCACAAATGTTTCATCCTGGCTTGCTGAAATTGTTCGAAGAGGAAGTTACGGCTCAGTTTCTTTTCCTGAAAGTACAGTCTGTTACATCAAAGAAAGTGTTACTATCAGACAATCAAACATACATAAATAGAACCAAAAAATATAAAGTACTTGGAAATGGACCAAAGTTATTGTAAGGTGTCTTCAATGGAGAACTAGGCATTGTCTAAATACATCATTTCAGGTTATGTGATTCTATGAGGTCTCTGTGCCTTTCCTTGACTTTCACTGTTTTACAACTCTTTCAGTTGTGGGTAATTGGTAGTGACACAAACAGTTCTTTGTCCACAGACACGCAAGTCAATTTTGTTCTCTAAAAATACACCATTGGTTTTCCTCCCCCACTGTGGAAAGAGACAGTTTTACATCTATTTGTAAATTTATTGCAGCGTTGTTTACTGGTTCTTTAACTTTTCCTTTGAACTAGTTGTAACATCTTACTAGTTCTCTCATTAATTAATGATTTAAATAAAATCTCTAATGTGTATTCATTTTATATCTGAGATTTGTGATTGTGTTCTATTTTTAAAATTATAAAACCCAGAGAACAGTACAAAATTGTTCTTTACTTTCCTTATTGAAGAATCCATGAAGTCCACCTCAGGTGGGCCTCAAATCGCCCCTCCTGTCTTGTCTTTACCTTGTTCTCTCCCCACTTCCACTCCTAAAGTCTTCTCAGTCTTTCTAGCGATGTACCCATATGTCAGAGGTGTTTGAACCAGAACAACTCCATCTTGAATAGGAGGTGGGTAAAATGAGGCTGAGACCTGCTGGGCTGCATTCCCAGACAGTTAAGGCATTCTAAGTCACAGGATGAGATAGGAGGTCAGCACAACATACAGGGTAGAAAGACCTCGCTGATAAAAACAGGTTGCAGTAAAGAAGCTGGAAAAACCCACCAAAACCAAGAGGGAGACGAGAGAGACCTCTGGTTGTCCTCACTGCTGCATTCCCACCAGTGCATGACAGTTTACAAATGCCATGGCAACGTCAGGAAGTTACCCTATGTGGTCTAAAATAGGTTATGGAGAAATACCAATGGTGTATTTCCAGAGAACAAAATTTACTTGCATGTCTATGGACAAAGAACTGTTTGTATCACTGCTGGTTATTTACATGCCTATATGGCATGAATAATCCACCCTTGTTTAGCATATCATCAAGAAATAACCATAAAAATGGGCAACCAGCAGCCCTCGAGGTTGATCTGTCTATGGAGTAGCCATTATTTTATTCCTTTAATTTCCTAATAAACTTGCTTTCACTTAACTCTATGGACTCGCTCTGAATTCTTCCTTGTGTGAGATCCAAGAACCTTCTCTTGGGGTCCGGATCAGGACCCCTTTCCTGTAACACTTAGAGCAGATTCTTAGGCAGCCAGTTCCATGTGAAAGGAGGAGAGGAGAATATTCTAATTCTTCCGTTCCCTCGGCATATTACAGCTGCAAGAAAAATAAATCTTCCCGGTACTAGTATTCATGATCCATCAGTCCAAACTTGAGTGTGTTACGCGATTTCCGGTAGTCAAAGATTCCTTCCGTGAAAGGGGAGAAAGAGCAGTTAAAACTCTTCTCTTCTGCCACTCTGTTGCCTTTCTTCTTTTAGTAAAATGGTAGGTTGCTAATTTGTCCTTCCATTAATTGGAATGTTTTTCGTTTGTTTGTTTGTTTGTTTGTTTTGAGACAGGGTGTTGCTCTGTTGCCCAGGCTGGAGTGCAGTGGTACGAACTAATGAGGATGTTTTTAACTGATCCACTCTTTCATCTCATCTATTTTATGGCTTGAAATCAGTTCAGGTCATTAATTGAGCATTTACTATACGGTAGGCATTGTTTTATTTGCTGGGAATTCATAGGCCTTAAAGAGCTCACAGTTTGAAAGGGTCACTTTCACATAAATGAATATTTATAATACAATGTAGCCATGCAGCACTTAATAAACCTGTACATTTTCAGAACAGCTGTCCTGAAGGAGATGTCCAGACTGTAGCTAGTTAACTCCACTAAAGGTTCAGCAAAGCACTCAAACGTAAGGTCCTTAAATTTTTTGTCATTAAGTTTTAATAAGCTCAACCATCTCCAGACCAGAACCTCTCTGAACATGAAGTAGAAGAGGTGAGATATCTCAGATAGTAGCTGTCAAGTTACTACTTACAAGCCAGAAAATGTCAGGGCTGACTTTGGCTTTCAGGTTCACAATTCATGAAATACAGAGTTACGAAGGCTATCTTGATGAGCATTCTTGATTGGACCTCTCTGCATTTGGACTTGACATTCGGGGAGCTGTTCTGCTTGGGGGTGTCTTTGTTAAGTGAAATGGGTGATTCATTTTCCTGACCACCAAGAGACATCCAGAATTTGTCATATTTTATGAGTAATTTTGAAAGTGCTTACTAGACCTCCCTCCCTTTTCAACTGCTCAGGCTCAGTAAGCTTTTAAACTTTCTATTTCATTACAGTGCAAACAACTCTACAAGCAGGCCGCCTGCTTCTCCCCTCAGGCTATGCAGAATTATTCATACTCCAGGTCTAAAGAGGAACATCAGCATGAAGGAAAAACAGACTAAAGAGTGAAAACAAATTAGCAATCCAAACAGCCCACTCCCCGCCTGTCACTGGAAGGCCTTTGGTGTCTCATTCCAGAGTCAAGGGGTTTTCTGAGTTGAAGATTAAAGGATACATTTTCAGGTCTCAGAGAACAGACAGTCTGTGAAATGTATATTCACCCAAGGCAACCAGAACAAGCTACGCATATGAAGAACCCGGATGTGCCTTCACCCCAAACCAGATGAGCCTTGTATGGATAGTTGGTATTTTGCTCCCACTGGGCTCGGGTCTTTCATACTTTTATTCATGCTTGGGTAAGGAAAAAAGAAAGAAAGATAAGCCATTAAGCTCTCTTTGGGAATGTGGTAAATCTTATCTTAAAGTAGTTATTCTCAACCAGGGTGATTTTGCCCCACAAAGAAACATGTGACAAATGTCTGAAGATATTTCTGATGGTCAAAACTGGCACTGGGAGGTGTTGCTGGCATGTAGTGGGTAAAGAATAAGAAGGAGAAGGCTGAGCACCCTGTGATGCACAGGACGACCCCCACAACTAAGAATTATCTGTTCCAAGATGTTGTTAGTGCAAAAGGGGAGAATCTCTGCCTTAAAACGTAAAGCAGTGAAAATAGAATATTAAGAAAACTCCTCCCTCTCTCATGTGTATATTTGTGTGTGTCTCTGTTTCCATCTCTCTCTCTCTCTCACACACACACACACACACACACACTGCTGGCTTCATAGGGCTGAAACCTATGCACATGAGCAGGGTCCATACTCAGAACCATTCCTGTGCTTGATATAATCCTCTGCTTCACCAACTTGAAATTCTCAGTAATTTTGCAAGAGAGAATGAGAGGCCCCATATTTTCCTTTTGTCCCGGGCACATTATGTAGCTGACCCTGCACGCAAATGCCTGTGCAAGAGACACTCAGCCATTTCATGCAGCAGAAGCATATGTTCTCCACTACCCTCTTTTTTCACTCCTAACATTCCACTTTATCATCGTGGTGCATGTTTTCCTTCTGTTTTTGAAACCCCTCTTTGGGTTATGACAGAGCTGAAGCTGGAAAGTAGACTCGTGTCATGGATTCCGAAGCGTCTGCATATTTTCTTCTTGCCCATCAAACTGTCTAGAAAATCCATACAGGGCACCAAGTGGCAGTCAGCAGATCATGCGACATAAACATTTTCTCAAAGACGCTGGAAAGAAGCTGCAGAGGCTTTTCTTTCCTGCAAGGGCAGCAGGGCTCTACTCTGATCGTCCTTGCAGAGATGACAAAAATGATCCAGGACAAGAATCTTAATATCTGTAATCAAATAAAATCCACTTTCATGTCCATCCTCTTCTTGCCAGTCCTTTTTCATTCAATGTTCTGGATTGTTCACAAACCTATAAATAAGCTTAAAACCTATTAAAAACCTGCAAGGTAGGCACCATCACTTTGCTTCTTGTTAATCACTTTTAATCTACTACCGTAAGTCAATCAGCAACAATTTACTGAGCAATTGCTAAGGGATGGAAGACCCTATCTGCAAACAATCGTGTTCACTTTTACAAATGGATCCCTTAAAATGTCCTGTTCCTAAAAGGATGTGGACCTCTCAGGGCAACAGAAGAAAAACCTAAGTGGATTATCTGTGAAACCTACATGAAAAACCAAACAAGAGCAACAGTAAGTTTGTTTTTTGAATACTGTAAGGTGTGACAAACCCTGCCTAAGCGATCCAGGTCTGCATACACGTGTCTCTACTGCCATCTTCTGACAGGCCATCCAGCACAGTCATCCATTAGCGTCTGCCACTTGGGAACCCCCCTGAGCACTTTAGAATTGAACTTACAAAGTAAATGGGCTTTGAAAAACATATTAAAGCACAAATCATAGTCGCTGCCACACTAGTAAACAGTTAAAAACATCAATAATAATTTTTAAGTTTGTAGGCAACTCAACTTAAAACGGTACACACGGAGCAGTTCATAGTCTGTGAACAGGCAGCCTTGACTGAACGGTGGGACTCTTCAGGGACCCAGGCAAAGACTATGGGAAAGTTCAAGGGGAGAGTCAACAGGCTCTGATCCTAACAGCCTGAATTCTTTCGGATTTTTGTTTATGTGTTCCTATGAAGGGGAAAGAGACCGAAGTCCAAAGTCCCGAGCCTGCTTTAAGTAGAAATACAGCCAATGTTCCTACTTAGGCATCACCTGAGATATGCCTAGTTCTCCTTTCCCTTTTGTTCCTAACAGCACAGACCAGATTGGCAATAATCACAGTGATGGTGAAAACGCGGATTCCTCAAGGGCAGAGACTTCATTCTATTCACTGCTGCATTCCCATGACTAGAACAGCAATTCATAGTAGGCGTTCAAAAGATACGTTCCTTGCAGGGATGTGGATGAAGCTGGAAACCATCATTCTCAGCAAACTAACACAGGAACAGAAAACCAAACACTGCAGGTTCTCACTCGTAAGTGGGAGTTGAACAATGAGAACACATGGACATGGGGCAGGAGGCATCACACATGGGGGCCTGTAGGGGAGGAGGGGGCTAGGGGAAGGATTGCATTAGGAGAAATACCTGATGTAGATGACAGGTTGATGGGTGCAGCAAACCACTATGGCACATGTATACTTGTGTAACAAACCTGCACGTTCTGCACATGTATCCCAGAACTTAAAGTTAAAAAAAAAAAAAAAAAGATACATTCTTAACAAAGGGACAGTCACCGCCATCATAGCTATCATTGATTGATGATATTTTATGCCAAATCCTGTACAGTTCTTATCTCATTTAACCTCTATAATAATGTATGAAGCACATCTTATTATCCACGTGTTGGTTTTTTTGTTTGTTTGTTTGTTTGTTTTTTCCCTCTATCACTCAGGCTGGAGTACAGTGGCACGGTCACGGCTCACCGCAGCCTCAACCTCCCAGACCCAAGCAATCCTCCCACCTCTGCCTCCTGAGTAGCTGGAACCACAGGCACATGCCACCACACTCAGCTATTTTTTTAATTTTGTGTAGAGATGAGGTCTCACTATGGTGCCCTGACTGGTCTTGAACTCCTGGGCTCAATTGATCCTCCTGCCTCAGCTTTCCAAAACACTGGGATTGCAGGCATGAGCCACATTGCTGACCTCCATGTGTTGTTGATGGAGGGTGAGAGAATCACCAGACTTGACAGATGGCCAGACTGACCGGAGACAAATGAATTTATGTTGAGTTGAATAATCTGTAGCCCATGAAGAGGTAGCTACATAAAAATAATAATAAACGTCCACTATTGAGACATTACTATACACCAGGACAGTGCTCAGCATGATCTTATTTACTCCTAGCAACAGCTTGATGAAATAAATCTTACTTGGCATTGCCATTTTACAGATGAAGGTCAGGAAGTTTCAGCAATCTGCCCAAGTTAGGAAGTGGAGAGCTGGAGGTCCCACCCAGGACTCCCTCCTGGCTACAGCTTTTCTTGCCCTCATAGCTTCCCTCTCGTGATACATGTTAGGCTGTCCTCCTTCCTCCAGGAAGCCGCCCCACACTCTCATGAGCCAACAGCATCATTCCTCACACATCAACAGTGTGAGCCAACTCCCACATAAATGCTCACCAACAGACCAACCACAGGGTCTTTCCTCCCGAAATACCTAGCAGCTGGATACAAAACAGAAAGAGACACAAGGTGGAGATATGAGGGTTCAGATTGGTTTGTCTACAGTGGAATGGAGTCTCCTAAACTCAGTGGCAAAGGTCACGGGATGGGCAAAGGTCACAGGATGGTCAGCTGCGAGAAGACGGCACGGAACCAAGGGCAGCAGCTTGTTTTGTCCTACAAACACTGTCCTAAAAGCACTGCAAAATTCTCATGTTGAAACAAAACTCCTGGATATCTACACAAAAATCTGCACACAAATATTCCTAGCAACATTATTCATAATACCCCAAAAGTGGAAACCACCTCACTATGAATGCAATGTCTCCAAAATTCGTATGTTGAAGTCTTAATCCCCATTGTGATGATATTTGAAGGTGGGGCTTTTGGGAGGTAATTAGGTCATGAGGGACGAGACTTTGCAAATGGAATTGGTGCTGTTAGAAGAAGAGACAGGAGAGAGATCATCTCTCTCTGCCGCAGGGGGATCCAGCATAAAGATGGCGCCCTGCAAGAGCTCCCTCACTGAGAACTGAATCAGCCAGCAACTTGATCACGACTTCCAGACTCCAGAACTGTGAGAAATAACTGCTGTTGTTTAAGCCACTCAGGCCACAGAGAGTGTTATGGCAGCCAAACAGACTAAGACAAACCCAAATGCCCATTAACCGATAAATGGATCCATAAAATGTTATAATATTGTATGAAATATTATTTCATAAAAACGAAGGAAATATGATTCCACAATACAGAAGAATACAAATATGATTCCACAATACAAAGGAACACAATCGTTGTATTCCTTTTCTTTTTATTCAAACGCCTTCATGCAACAATATGGCTGAACCTTCAAAACTAAGTGAAAGAAATCAGGAACAAAGGGTCCCATATAACCATAGGTTCCACTTACACAAATGTCCACAACACATAAATCTAGAGACAGAAACTACGTTAGTGGCTGCCTAAGGTTTGGGGTGAGGAGGGTAGATGTGAAGAATGAAGGAGGAGTGACTGCAATAGGGTACAGTTTCTTTTAGGGTAATGAAAATAATCTAAAATTGCTTGTAGTAGTAGTTGCACAACTCTGTGGATATACTGAAAACCACTGAATTATCTATTTGAAACAGGTGAATTGCATAGTATGTGAATTATACCTCAATGAAGCTGTTACCAAAAAAAAAGAAATCCACAATATTCTATACGTGTTTAGAAACAAAATACATTCTCTGATTATTGGGGATCCAGGGAGGAACTCATGGGGTTTCATCAAAACTGATCCAAAATTGATTCTGTTCTGATCCAACCTCTTCTCCCAGACATCCTTAACTCAGCAAATGGCCCCACACTCTGCCACAGCTAGAAAGCTATGAGTGATCCTTGATTTCTCCTTTTCCTGCACCATCCCCCAAATTCAAATCCATCAGCAACTCCTGTCCATTACCTCTCCAAACTACACCTCACACTTCACCCCTTTATGCTCCTCCTCAATGCCACCAACCTAGTCCAAACCATCACCCTCTCTCAATTCTGACTCATCTTGCTCCCATTCTTGCCATCCTCTGATCCATTCGCAATGCATGGCAAATTATTGTTTCACAACATAAGTCAGCTCCTGGCTCTCCACGGCAGACACCCTTCTCTGGTCACACAAGACAGGAACTGAAGATCCACCCTTCCTCATGCCTCTAGCGCTCTGCTCATGATGACCCCCAAGGCTACTACAGGCATGTTCTGCTCCTTTACACCCTCAGCTATGCCAAAGCCTTTACTGCCTCCAGCCCTTTGCACTTGCTGTTCCCTCTGCCTGGGCCACTCTTCCTTCCCATCTTTGCATGACTGATGACTGTGACTCATCCTTTAAGGGTCCCACCCAGACCTCTCTCAGAGAAGAGGCCCCTGACCACCCTATGCAGAGAGGCCCCACTCAGTTCCACCTTATCTCATCCAGTGTTCATGTTATGGCACTGCTTGAAATTATAATTACCTTGTTTGTCTACTCTGTTCTCATCTGCCTTACCCACTAGAAACTGGATCCAATCTTTTCTTTTTATTCAAACGCCTTCTATAAATATTTGCTTTTTGCTTTTGTTTGAGACAGGGTCTCACTCTGTTGCCCAGGCTGGAGTGTAGTGGTGCGATCACGGCTCACTGACGCCTTGACTTCCCCGGGCTCAAGGGATCCTCCGCCTCAGTCTCCTGAGTGGCTGGGACTACAGGTGCACACCACCATGCTCAGCTAATTTTTGTTTTTGTTTTTGTAAAGACAGAGTTTTGCCATGTTGCCCAGGCTGACCTTGAACTCTTGAGCTCAAGCAATTCGCCCACCTCAGCCTCCTACAGTGTTTGAATTACAGGAGTAACATTAAACAACTGTGTCCCTGTCCCCCAGAAAAGAAGACCTCTTTTAGGGTAGCACCATATCCTGGTCAACTACAAATCCTGGTTGTCTTTGTATTCCTGTGACCTGATCTTTTCATAGTGCCTGACCTACGAAAATATTTTTTCAATCCTGACTTCATGTCAGAATGGCCAACATTTGTTTTTAATGAAAGAGTGAATGAAAGTCATAGAAACTCCTGCATTTTAAGATTAGTTAGAGAAGGTGTCAGGCCTCCGAGCCCAAGTCAAGCCATCGCTTCCCCTGTGACTTGCACGTATACGCCCAGATGGCCTGAAGTAACTGAAGAATCACAAAAGAAGTGCAAATGCCCTGCCTCGCCTTAACCGCCTTAACCGGTGACATTCCACCAAAAAAGAAGTGAAAATGGCCGGTCCTTGCCTTAAGCGATGATATTGTCTTGTGAAATTCCTTTTCCTGGCTCATCCTGGCTCAAAAAGCTCCCCCACTGAGCACCTTGTGACCCCCACTCCTGCCCGCCAGAGAACCCCCCTTTGCCTGCAATTTTCCTTTACCTACCCAAATCCTATAAAATGGCCCCACCCTTATCTCCCTTCGCTGACTCTCTTTTCAGACTCAGCCTGCCTGTATCCAGGTGAAATAAACAGCCATGTTGCTCACACAAAGCCTGTTTGGTGGTCTCTTCACACAGACGAGCATGACAGAAGGATCCAGCAAAGGAGACTGCAAAGGAGCTACGCAACTGAGAATTCCCCAGGAAGAAACACTGATGATCATGGGGAAATCAGGATCACAGCATCCCAGCAAACCTGTGAAAGACCTCACAACTATTTCTGTAGTTGCTGAACTAAAGCAATAACAATAGCATACAAAACAAAGATAATATTGATAATATTTTATAGAACTTAAATTCATAATATTGGGTACCGTACAATTCATTTCACCGTTTATTATCCAACTTTGAATTCAACATTTGAGGATTTCCCTCATACATAATTCCAAAGAGATATTTATAAATTTTTTCTGCTTTGTATGTAGATTATATTAATTAGTGAAGCATTTTTCTTCTGGGTGTGGTTCCCCAACTGAAAGCTGAATTATTTTCTAAACTTAAATGTCTCAGAGTTCTTGAGACACTTTTCCCAAGTTATAACTCAAAGAAGCTGGCAAAGCTGGCAATTCATGTATATTCTTCATTCTTCCTTTTTTTTTTTTTTTGAGACAGTCTTACTCTGTTGCCCAGGGTGGAGTGCAACAGCACAATCTTGGCTCACTGCAACCTCTGCCTCCCGGGTTCAAC
Organism: Piliocolobus tephrosceles; assembly: GCF_002776525.5. Taxonomy (NCBI): domain Eukaryota; kingdom Metazoa; phylum Chordata; class Mammalia; order Primates; family Cercopithecidae; genus Piliocolobus; species Piliocolobus tephrosceles. The sequence continues at coordinate 102,410,583 of NC_045444.1, forward strand.
AGATTCTCGTGCCTCAGCCTCCTGAGTAGCTGGGATTACAGGCATGTGCTACCACGCCTGGCTAATTTTTGTATTTTTAGTAGAGATGGGGTTTCACCATGTTGGCCAAGCTGGTCTCGACCTCCTGACTTCAGGTGATCTGCCCACCTCAGCCTCCCAAAGTGCTGGAATTACAGGCGTGAGCCACCGCACCCAGCCTGCATGTATATTCTTCTAAAGGAGTTGGTCACATGTACTGGAGGATTCAGATCTATAACTGCTCAAGTCTTTGGTTTTCTTTTCTCTGAACTGTGCTGTCCAAGAGCCCGACTCAGGAGGTCCGGAGGGGGCCAATATATCTGTACATTTGCAACTCCAAGGGTATTCTGACATGAAGTCAGGATTGAAAAAACATTTTTGTAGGCCAGGCACTATGAAAAGATTAGGTCACAGGAATATAAAGACAACCAGGATTTGTAGTTGACCAGGATTTGGTGCTACCCTAAAAGAGGTCTTCTTTTCTGGGGGACAGGGACACAGTAATGTAAACATGTATTTCAATTCAATATGATAAATACTTTGAGTACTTTTGCTATTGAAGCACAGAGATAAAGCTCTCTCTAAGTCTGAGTCATATTTGTTCTGGAAGAATCAAGGAATTTTGAAGACAAAAAAATGGAGCAAGGGCTCTCCAATCGTATTTGCGATGTTCTGTGTTTCTAAATCACTTTTAGTAATCTGCCTTTTGAGAGAGGGATTCCCTTTACCACACATTAACAAATTGCTTGGAGTCTGAAACTGGGTCCTAACTGGCCTATTTTTCTTTAGTGCTTGGTTTGCTAAAGTAATAACAATAAAAGGACTGACCGGCTTTATAAAACGGGATCCAGACTACAACCAATGTGAGGGGAAACCAACTTTCCATGGTTTTCTGTGGCCCAAGGTTATGGAGTTACCAAAGGAGGCATCCAGGACTTTAATAAAAGTAAGGAGTGGTAGATAGTTTTGAAGATGGAGGGTGACTAACTATAGAGAACAAGAGTTAGCCCAGCTTTGCTTTTAAAATAGTCAGTTTCAGCTGGGCGCGGTGGCTCAAGCCTGTAATCCCAGCCCTTTGGGAGGCCGAGACGGGCGGATCACGAGGTCAGGAGATCAAGACCATCCTGGCTAATATGGTGAAACCCCGTCTCTACTGAAAATACAAAAAAAAAAAAACTAGCCGGGCGAGGTGGCGGCGCCTGTAGTCCCAGCTACTGGGGAGGCTGAGGCAGGAGAATGGCGTAAACCCGGGAGGCGGAGCTTGCAGTGAGCTGAGATCCGGCCACTGCATTCCAGCCTGAGTGACAGAGCGAGACTCCGTCTCAAAAATAAATAAATAAATAAATAAATAAATAAATAAATAAATAAATAAATAAAATAGTCAGTTTCTATGAATGCAGTGAGATGTCCAAGGAAATTCCTATAGGGGTCTTTCCAGGTTGGAAATATGAACGGTCTCTGTCATTTACAACATCCAATTGTGTGCCAGTGTATAGCTTCTAAGAAATCTCAACTAGATTCTGGTAGTTTTGAATTACTTTGTAGAACACAATGCCTAAATATACACACATTTATAATATGTACAGCTCTTATAAATCTAGCTATAGCTAAATGTAACAATAAACTGTTCTCTCTTTAGAAGATTCTGCAAATATATTTCAAAAACCTTTGAGAACGTATATGTACGTTTGGTCTTCAAAAGAGGATATACCTTTCAGACATGCTCTCAGATCTGGTAGAAGTCAAGTTGAAACTTTTTTGGAAGTAAAGGTTTGAATCAGATTGCACAATTAGCTGTATGAATTTGGATAACTCCTTAATCTCTCTAATCCTTAATTTTACTGCTTATCAAATTGAGATAGCAAAACCTGCCTAAGAGGAAAATTAATTAGATGATTATTTAAAATTTGGTAGGTTTAAAAGGAATGGGTATTTGCGGCACACTTCACTAGTCTTTCCCCTTTCGTTTTAAAAATTTGCCAGAGTAAAAAGTTGCTTTAGAGGGTAGAAAACCAATAATGACACTAGCAACCCGGAATGCGGTAGAGGCAGCTATCTGGCATATCTCACATTATAATATTCAAATACATGCCGAAGACAAACACAATTTGGCATGCTAGAGAGCTAGAGAAACAGGTAGACCTGAGAGTAACTTGAATTTTCTCTGGAGCAGAAACTCAGAAGTCCAAAAATGATCTAATATACAAGCCTTTAGTCTGAGTTGACCTTTCTTCTTTAAAATCCATGCCCTTTCGTCATTTCATTTTCTGCCAGTTTCCAAATGTTATCCAAGAAAAAGACAACACCTGAAATTCACCAAAAAATAAATAAATAAAAACCCTCTAAATCAATCACTAAATGAGAGAAAAATAGACAGAACTTCGTAAATTGACTCAGGCTTTCAAAAATTGTCTCTCCTGATGGAGCCTGGAGGATGATAGCTTGAAGCTCAGACCACAAAGTGAGTCAACAGCGGCATCTAGCGTTCAATCACAATCCTGCAAAGCCCCTCGTTGGAGATGGGAGGATCTGTTTGTTATTCTAAGACGCAAATCAGTTACATTTATCCACCCATGGAAATCATTGAGAAGCACTCACCGGAGTGTTTATGGTGCTGCTTCCACAGATGTTCACAGGAGAAGGACGCAGGTTGTCCTAATTCCAGAGAGACCGAACATCACACAGCCTTGGCATGCATCTCACGCCCATCTTAGCCTCATCTCAGCTTCCCCTTAGACTCAAAGATAGGACTATGTGCCTGAGAGTTCCTGAAGGCGAGAAGCCCTCTAAGATGGTTTAACAGCCTTGTCTGGAGTAAACAGAATAGATTGTGTTAATTGTTGGAAATAATCCTGCTTTTGCCTTAACTTTTTCTGGACACCCTGAACTCTTCAGTGAATAGTGAATTCTGGGGAAACTATTTAATCGGCTACAATCTATAAATAAGGGGTGATTTTGGATCTGTGTATGCCAGTGATTTTCAACATTTTTCCCCAGCAATGAAATTCTTTAAGGGAAAAACATGAGATATTTGGAATGACAACATTACAAAGAATAGATACATATACGTAATCTATAGCTGATCTCTTTAAAGGGGGGTTGGTGTAGAAAAACCAGATCTACAGCCACTCAGCCTTCCAGAACTCCCACCCTTCTCTTACCTCTCCTCACCCCACTCTCCTTGGCCTCCCACCCTGTTGGCCCAGCCCCGTGCCACTCCCAGCTTCTGAGGCTTATCTGCAGAGACCTAGGTCCTCCTAGAATAACACAAGCCTTTTAAACTTGGATCTGTTTTCTTTAGGAGACAAGTGACAGAAAGGCACCCAACAGACCTGGGCAAAGGATACAAGTTACATTAATATAGGTTAAGATGTAACCTAGCAGACACAGAAAGCTACAAAAAGCAGGAGGCTTAAGCAGCATCTTGCCAGTTGGAAAGACAAGCTTCCCTTGTTTTCTATACCCACCAAGGTGCCCTGCCTTCATCCTCATCACTTTGCTGATAGCACCATGTCTTTGGCTGAGGATGCCATCATATCCTTTGGGAAATTCTCCTTGCCATTCCGAGAGATTTTATACCCTCCTGAGCCCTCCCCGGGGCTGCCAACCTGTCTGCCCATAGATACAAGTTACTGGTGACAGTGCCAGCAAAAATCTGAAGTGTTACTGAAAGGAGATTCAGTGGGCAGTATCCCACAGCCAATTTTCCAGGCATAACACCCTTCTCACTGTCTCATCCTCCAGGTCTCCCTGTGACATCTTCCTAATACCATGTGCCTTGGAGATTCCTCTATAACTATTAATTCATTCACTTATTCATTCACTGAGAAAGCATAATTGGGCATATTCCAAACTACCCCAACCAAAAGGCCAGCATTTGTTATGGTTGGAAACTACATGTTTACCCGGATTATAAAAATAATAAGCTCGGGCACAGTGGCTCACGCCTGTAATCCCAGCACTTTGGGAGGCCAAGGCAGGTGGATCACCTGAGGTCAGGAGTTCGCGACCTGGCCAACATGGTGAAACCTCGTCTCTACTAAATATACCAAAAAATTAGCTGGGCGTGGTGGTGGGTGCCTGTAATCCCAGCTACTCAGGAGGTGGAGGCAGGAGAAACACTCTAACCCGGGAGGCGGAGGTTGCAGTGAGCCAAGATCGCGCCATTGCACTCCAGTTTGGGCAACAAGAGCAAAACTCCATCTCAAAATAATAATAATAACAGCATCTTCTCAACAACGAAAAACCTGGAAGACAGCCCTTATGGCTGAAATGTCATTTGTATGGCTTATTAGAGAAAAACATGAAGATTCCTCTCCATCTCTTTCACTCAGTAAACTATGTGTCAGATGTATATCATTCTTACTCAAAGCTTTTTAATGATAGGTAACACTGAGCAATTGCCACAAGACAGGCTTCATTCTCAATACTTCATCTCAGGATTTCTCAATCTCAGCATTACTAGTATTTTGGGATGTGTAGTTCTTTGTGATGGGGGCCTGTGTTACGCATTGTAGGATGTTTAGTAGCATCCCTGGCCACCCACAACATGAGAATTGCTTCCCCCAACCCCTGCTCCAGTTGTGACAGCTAAGAATGTCTCCAGATATGGCCAAATATCCCCTGAGGAGCAAAATTGCTCCCCTCCCCTGTTATATAAGAATCATTGCCTTGACCAGGTGCGGTGGCTCATGCTTGCAATCCCAGCACTTTGGGAGGCCAAGGCAGGCGGATTGCTTGAGTACAGGAGTTCGAGACCGACGTGGTGAAACCCCATCTCTACTAAAAAATACAAAACATTAGCTGGGCATGGTGGCACATGCTTGTAGTTCCAGCTACTCAGGGGGACTGAGTTAGGAGGATTGCTTGAGCCTGGGAGGTTGAGGCTGCAGTGAGCCCTGATGGTGCCTCTGTACTCCAGCCTGGGTGGCAGAGCGAGACCCTGTCTCAAAAAAAAAAAAAAAAAAAAAAAGTCACTGCCTTATAAATTAGTTATATAATCCATGCAAAAACCTAGACAGATTAGATGGTTTTATTTCTCCCATTTTAAGTTGACAAAACCAAAGCACAAAAGGCTGTATAACTTTCCCAACTGTACACAACTAAACTCATCTTAAAGTCCAGCCCTCCAGCACCAGAGCCTATGCTCTCCACCACTCTGTTCCATTCTCCTCTAAATTCCAAGCCCCAGTTTATTAACCAGAATCAGCAGAACTCTCAGAAGAGCTGGTAATTTCCCTGGCACCATCACTGTCTTGGGTGGATGTGCTGCCTCTTCCAGAGGCCTGGACAATAAAAAGTAAAACAAGAGTTAGATCAGATCTTTTCAACCTTGCCCTCATGTGTGAAACTACATTTCTCAGGACATCTCAGCTAAGAAGTTACTATAAAGTTTCAAGAGCAGTCACATAACAAAATTTCTCTAGTTTCATCTCAACCCACTATGGCCACCCTCACCTCAAGAATTTGAAAATTCCTTCCAAAATCTTTGGGCCCCTGATTTACTCAGAAACCACAGCTGGAACCACTTCAAGTGGGATCTTAGTGGGTGCTGTCTGAATTGATCAATTCCCATGCATTAGCTCATTTAAATTTTATAACAAGTATTTCACCCATTTAACTATAGGGGAAACTAAGGATTAAAGTGGTTAAATAACTTGCCCAAGGTCACTCACATTATTAGTCAGTATTCTTCCAAGAAACATAACCAAAAGGAGAAATCTATCTATCTACCTATCTATCCATCTATCTAGGGTCCATAAGACATTTTGATACAGGCATGCAATGCATAATACTCACATCATAGAAAATGGGACATCCATCCCTCAAGCATTTATCTTTCATGTTACTAACAATCCAATTACACTCTTTTAGTTATGTTAAAATGTACATTAAACTATTATTGCCCAGTCACTCTGTTGTGCCATCAAATACGAGATCTTATTCATTCGTTCTAACTTCTTTTGTACCCAGTAACCATCCCTACCTTCCCCTCAAACCCCTTCTCCACGACCCTTCCCAGCCTCTGATAACCATTCTTCCACTCTCTGTCTCCATGAGTTCAATTGTTTTGATTTTTAGATCCCACAAATAAGTAAGAATATTCAATGTTTGTCTTTCTGTGCCTGGCTTATTTCACTTAACACAATGACCTCCAGTTCCATCCATGTTAGGGCAAATGACAGGATCTCATTCTTGTGTATATGCACCACATTTTCATTATCCATTCATCTGTTGATGGACACTTAGCTTGCTTCCAAATCTTGGCCATTGCGAACAGTGCTGCAACAAGCATAGGAGTGTAGATTATCTCTTCGATACACTGATTTCCTTTCTTTTGAGTATACACTCAACCGTGGGATTGCCAGATCATGTGGCAGCTCTATTTTTAGTTTTTCGAAGAATGTCCAAACCGTTCTCCCTAATGGTTGTACTAATTTACATTCCTGCCAACAGTATATGAGGCTTCCCTTTCCTTCACATCCTTGCCAGCATTTGTTATTGCCTGTCTTTCGGATATAAGCCCCTTAGACATCTTCAGACATGCCGGAATCCTGGAGTGGACGCAACATCCACTCTTTCTCCAAAGGTGCTCCAGAGATCACCTGCATCAAGCTACCCTGGAGCAGGGATCATGAAAGCTGTGTAGTTTCTCAGGCAGGTGATCAAGGTCAACATCATCACACTAAGTCGCTTGTTAATGTGTAACCTTGATATGATGTGATGAAAATGACACTTTATCTCTGTGGCCTTCCCCCCAGTCTAATCACAAGAAAAATATTTTACAAAATATTTGGCCAGTACTCCTCAAAAACATGGACAGTCCAAGACACTATCATGCCCAAGAGGAGGAACCTAAGGAGACATGGCAACTAAATGTAATGTGGCATTAGGTAAAAACCAAGCAAATAGGAAGAGAGGATAGACTTTAATTAATAATAATGTATCAATATTGGTTCACTAGAGATGACTAACGTACCATACTTATGTGAGGTGTTAATAACATGGAAAACTGGATGTGGGGTATATGAAAACTTTCTCTTTTTTATGACACAGAGTTTTGCTCTTGTTGCCTAGGCTGCAGTGCAATGACATGATCTCCACTCACTGCAACCTCTGCCTCCCTGGTTCAAGCGATTCTCCTGCCTCAGCCTCCCTAGTAGCTGGGATTACAGGCCCCCGCCACTACACCCAGCTAATTTTTTGTATTTTTAGTAGAGATGGGGTTTCACCATGTTGGCCAGGCTTGTCTCAAACTCCTGACCTTAGGTGATCCACCCACCTCAACCTACCAAAGTGCTGGGATTACAGGCATGAGCTACTGCACCCAGCTCATGAAAACTTTCTGTACAATCTTTGCAAAAAAAAAAAATGCCTATTTTCAGGCCTCATGCTAGTCCTTCAGAATTAGATTATCCTGAGTGGGATGCAGGCACCTACATATCTAATAAGACCCCCAGTTTTGAAAACTATTGTAGGCTTAGCTGGAACTCCTACTACACTTACAAGGCAAGACCCTTGCAGCCACCTGCTCACCTGCCCAAAAGAAAGGTTCAGAAGCTTCGACAGAGACAAAGTTCAGTACTAAAGAGTAGATACTTAGCTTCTAGAACATAGCAGCCAGTTCCTTTGTCTCGTGTATTTTATTGCCATCAAATGCCTCTGAATAGAAATCATCAGTTCAATTTTTGTCCCATAATTGGATTTGAACCTCTTGCAATAATGATGCTAATAAAATTACCTCTAATAAGATACCTAAACTGCATTTTTGCACTCTGCCATTAACAAAGTAAAACATTTGATGGTTAATTTGTCCTGCATCTTGGTTCACCACTGTATCTCTCAAAGAGTAACAAAACCAGCCGGGCACAGTGGCTCATGCCTGCAATCCCAGCACTTTGGGAGGCCGAGGTAGGCAGATCACGAGGCCAGGAGATTGAGATCATCCTGGATAACACGGTGAAACCCCGTCTCTACTAAAAATACAAACAATTAGCCGGGGATGGTGGAGGGCGCCTGTAGTCCCAGCTACTCGGGAGGCTGAGGCAGGAGAATGGCGCGAACTCGGGAGGCAGAGCTTGCAGTGAGCCAAGATCGTGCCACTGCACTCCAGCCTGGGTGGCAGAGTGAGACTCCATATCAAAAAACAAAAAAAAAGAAGAGTAACAAAACCAATATTTATAAAAGTTTTCCATGGTTCCGGAAATTTTTCATCAGGCTTGAAAGAGCTAAGTAACTACTCCTCTGTAACAGATTTCTGACATGAATATAATGAAAATGCCACCATTCCTTACTTGAATTAAGATATATCAGGACCAAATTATAATGTAGCGGTAACATGCAAACAGAACATGATGAAGAGGAAAGACAATTAAACTTGAGATCAGAGTCACAGGTAGTAGACCATGTTGCAGTTACTTACCAGCTTTGTGGCTTCGGAGCAGTGACCTGAACCCACATTAGCAAAATGATCAGTTTGGAATAGAAGACTTGTAAGATCCATTTGAGCTCTGAAGTTTTCACTATGGAATCTCAAAGCCAGGAGTTAGTCTTGCACCCAGTATCACAGCGTTAAAACCTGTAAACTCAAAATAATTTAGAACATAATTCAGAAACTAATGATAAAAGGTAAATGTAAAACTTGATTAGTCTTAGTCCTTGAGAATGATGTCCCACAACATGAACTCAGCCAGTATCAAAGGCATTCAAAGATGCCTTTCAATCCATTTTGCCTCTATTACGAATGCTGCCATGTGAGACAGAGACCCAAGGATAAAAGCTGACAAGTAGTAGAGAATAGAAAAGCCCCATAAAACAGATGTTTTAAACATGAAGCAGGTATTGATGTTTATTTATACCTGGCTGCTGCATAGATTGACATTGTTAAAATTTCAAAGTAGAGTTTCTTCCCCACAGACAAGAGACAATGAAAACAAATAGATAAGTCACAAAAGAAATAAAAATGGTAAACAAGCATATGGAATAATGTTCAATCTAACTAATAAACATGCAAATTAAATCAACAAGGAGGTACCAATTTTTTTCCTTACCAATATTTTTTACTAGTGTATATTTCAGTGATGACAAAGATATAGTGAAACTATGTTCTCATACATCACTGGTAAGTGATAGCATAAATTTGTACAGGTCTTTTGGAAAATACGTGATGATAAGCATAAAGAATGATTTATATATTCATGACCTTTGATTCTGCAATTTCACTAAGAACAGAGGACAAAGCAATATGCATGAAGATGTTCACTGCAGAGAAAAATTGGGAACAGCCTCTAAAAGTCCAAAAATAGATGAAAGATTGTAAACTTTGTTGCATCTACTCAAATACTATATAGCTTTGTAAAAATGATGTTCTCAGAGGCTATTTAGTAACATAAAATGTTTATGGCTTGAGAAATGTGGTAAACTATCAGATCATATATATATATATATATATCTTTGGCTTATACAATGTTTTTAAAATTTTAATTTAGTGAATATTTTCATACTGAGAAAATTTACACAAAAATATGTTTGTTTGACTCTACTAAAAAAATCAGAATAACTGGCAAAACTGAGCCCTTGTACATGACAATTATTTGCAGCTAAGTAATAACTATTCCCTTTAGGACAAAAAACATATAACCCCCTTTGATCCACAGTCCCAATCCAATGACTCTTGAAAGCATTGAAGTTCACAATCCCTGACCTAAATTTTAAAATCAGGGTTTAAAATTATACATATAGGCCACGCACAGTGGCTCACACCTGTAATCCCAGCACTTTGGAAGGCTGAGCTGGACGGATCACCTGAAGTCAGGAGTTCAAGACCAGCCTGGCCAACATGGTGAAACCCCGTCTCTACTGAAAATACAAAAATTAGCCAGGTGTGGTGGCAGGTGCCTGTAATCCCAGCTACTTGGGAGGCTGAGGCAGGAGAATTGCTTGAACCCGGGAGGCAGAGGTTGCAGTGAGCCGAGATTGCACCACTGCACTCCACCCTTGGCAACAGAGGGAGACTGCATCCCAAAAAAATAATTATTATACATATAAATTTTAAATATGCACATAAAAAACAATGAAATATCCCAAATTGCTATGAATGCTTGGTTGTCTTACAGTTCTGATATTATAGTTGATTTTTCTTTTTTTTTTTTTTAATTTTCTGCACTAATCTTTTGTTTGGAAAATGGGTTAGAAATTAGAAATTAGAAACCTGAGCCAATGTGACCTGTCAGTAAATATCCAGTCTTTTAGTAAATACCAGCCATCTCCAGCAACAACAACAAAAAAAGAAAGTGAAGACCATATATTTCTTTCCCCATAATCTTGTAACCAGGTGGCATGTTACCATGAAAGCAAGTGTTGGCCCAAATTCTTCTAAACGTACAACTCTTATTGTTCAGAAATTCTACCTTTGCTTCCTGTACTCCCAAATAAGTCCTCCTTTCTGTTCTCAGGCACAACTATTGAAATAAAAGTTTCAATGAAATGGGAGCAAAGTTTCATTCTTAGGCAGACACAACAATATTCCAATAATAAGATCCGACAACATATTGTCAGGTGTGTGAACTAGATAAAAAACAAATAGAGCTCTAGGCCTTGAGTACCGCTGGGTTTGACAGATTTTTAGTATCTTCTTCCTAGAAAAGGTGACGGAAACCAGACAGAAGAGTATTCCTAGTATCCTTTACACAGCTTAATAAACTTTTGGATACAAATTTTGATGAAGATAATTGAAATGATTAAGCAACCATCTTTAGAAAGTGGATTCCTGATGAGGATACTTCAAATGCTAACTATATGTTTCTAAAATATATGATAAAGTTCAGTTACACATATGCATATTTCACACTACTCATGTCAAAAATGTTTAAAATAAATTGTTGCATAAAAACTACAGATGTTGGCCGGGTATTTGGGAGGCTGAGGCAGGTGATTCACAAGGTCAGGAGATCGAGACCATCCTGGCTAGCACGGTGAAATCCCGTCTCTACTGAAAAAAAAAAAAAAAAATACAAAAAATTAGCTGGGCGTGGTGGCAGGCGCCTGTAGTCCTAGTTACTTGGGAGGCTGAGGCAGAATGAGTAAACCTGATGTTGGTTTTTTAAAAAGTAATGATCTGTAGGCTTAAGCTTCTTCTAGCTATTATGTCATAATTTTATTTTTGTATTTCTAATTCTATTCTCTCCAAATTGATTATCTTTACATACTTAGAACATAGGTGAGAAACAATATCAAATAAATCCCCTATAGCTAATAAGTGATCAAACGATGAGACTCAAGCTAAAATCTGGTTGCCTGACTTAGTTCTCCACAACCTGGTGTTCTAAACCCATAGGTTAAGTGACTTGAAAACTGGATACCGAAATGCCCATCCATAGTGTGTCAAAACAGAAGATGGAAGAATATTCTAGAAGTTAATAACACTTGCTGAAACATTGTAAATAGCAAGTTCGAAGTGGCGATATTCATCCTGTACGTGGTTGTGATTTAGTAGTTACGAGAGTATACTCTCTTCACTGCAAAATATTTCTTGTGATATTAGTAATAGAAAGTGATCCGAGGAAATGAATAAATACATTAATTCAATGGAAAGGAAGCCAGGGTTGTGCCATGATCCCTCTCTGGGCATTGGAAAGTAGTCAAATAAATTGGTTTCTCTTCCAAAAGTTACTGCCATTAGTCAGATAACACCTAGGGAAACTTACATTTAATGTCCTCACTAAAGAAAGGATACTTGATGATAGTCTTGAAAAACCATCACAATGGAAAATATGTGATAGTGATTGTATTGGCAACTCAGATACCGTCACAGTTGGGTTCCCTGAGGGAAATTATTTTGAGATGGAGATTGGCATGAAAGAAGTCTATTAGCAAATTCCTGTGGAGGAGAGAAGGAAGACAGGCTTGGAGAAAGGGAGAGATTTAACAAAAGCCTCAGCCAACCTAATAGGGAAACTCTGGAGCAATGTAAGAGAGAGAGAGTGTGTGTGTGTGTGTGTGTGTGTGTCCATCATAAATATTTTCTATCTCAAGGGAATACAGTTTTTGATCTACCATTCTGATGGGTAGAGAAACAACACATTTGACAGAAACCACAAACATACCACAAACATAAAAACCATGTAGCTGACATTGTCTTAATCTATTCTAGCCAAGGTTTCCCATCTGGTACAGATGCTGCAGTTAGGGTTACTACTTGGCTGAGTTTTCAATAGTCCACTTTCATCCTCCAGTGTCTAGTTTTTATAGAGGTCAGAGTGGTGAATTAAATGGAATTATGATATGACTCAACATTCCCTCACGCTTTAGGTCTTGAAGGGTAGCACTAATCTCTGCCTTCACATGGGATGGAATATTAATTTTGGTTTACTATCTTGGCCAGGAGGTGGGGCAGTTTCAGAGGCTTCCACATGGCTTTCCGTTTAAGACAATTCTAACACACACACCAAGAAAGGAATGGCGGTTCTGTCAACTCCCAAGTATGTTCAGTCTGATTATTTATTCTGAAAGTAAGGAGATGACAGGGAGTCTAAGTAGTGAAATGATCATTTATTCTGAAAGTAGTATCGACAGGGACCCTACCATTGGGTAGAGCCGTGAATTCAGTGGACCTAGTGCTAAGTAATACATGGAAAAGAACTCCTTGTATTATCTGAATCCCATATGCCCCTCGCTTCAAAAGGTGGACTCTAGTGATACTCTGGTCCTGAAGTATCAATGTTAGCTTGGACCTTGTGTCTCAGCACCCTCAGATTATTCATGTACTCCCCTTCCCCAGTATACAGTTATCCAAGTAAATAACCACAGGGACATCATTGCTATACACACTTGCAGTGGTTTTACAAAGAGCTTCTTGGAGATCTAGACTTTCCTTCAATCAGCAGTTTCTGCATTTGGAAAATAACAAAGGTCTGAAAATTTGGCAAAAGATTACGACCTTTTATTAAGGTGGCTGTGCCCTATCTCCTGATCACCCATCCTTGAGGTCTTTCGAAGGTATCGTTTGAGCAATACTCATTTTATACCTATTTTGCTCCTAAAGATGCCATGTTCCATTAATTGTCTCCAAAGCTCTGTGCAGGAATCCTTCAACCTGGCCACTCATTGTGATAATTGTATCCATTTGTCTTCTGATAGTGACTCACTGCCATTGGGCCTCTGTTCTTCCATGTCCATTGCTGTCAGTGAGCTCACTTCTGTAACAGCATCTGGCCTTCAGAACTGCCACTGAGCTGCTCAGGGATGCTGGTGCCCTCTGACCAATGCATTCCTTATCCCTTTAGTACATGTGTCCTCTGTGCCTTCCTGGGTGTCCCTTTGCCCTTAAGAAAGCATAAATAATATTCTGTGCAATACATCCATGAACTGTAAAACCAGGTGTTTGATCTACTAGTTATAGGGTTTTTCCCCTGGTGTGTTTTAAAATTAATGCTAATGTAAAAACTTCAATCCATCTACCACCCAAAATCAACCTGCATACACAGATGAGCCTTTAAGAAGTACTAAAGTAAGAAAATAAAAAAGGAGCACTAAAGTAGTCGATAGGGAGACAAAAAGTGGGAAACTCTCTGGCCTGCCACACATCTGTGGCTCCTGGTCCTGCCAAGCACACTGTGACATCTCCAGCGGCCACCTGAGGCACCCTTGCACCTCTCTCATGCACTGCCGTGTCCATTGGACTTTAGCACACATCTAATCCTTGACTAGCTTTAGGATGATGGGAGGTCCTTAAACCCATGAGTGTTTCAGCCTCTCTGCCCTTTAATTTAAAGGGATTATGGGAAAGAATATCTATCCCTTCTTATGTCAGAAATATAACACACATCCAGCTGAAATGTAAATACAGGAGTCTTTTAATTCCTTGTAAGGAAAATTTCCTGGATAATTCCATGTATTTTAATAATCACAGAGATAGTCCTATACTTATTCATTATCAAAAATACTGTGGTAACAATTTATACTCTATAGATGCAAACAATCTCATCTATTTTGACATAAAAAAGGCGGAAAGGCAAAACGCAAATTCTGAGACAGAGATTAAAACAACACAACATCCTTAGATTTGTTTATTTTATTGTTTGTTTCACTATTTGAATGTTTATCTTGCAAGAGCCTACAGAAGTGAGAGAAAATATCTGCAGGCTAATTTTACATAACATGAGACAAAGATTAAGCACTAAATATAAAAAATAAAACTTTTAGTTTACTTATTAAACTAGGAAGAATTTTCCTGAAACACAGCAGTTAAATTGGTCTGCAATGCATTAATAAATGGAGAACACGGATCTTGCCTATGAAATATTTTAAACACTGTGGACGCTACCAAAAAGCTCATTGGTATACAAAAATTTTCAAGTCACAATCTTCTAAGCAGACTAAATACAAGTTAGTTTTTAACCTGAATTCAGAAGTGCAAAATCTGTAAAAATAAAAATATTGTCATGTTCTCAGCAATCTATGGATTAAACTTACAAATCCTTAAAGTCTTTTCAGTAAAATAAACCGTGATCTCTTGGTAAGTTCCTTGCTTAAGTGGCAAGTAACTTTTGAAGCTGGACTTCTCAAACTGTAGAGAGAAGCAACCTGCATTCGCAGAATTGCTCCGTTTTGAAACTTATCTTCTGAACAGAAGAAGGTCCAGCAAAGATCTTCAGCGCAATACTCCCTGCATATGTGCAAAAGTCTGCATGAGAGGTCCCCCCACAGGTGCAGCTGCCAGCCAATGAACCAGAAACAGATGAAAGACAAGAGAAGAAAACAGAGGTCAAACGCTTCAGTTTACAGATGCTATTCCAGATAAAATGCCAAGGGCATGGCCGGGAACGGTGACTCACGCCTGTAATCCCAGTACTTTGGGAGGCTGGGGCAGGCAGCTAACAAGGTCAGGAGATCGAGACCATGCTGGCTAACATGGTGAAACCCCATCTCTACTAAAAATACAAAAAATTAGCTGGGTGTGGTGGCACGTGCCTGTAGCCCCAGCTACTCCTGAGGCTGAGGCAGGGAAATCACTTGAACCCAGAAGGTGGAGGTTGCAGTGAGCTGAGATCGCACCACTGCACTCCAGACTGGGTGACAGAGCAAGACTCCATCAAAAAAAAAAAAGCCAAAGGCTTTTGGAATAGAAATGGACAATATAGGCCGGGCGCAGTGGCTCAAGCCTGTAATCCCAGCACTTTAGGAGGCCGAGACGGGTGGATCACGAGGTCAGGAGATCGAGACCATCCTGGCTAACACAGTGAAACCCTGTCTCTACTAAAAAATACAAAAAACTAGCCGGGAGAGGTGGCGGGAGCCTGTAGTCCCAGCTACTCAGGAGGCTGAGGCAGGAGAATGGCGTGAACCCGGGAGGCGGAGCTTGCAGTGAGCTGAGATCCCACCACTGCACTCCAGCCCGGGCGACAGAGCGAGACTCCATCTCAAAAAAAAAAAAAAAGAAATGGACAATATAAAAAGATAAGAGAACCAAGTATCAATAATGTTAGGAATTTAAAATGCATGTACCACACATGAACACAGAACTCTTTAAATGCAGCTGTAGGAACCTCCATTTGGGTCTCCCTTCTGAGCAGCACTCCTTGTCATTTCTTTTTTTTTCTTTTTTTTTTTTTTTTTTGAGATGGAGTCTTACTCTGTCACCCAGGCTGGAGTGCAATAGTGCAATCTTGGCTCACTGTAACCTCACCATCCGGGTTCAAGTGATTCTCCTGCCTCAGCCTCCTGGGTAGCTGGGATTAAAAGTGCGTGCCATCACACGTGGCTAATTTTTGTATTTTTAGTAGAGACAGGGTTTCATTATGTTGGTCAGGCTAGTCTCGAACTCCTGACCTCATGATCCACCCACATTGGCCTCCCAAAGTGCTGGGATTACAGGTGTGAGCCACCACGCCCAGCCACTCCTTGTCATGTCTGTCATCTGATACATCTATACTTCTGAATAATCATAACTGATACTCAAAGCGATGCCCTGACACCTCCAAGGCTCTACAAAGTGACCAAATCAGAGAGGTCACATCATACCTAGTATTATTTTGGGGTTAGTATACATTTTATAATACTTATTTTAAAATTGGTAATCCATTTTGGGACTCAATGACAGCTCTCTCTATTAATCACATTGTTTTATTAACTGAAATAGTACACTCTGTCAGTAGGATTAACGATCAGAGATTATGATACAACTAAAACCAAAGCTGGGGCAATCGGGTCTTGGAATGGAACCACCCATTATGAACTATCCATCTGACCAACTCTGTAACTTTCTTCCTAAATGTGAGATCACCAAGGCGTTTCAGTGCACCCTGCACAATTCATGGGGCAGGGTCCTCAGATTAAAGACTTTGCATTTATGTAGAATTCATTATCATTTTTCACTAAGCAAACTCTCTATTTGCTCACTCTCTTCTACATGTAATTGTCCAACTTTGGTTGACTGCTGAGTCCTCATGGAAGGATTCCCATTCTGTCCCTGAGCCTCTCCTTTAGGGACTTGGAAATGGAAGGTAGTGCAGTTCTTTCTGGCCATCTGCCAGGCATGGAACCCCAGGCTTCTTGGGGTAAGTTCGACGAGCAAGCTTAAAGAACTCTTCTGCAGCATCAAGTGCAATGAGACGGTCCTGCAAAAACGAACAACAAACCAAAAACCTGCTGGCAAGATAGGAACCAAGACATGTCAATAGGAAAAATCAATCTAACAACAATAAAACCCACCCTGAAAATGACAATGAGCAAGTAAGACGTTTATTAATTTTTTCCTAACAAATGTAGAGACACACCTTAATCCTTTACTTACGTTATCCAAGAAACATTTCCCCACTCCGTAACATCCTTTCAGATTATTTTTTACTCTTATAGGTTGTATAAACAATACTTCTCACATCTCTTTGACCTACAAGTGGTTCAGAAAACAGACTACACAGTAGAATCCACTGAAAAAATACAAACTCTTGAGCTGGAACCCAAGCCTCAGTAGGTCTACGTGTGATACGGAAATCTGAACTTTTAAAGCTCTTTAGGTGATTCTGATGCTGCAGGCCACTGGGAATCAGAGTATATAATGCCAGCATCTGCCACCTCATATGTGATAGTGATGATGGTGTTGGAATAAGTAGGATAGTGAACAGTTTTTAAAAGGCAAACAATTAAGGCAAAATTAGGGCAGATGACAAAAAGCATCCACTTACCACAACAAAGAGATATCTCTCTGAGAGCTCCCAACTTGTTGGGAAAATATTGGTTTCTTCAGCCAGTTTTAACAACATCTCTCGAGCTTTCCTTGTGTTTTTCGAATCACTGATGGTGCTGAGTTTAGTCACTGACAACAAAGAGTCAGCTTCCTTTTGAAAACCTAAGGTAGAAAAATGTACCACTCATGTATAGTGGTCCCAGATTAACGAGTGTCCCGCAATACGGTCCCCACAGGAGATTACAAGCAGACCCATGTGGATTCTGTACAAGTATAAAGCATCAGAAAACTGAAGCCAAAGGCACCATTCCATGTGCTGCCTCCCAGATCTCTGTGATTGGCAGGATATTTAATTACAATTCTTTTGGTATTTTTTTTTTCTCTTTGTTAACTTTTCCCTCAGAGCCTCAGATACTCATCCACCAGCTGCTTGCCACCTTGTTTCTGGTTTGAAGCCCTCTTTCCTGTCCTTCCTACTGTTTACCTTCTCCCCTGTCCCCAGAATTCCTACCTGCCTCCCAGCCTGCAAAGTGGTTCCCTCCAGGCTGTCCTTCTCCAAACCTAGATTTCTTTCCTCACGGTAATACGATTAGCTGGTAAAAATCACTTACCCAAAAGTATAAAGAACTCAAAGACTTAAACCTACTTGGAGTAACTTACATTGTTTAAAAAAAAAAAAAATGGCTATTAGCTCACAACAATACTGGATGTGCAAAGAGGGCAGAGGTCCCATCCCATCCCATTGCATGCCAACCAAAGCAACAGAGACTGGTCACATGGCACCCCACACTTGAAAAGTGATGATGACAAGATGTCATGTTCTCTTCCAAAGCAAAAGGATCAAGGACTTCAGAACTGATCAATTCACTTTTTAAACACTGAAGCAGGATTATTTTATAATGTGGGGATCACATTTATTACATCACAATCCTGGGACAACTGAGAAAAATCGTTATCATTAACCATTAGTGATGAGGGCAGGTATCCAACCTAATGTCACAAGTATTTTTGCCAACCCTGAAGCTTTTCTTCCATATTTCTTCTGAAATTCTACACTGAGTTTTGCTGTCTGTCTTGCAAACAATATTTCTCCCAACCTGCTTCATCATACAAAGCTATGACTAATTGGCCAATACCCACATCTAATTAAATTAATGTACAATGCCAAAAAAAAAAAATGGTAGTGCCTATATGACTGCACTGGCCTGTGTACCCTATACTAGGGACAGATGGAGTAACACATGGCAGAGTGTTCCAGAAGACATGGACTGGTGACAACAGAAACATCAGGCATTTATGCATGAGGATATAAGAGCAAGATTGGGAAAATAATTAGTACACGGTAGCCTTAATCAGTCAATTATTGACATTCCTTTTATAAAAACCATGGTGGAGAAATTGAAGAATATGATCACAACTAGTTATTTTTACCATTTCACAATCTCTTTCAGACTTTTTTTTTTTTTTTGAGATGGAGTCTGGCTCTGTCGCCCAGGCTGGAGTGCAGTGGCCGGATCTCAGCTCACTGCAAGCTCTGCCTTCCAGGTTTACGCCATTCTCCTGCCTCAGCCTCCCGAGTAGCTGGGACTACAGGCACCCGCCACCTTCCCCGGCTAGTTTTTTGTATTTTTTAGTAGAGATGGGGTTTCACCGTGTTAGCCAGGATGGTCTCGATCTCCTGACCTAGTGATCCGCCCATCTCGGCCTCCCAAAGTGCTGAGATTACAGGCTTGAGCCACCGCTGCCCGGCCCTCTTTCAGACTTACCTAAATCTTCTAAGATGCGCTTCCATCTGTTTCTCACTTCCCTTCGAACCTGCCGCAGGGTATGGATATCATAGTTGAGTTTCTGCCACTCCTGTAGGAAAATCAAAGTTTAGTTTTGTTTATACCCCTTGGCTTAAACCTCTATCTCATTCCCAAACTTCATGTTGCTTAAACACATGGCTCTTCTCTTTTATCAATCTTCAAAGCATGCCTAAAAGAAGAGAAGGAGACGGATGAGATAAAGTTGATAGGAATAGTATCAGCTTCCACTGCTGGAGAATCTGCTCTGCACCAGGTGATATGGCACCTTGCATAAATTATCTTACTGAAACTCTTCACATTACATAGTCTCTCAACTTAGTGATCTCACTTGTAAAGTGGAGTCAACAATGATAAATATTTCATTTAAGAATGTTATAAAGACTGATGGCATACAGAAAGCACAATATCTGCATACAGTGAGCACCTAATAAAATCTATATATTATTAAAGCCATTTTATAGATACAGTAACTGAGGCCCAAAGAGCTTCATTGGCTAATCCAATGTCATCAGCTAATAGGTATCAGAATAGATATTTGAACCCAAGTCTGGCTCCAAAGTTCATAAGAAACTGACACACACAAAAATCTATGTCTCCTTTTGTAGTCAGAATAAAGTAGACCTGAACATCCCAAGTTTCTTGATTCCTGGGCAATGTTTCCTTCACCATATCTCAGCAACATTCTTTTTTACTTATATTCCTTTGATAGGATGAATCTGTCACAAATTCAACTTTATGAACTGATTAAAGTTCTTTATCAGTCCTATGTATAGGACGCCATCATGTTGTTCCAATACAGAACTTGAATCTTTTAGGAGCATTAGGATCTTTATTGAGATAAGTGTGCCTTTAAAATGTCAAAGAAATTTGTTTTTAACGAGCCTTGTCACTATGGAGCAGTCATTTTATAGAGTATACCTTTTACTGTTTCTTAGCAAAGACATTAACCACACAGCTATCCTAATGCACAGCCCAAAAGAACATCATTCTAAATGCTCAATTTAGGACTCAAGTTATATGATATTTTGACTCCTCTAACTGAAAATGTTTCAATGATGCCATTATTTCTCTACCAAGTTCTGCTCAAGGCTTGCCTTGTTGATTGCTAATCAACTCATGACTGGTTAAGAAAACCCAATTTAGCTGCCTTTCCCAAATGTTTATAGATACCACTTTGAAAAAAAAAAGTAGCAAAACCAATTGTGTTTTGTTATGACTGCATTTTAGATCTTGAATCTGCGGATGTGCCATCAGCAGGCCGTGGGCTTTCAGCTATTTTCTAGAAGTCAGGAAGTGGCAAGTTTGAACACTTTCGCCTGGTCCTCTTGTATTTTACCAAAGACATGTTGAATGTGCATGTGCACGTGTGCATGGTGATTGGGGTCTGAGACAAAGTCTGTGACCTTGGAAGAGGGCAAAGTTAACTAAGTCATATAAGAAATATGCAACCCTGGCCATATCTTTAGTATCATGTTAAAGCATACCTATCTCATCCCCCACAGACTATATAAGTTGTAGGGGGAAAAACTCAAGTACTGCTGTCTTCATTGGATGGGCCTTATTATACTTACTTGGCCACTCAGTATAGCATATTGGAAAATACTGTGGGTGCTGAGCCTGAGTGTCTGGGTTTGAATCCCAGCTCTGTTATTTACTGACAGCCTGACTTCAGAGTTCTTAACCTCACTGTTCCTCAGTTGCTTCATCTGCAATATGGGGATAATAAAACTACCTACCTCATTGGCTTATTGTGAGGATCAGATGAGTTACTACAAGCCCTTAAAATGGAGGTTGGTCCACATGCTCCTCCAAATCAGTGTAGCACAATTAAGAAACAATCCTAGGTCAGGCGCGCTGGCTCACGCCTTTAATCCCAGCACTTTCGGACACAGAGGTGAGCAGATCACTTGAGGTCAGGAGTTCCATACCAGCCTGGCAAACATGGCAAAACCCTGTCTCTACTAAAAATAATAATAATAATAATAATAATAATAATAATACAAAAATCAGCTGGAGGTGGTGGTGCACACCTGTAATCCCAGCTACTCAGGAGGTCGAGGCAGGAGAATCGCTTCAACTCATGAGGCAGAGGTTGCAGTGAGCCGAGATCACACCACTGCACTTCAGCCTGGGCGAGAGTGAGACTCTGTCTGAAAAAAAAAAAAAAAAATCAGAAGGCCAGGTGTGGTGACTGACACCTATAATTCCAGCACTTTGGGAGGCTGACGCGGACAGATCACTTGAGGTCAGGAGTTCAAGACCAGCTTGGTCAGCATGGTCAAACCCCACCTCTACTAAAAATACAAAAAATTTGCCGGGTGTGGTGGTGTGTGCCTGTGGTCCCAGCTACTTGGGAGGCTGAGGCAGGAGAATTGCTTGAACCTGGGAGGCAGAGGTTGCAGTGAGCTGAGATTGTGCCACTGCACTCCAGCCTGGAAAACAGAGCAAAACTCTGTCTCAAAAAAAAAAAAAAAAAAAAAAATTCCTCTAGGACTCAGAATTATTTCTACTATGAGCATGGAAGACATGATACATTACGTTATGCAGTATGCAGTTTGTGAGGACCTCCAGAAGAAAAATTTATCTGCTCTAAGTATCAGATGGTTTTATCTTTCCTAAAGATTATTTCATCTTTCTGGATGCTGTAAATTTTATAACTGATCCGTTTCCATTTGTGCCTGAAAATTTCAAGTCCTTTCATGAAATATATATATATATACAGGATTTCACAAGCATTTTTGAATTACTTCAATTTCTGGCTACTTTTTATGTCTTTATTCATATTTTCCTCTTTCTTTCCTGTCTTATTCTAGTTTATCTTATCTCACTATACTTTCATGTAAGTTGCCTTAACTCCTTTTAGATAAAAAGATGGCAGTAAAATAAACGAAATATTAGGCAGAATTACACTGTGCTTATTCTCAATGAAAATGACCCTGCTTTCTGAAATTCATGAAAAGTGACCCGATTCTTAGTCACACTTGATTAGAGACCCACTCAATCCATGGATGAGTTGCCTCATATGTTCACACAACTTTAACTTGTGAAACGAACCACTAGGTGGCTTCGCCAACTTGCAATTAGAGGTCTCTACCAATTTTTCTTTTAGCTCCATAGGCTGATGTCTTAGGCCTTGTAGGCCTTGTTCTAAGTGCAGCCAAATCTCCGTTTTTCAGAGACCCATTCATCATTGGATCATCCAGGCTTTGGACTTCTAAAACATCCTTCCCTTCCTGCTGTCCACCTATTAGTCATTTTGCTATTCCTAAATATCCACAATGAATGTTATATGAATTCATTCAGTTTCAGTGCCTGTTATTCTGATAAAACATTTTATGGGGAAGCAACACATAACTAGTAATCAATATGAGATTAAAGATTTGCTAAGGATGAATCCATAGTTGATGCATCTTTGGATCCCACCTTCCCCTACCATGGTTTGGGGACAGCTTGCACATGACAGGTGCTTGTTAAAATTAGTGGAATGAAAATATGGATGTCATACTTCCATATTATTATTGTCTTCTTTTGACAGGATAGTCATGAATAATCATACATGAAAGTATCTGGAAATTTTACGCAAAATTTAAAGCTCTAAAACCAGTAGAAGCATTGGTAGGGTTTTAACTAAGAATAGGCACTTGATTAAATAATTGGTAAGAGGAGAATCTGGATTCCTCTTAAACATGTGACTCTAAAGAATTGGATCTTGATATGGTTTGGCTCTGTGTCCCCAACCAAATCTCATGTTGAATTGTAATCCCCACGTGTTGAAGGAGGGGCCTGGTGGGAAGTGACTGGATCATGGAGATGGTTTCTAATGGTTTAGCACCATCCCCTTGGTGCTGTCTCGTGATAAGAGTTTTCACAAGATCTGGTTGTTTGAAAGCGTGTAGCACTTCCCACTTCTCTCTCTCTCTCTCTCTCTCTCTCTCTCTCTCTCTCTCTCTCTCTCTCTCTCCTGCCACCGTGTGAAGAAGGTGCTTGCTTCCCCTTCGCCCTTCTGCTATGAGTGTAAGTTTCCTGAGGCCTCCCAGCCATGCTTCCTGTATAGCCTGTGGAACTGTGAGTCAGTTAAACCTCTTTTCTTCATAAATTACCCAGTCTCAGGTGGTTTTTTATAGCAGTGTGAGAACAAGCTAATACAGATCGAAATGCAGCAAATGAAAAATAGTGATGTAAAAAATTTTATCCAATTACGTCTCTCCAAAACTAAAGAAACTAACTCCCCTACTCCCTGGCGTTAGAGTAAGTCTTCTGATGTCCCTCTCCAATTTTTAAATAGTAATGATTTATTTTTTTAAGTTTGAAACAAATAATTTGAAAATAACAGTTAAAGGTCCATTACATATTCTTCCCAAGTGACTTCAATGCAATTCTACCAGACATCAGAAGCTAAAGTCTTATTTTCTAAAATAATATTATTTGTTTCTCCTTAATTTCTGAAATAATGTATTCTGGTCAATGTGATGCGGTGGCCCTGAACTTTAACAATGGGTAAATTAGCAAAGGTGTAGCAAAAGAAAACATACTGAGCTAATTTCATAAGATACCTGAGAACAAGTCAAACTGAAAAACATAATTGAAAATCAATAATTGAAGATGTTTATAGCTGAATTCTTGGGGGTTTTTTCCTCATCAGTTGTTGGCCAAATCAGATTAGGGTTGCTAGATAAGAAGGTTGAGGCAACAAGATGAAAGGCAGAAAGAACTCAATGTCCTGCCACCATCAATGGCTAATTCTCCTCCAGCTTTCGATCCCCAGGAGCTGACCTTGACCTTGAGTCCTAATTTAAGCTCCTCAGATCACTTTCTCATGCATAAAACTAAAACAACATTTGATTCTTTGACCAGCATCTTCCCATTTCCCCTACCCTTTATTCCCCAGCAATGACTATTCTATGTTTCTACGGGTTTGACTTTTTTAGGTTCCACATATAAGTGAGATCATGCAGTAATTGTCTTTCTGCACTTGGCTTATTTCACTTAGCACAACGACCTCTAGGTCCATCCATGTTATCACAAGTGGCAGGATTTCCTTCTTTGTTAAGGCTGAATAGTATTCCATTGCAATATATTTAATAAATTATCTTTATCCATTCATTCATCCAGGAACACTTAAGTTGTTTCCATATCTTGGCTATTGTGAATCATGCTGCAATGAACACGGGGGTACAGATATACATCCCCATGGTATATATATGGTGACTATGGTTAATAATACTATATTGTTTACTTGGAATTCAAGATGATTTTAAGTGTCCTTACTGCATGCACACACGCGGGCACACACTGATGGTAGTTATGAGTGGTAATGGATGTGGTAATTAATTTGACTGTGGCAATCACCACACAATGTATATGCATATCAAAGCATCATGTTGTATATCTTGAATATATATAATTTTCACTTGTCAATTAAATATTTTAAAACACAACATTTGATTCTCATCTATATTATTGATTGTAGACAAATGGGATAGTTTAAAAGTACTTTTTATTTCTTATAAAAAGGTGACTTACACACTTAAAGAAATATACTCTAACAATAATATATACATTTTAAATCACCTTAAACTCTTAGGAACATCTTCAAAAGAGATCAATTCATTTTTAATTATAAAAATTATATAATCACATAGAAATAAAATAATAAAGAGAACAGAAAGATACAAAATGAAAACTAAAGGTTTTCATTTTTCATTTAATCCTCTTCTTCCAGTCTAATTCCTCAGAGATAGCTACTGTTCAACGTTTCTTCTTCTCCTTTTTCTGATAGCTACTTCCATAACTCCAAGAATAGGCTTATACTTCCAATTTTCTCGTGTGTTAACTTTAAACTTCCTTGTACTCCCTCTATGAACAAAGAGTAACTTAGCTTTTCCTCTGTGCACACGTGCACTCTCTCTCTTTCTCTCTCTCCTTATCTCTCTCTGTCTCTCTCTCTCTCTCCCCTATCTCATTGCAAGGGAGGCTGGAAAAGTGAGGAAGCAGATTATTAATAGCACTTTGGACAACCACAATTCATCACCTAAGGTTGGCACCTTGCTGCCCCAAACAAAAACTGGGTTCTGATGGCAAGGAAGAAATAAAGGGCATGAACACCAGGGCAGCTAATATATTTGCCACAAGTAATATGATGTTTTCTTTGCCAACATCTGTTATCCCCTTCTCCCATCAATCTATTAAGTACACTGAGACTTTCCCTTGCAGAACAGTTGTAGTCTTAGCTATCAGAGCAGACACTGATTGGCTTATGCCAATAAACTCATTTTGGCTGTATATTAGAATCATCCAAGGAGTGTTTTAAAATAACCATGGATGGGATTCACTTCCCAGACCAATGACATCAGAATCCCTTGAAGGGATTCCAGGTTTGCAATCCAATGACCTAAGCCAACTGGCACAACCTATTGGTTCAGGGATGGGCACATAACCCAACTCAAGCCAAAAGAGAGGCCGTGAAATCCATGAAGCTTCTGGAGCAATCAGGAATGGTGTTTTCTCTCTCCTGCATAATGTGATATGAAGCTGCAAAATCAGGAAATGCTCTCATCACTTTGATTAGCCTGAGAAGAGCCAGATTAAACAAGAAGTAACACTCAAGAGAACAAAGTTGAAACAACCACAGAGATATAGAGCCTATGGATATTCTGAGCCTCCGGGTCAATTCTCGTCTGAAGTCAGACCTACTTCAGGAACTCTCTGTTATCTTAGCCAATCCATTTGGGTTTAGACAACTGGAGTTCTTTTTCTAGCCCTTGCATTGGAAAGATTCATGTTGCAAAGCCCACTCATTGAGTATATAAAGGACAATATAGATACCACACAAAGTGTTAGTTTCATATTTTGCCACCCTCGCCCTCAGGAAAAATGTTCAGTGCATGGATTTATCTAGCTGGGAATATATAGGGCTTACAGAGGATGAAGTGTTAATGGCTCTGCCTAGATCTCCATCTTTCTGTCCCAAAAGTGTCTTAGGCAATGACACAGATATAACAGCAGCCCTTGTCTGTAGCCAGGGCTTACTTTATGGTACCTCCCCTGAATTCTGTCCAGCAGAGCAAAGCCTCTGACTCTCATGAGATGTTGCTATAACAAAGGAAAGAGGTGGCTTATATCTAATTGGCTAATTTCTTCTGAAGATTCAAGCGAGAAGGGTCTAACTATGATTGACTTAACCGTTCAACTCTCTTATGAAGACAGGCTGAATCCTTCTGGCTGGATGTAATGACCAGTTCAAAGTTCACGTTTGATTAAAAACTTGGAGCTAAAATCTATTCACCATCTGAAGACCAACCATTAAGATGACTTTGTCTTTTGTCTTTCTTGGATGGTGAAAAACCATCTTCAGAGGAAGATGTTCAAACTCAGGCTAAAATGATCCTTATTGTATTTGATCCATGCACACGCACACACACACACACACACACACACACACACACACACACAGAACAACCAGAAGAGTATCACTCAAAATGTTATAGATGACACTCTGGTGAAGTTAGGTAATTTGCCCCATGCCCAACTGCAAACAGCAGCTAAGCCAGAACTCAAATCTAAATGCATCGAATTCCAAAGCCCACAGACCCTATAAAAAAGAAAAAAACAGAAAAGAATGACTATTGTTGTGTCCTCAAATCCTGCTTCTTTTTTCTTATGCATTCAATTGTTTTATTTTATTTTTTTAGAGAAGGAGTTTCGCTCTTGTTGCCCAGGCTGGGGTGCAATGGCACGATCTCAGCTCACTGTAACCTCTGCCTCCTAGGTTCAAGCAATTCTGCCTCAGCCTCCCGAGTAGCTGGGATTATAGGCATGCACCACAATGCCCAGCTAATTTTGTATTTTTAGTAGAGATGAGGTTTCACCATGTTAGTCAGGCTGGTCTCGAACTCCTGACCTCAGGTGATCCACCCACCTTGGCCTCCCCAAGTGCTGGGATTACAGGCGTGAGCCACCTCTCCTGGCCACACTCATTATTTATATGATTAAAAAAGTACTAAAGGCTCTGTCCCCCAGTCACTAGTATTCTCTCTGCAGGTAATTAATGTTACCAATTTTAGCAGCATTTTCCCCATAAATAGTAGCATATTATACCTTGCACTTTTCACTTTATAATATGTTTTAGTAATCAGTCTTTACGAAAATGTAAGATTTGGGCTCTTTCTTTGACTTTTTTACCATTTGGTATAGACAGAAAAATATTTTCCTACATGTGTCTTAAAACTTGAACATTCCTTAAGATTTTTTTGCTTCCTAGTCATTCTTTCCAATATCACCGTTGAAAAGTATTAAGTTTCCACATGGATTCATGCACTATACACAACCCTTCGGGAATTTTCATTTCAACTCAAACCACACACTAAAAGAATATGCCACACTGCTGGGATGATGACAACACTGCTTTACAAAAATTAAATACATCTAAATCACAGATTAAAAATTAGAGTTGTTAAATACTTTTACTTGAAAGTGGCAACTTCTTGGTAAAATGAATTCTTTGAATACGATGACTGTTGTCTTTTCCAGTTTTCACCCATTGACATCATCTTATGCTGCTTCCACTTAAAACGAAGAGGGATCATATTGACTGCTTCTCCAGTTTAGTCTTCTCTCGTTTTGTAGGTAGTGGGAAATATCAGATAAGGTGGAGAAAGACATATAATACACGATGGGGATCTGGATTGCCACCAGCATCTAAGAAATCCTCTCATGTTTGCCTTTCACAGAGAAATGTTAAACAGATGATGCAGACTAGGGTAGTTCTGCCACTACTAAAGAGTACACAGAACTGTTGATGTCAGTCTGGGGAAAGGTCTCCAGTAATGCACCGTGGGGCTCAATTTTGGAGCTGATTTTTATCAGTGACTCGATGAAGTCAAAGATCACAAAAGTAGAAAGGATTATTACTAGTACATGGAATTATAATGTCAAACGTATAACAAATAAAGCCTGTGAGGCACAATCTAAAGACCAAAATTTATTAGAAATAAATAAAAATACACTCTATTTTTAGGTTGAAAAAATCAACACAGCCAAAGCAGCAGAACTGCCTACACAGCAGTTCATGTGAAAGAAAGGCAGAGGGCTTAGATAAAACAAACATTACAATCTACCCAAAATGTGGCATTCATGAGGATTAATGAGTTTAAGAGATTAGAGTAGTGCCTAGGAAATAGTAAATACTCTGTAAATATTGCATCTATCTATCTATCTATCTATCTATCTATCTATCTACCTTCCTACCTACCTACCAACCTATCTAATCTATCAATCATCTATCTGCCCTTTTTTGCAGATGCCTTTAAATCCTTTTTGGGTTTTGTCAGGCAATACAGGAAATAACATGTTATATTAAAATAGCCTGTAGAAATTAAATTTCTAGAAATTAAAAATTTTATAGTACATTTCATTTCTTTTGGTGTTGCTTGTTGTTGTTTTTGGGCTAGTGTCTCACTCTGTTGCCCAGGCTGGAGTGCAGTGGCATGCATGATCACTGCTCACTGCAGCCTTGACCTCCCAAGCTCAAGCAATCCTCCTGCCTCAGGCTCCCGAGTTGTTGGGACTACAGGTGTGCATCACCACACCCAGCCACCACACCCAGCTACCACCCACCACACCACACCCAGCTTTTGTAGAGATGAGGTCTCACTATGTTACCCAGGCTAGTCTCAAACTCCTGGGCTCAAGTGATCCTCCCGGAGGCCTTGGCCTCCCAAATTGTTGGGATTATAGGCGTGAGTCACTATACATGGACTAAAAAGCATATAGTGTGTTTCTATATAAAGTCTAAAAATTATACTTCAGTGTTCCAGTTGGGGAGGGCTATGTTACCCTATGAGACGGATACCCTTATAATCCATCTTAAGATGAGGAAACTGAGACTGAAGTAACTTCCCCAAGCGCACACAGCAGGTAAGTGAAAAGCTGGGATATGAAACCCAGACAGTCTGGTTGTGCAGCCGACACATTGAGCCACTGTTCACACTGCCTCTTCGAACAGGACGGGAGAGGGTGGGCAAGGGAGGAAGGAAGAAAACGAAGTAGAAAAAATAGAGAAAAAACAACTGATTTGAGAAAAGATCAACCTGAAGCCACGCCTCCTCAGTTACGCCTGAGGAGAAACTAGGAAAACACGACTGAAATCTGGGGAGAAACAGAACTTTTCTAGAGGCAGAGATTCTCCGCATCCAGCAAAGGATGCTGCCAAACCCAGGGACGATCTTTTTCTGAAGGGTGGATTCACGGGACACAGCGCCCTGGTGCTTCCTCTGAGGACCTCAGCGCTCCTCTTCCTCCTCAGAGCCAGTGGCAGGACCCTCCAGCCCCTCCTACTTTTCCCATCCCTCCCTCCCCTACACCCTCCTCTCCACTTTGTCTCCACTTCATCTCTCAAGGAGTTTGATGAAGGCAAATCATTCCCCTCAAGAGGAAGAAAGAGAGGAAGCGGGCAGGAGCCGCACCGAGGAGAGAAGGTAAATATTTGGGACTGAGCTGTGATTGCAGCAGGGGGGCGCTGTGAGACTCCCTGATACTTTTCTGATATGAGGTTTCAGGCTTCCAGACTGAGAAACCCCCGGGAAGACTTACCTAAGGTGCTTCCTCTGCTCTTCCCACTTCCTTCCCCCAGCTCTTATCTCAAAAGAAAGCCTCTCCTTGGAAACCTCCCTGGACAGCATGCACCCTTCTTCCCCCAGGCCTGTGAGATTACAGTGTTAGGAGAACTCCTGATTCAGAACCCAGCCAAGTCCTCTTCAGAGTTCGTGCAGCAAACCAGTTTCACTCACTCACATGATGGGCCTCTTCCTCCCAGAGTTAATCAGCTGCACATTTTAACAAACATCCAAATGCTTGACGGCATTTGCCAAACCCAAGAGAAAAAGGATTCTGCAAGAAACAAGCTCACTTTTCTTCATAGGACAGCTGGCTGCACTGATGCAAGCAGCCACAGCTCCCTGCCCTTAACGAACTCCTCGACCTCCTCAAGCTCCAATCCATTCTCCATCCCTCCCTTCACTGCCAAATGGCTTAGACTGGGAGCCTCCATTGCTCTTCTCACTTCCTCCTACCCCCTGATCACCAGCCCCCAGCAATCTGCCTTCTTCAGGCCTGCTCTCTATGGAAAGGGCTAAGGTATTAATACTTCTCCCCATCCCACTAGTGACCTGATTTAGGGGAGTGTTATAGTCCTTTCCAAAGACCCTCACCGCCTCTAAAGTATTTAATCCTGATGGCCATACCCTTCTTAACATGGCTTTCTAGGTTTCTATGGGAAAGGGAAAAGGAGATGAGCATTTATTAAGTGCCCACTGAGTGCCATGGGTAGTAAGTCCCCCACCACCCTGTGAGGTGTGTATTATTATCCCTATTTGGGGGAGGAAAGCGACAGTATCCTGCCTAGAGTCTAAGTCAGGAGGAGCTCTGGGATTCGGGATCTGCTGCCTCTAAAGCACATCCTCCAACTGATCCCCCTCATTCTCAGCTCTCTTCCCTCTGCTGGTTCCTCTTCCTTCATTTCTTCCTTTGCAGTCCTTTCCTAAGGCTCTGTCTTAGGTCTTCTCACCTCTCTCTCCCTAGATAATTTCCCCTAATGCCTCAATTTCTGTTGTTACTACTTCTCTCTAGTGATTCCTAAGTCTCTTACTTTAGTCCTCACCCCAGGCCTCGGCTTCAGGTCTCAATTTCCACCTTTCTGCTGGATGTGTCCAAGTGGACAGGCTGCTGACATGTGGATGAGCCCAATCAGACTCCACCATCCTCCCACAAGTCACCCTTTCACCTTATGTTCCCAACTTTGTCAACTGCTGCTCACTCCCTTAATCCCATCTTCCAAATCTAAGCCAGCCACCTCAACTTGTTGACTTTTCCTCTGCAAAAGATTCTTACTCTTTTCTGCCTTACTTGGCCTGAATGCCTGCAGAAATTCGTTCCTCTGCTTCCAGAAGCTACATTCTCCAATCTCCTCCCAACCTGCTGTCTTCTCAATGATGAGACTGGGTCACTTCCCTCCCTGAAAACTGCAGTTGTTCCATACCACTTACTGAATAAAGTTTCAATCCCAGGAAGGTTACCCATGATCTGACCTTTCTGGTCTTGCTCCCAATGACAGCCATCCACACATAGTCTGCCTCTGACACTCGGGACCACCACTCTATCCTCCAGCACACCTTGAACCTGCATGCCTCGACCATGTTCATTCATGCCCTCCTTCCTCTGTGATCTAAATCCTACTCACCCCTCAAGGCTCAGCTCAAATGCCACCACCTCTGAGAAGTCTCTGCTGTTCTTACCAACTGAAAGTAACTACTGCTTGCTTTGAACTTCCTCAGCTCCTTTACAAAAATTGTTGTAGAGTTACTGACTGTATAGATACTCCTTTTTTTTTTTTTTAGACAGAGTCTTGCTCTGTCGCCCAGGCTGGAGTGCAGTGGCATGATCTCAGATCGCTGCAAGCTCTGCCTCCCAGGTTCATGCCATTCTCCTGCCTCAGCCTCCCAAGTAGATAGGACTACAGGTGCCCGCCACCACACCCGGCTAATTTTTTGTATTTTTAGTAGAGACGGGGTTTCACAGTGTTAGCCAGGATGGTCTCCATCTCCTGACCTCGTGATCCACCCACCTCGGCCTCCCAAGGTGCTGGGATTACAGGTGTGAGCCACCACGCCCGGCCAATACACTTTTATACCATAGGTATGTATAATGTCTCCTTTATTACCAGAGTATAGGCTACCTGACCACAAGAACCAGGATTCGCCCAGGTCCTACCCAGTGCTTTGTACACAGCAGGTCCTCCAGTGGGGCTGCTGAACTGCACTGCACATGATGATGCATGTAAAAGCCAAGTTCTGGCCGTGCTCAAGTGCCTATTGTGAATACAGAAAGTGGCACTAAATTTTATTGGAAAAAGCCACTTGGGCTATAATCCATGCCAATTCTGAACAAGGCAGGTTTATATAATTAAGATATTTGGGCCGGGCATGGTGGCTCATACCCATAATCCCAGCACTTTGGGAGGCCGAGGCAGGTGGATCACCTGAGGTCAGGAGTTCAATACCAGCCTGGCCAACATGGTAAAATTCCATCTATACCAAAAATGTAAAAATTAGCCAGGCATATTGGCCCACACCTGTAATCCCTGCTACTTGGGAGGCTGAGGCAGAAGAATCGCTTGAACCTTGCAGGTGGAGGTTGCAGTGAGCCAAGATCACACTACTGCACTCCAGCCTGGGTGACAGAGCGAGACTCCATCTAAAAACAAACACACACACAAAAATTGGATTCTAATATTTTGGGAAAATAGAATGAATTCAAGAAAGGTGGAATAAAACAAAATGACCCATTCACCTCTTCTCCTCTGTGCGTAATCAAGCATTTGATATTTGAAAAGTACTTTTCAGTACGTCTCTTTAAGTCATCAACACTGAGGATGTGCTGTGTGGCAGGCACTGTCCCAGGCACTCCACATGTGTCACTACATTCATCACAAAATCCCAGGAGATGGGTGAGGCTATGGATCCCTTTCTTGACATGTGTAGAGTGAGGATCTATGAGATTAAGCATCTCAGCTGAGATCTCACAGCTGGTAAGTGGGGAGCCCAGAATTCTGTCTGTCTGACTCCAAAGCCTATGCTACTCCCAGCACTCTAAGCTGCCACACAATTAGGTCCAAGTTGAGTCCACCATATTGTCCTTCCTTGTCACCAGTGTGGAAACTAGGACACAAAGAAAGAAACAGAACGTAGTGAGCAGAAACTTCCTTTCCAAAAGTAGCTTCTGGCCTGTCTACTCAGGTACAGAATGCAGATGGGCCTCCCTCCTCCATTCTCCAGGTGTCCTCACCAACACCCTTCTCACTGCCAGCTGTAGGAAGGTCAATGCCGTGAGATCCCAGGGGAAGGTGCAGACTGAGGACACTTGGCAGGGAAGATGAGGGATGGGGGATCATGCAGAAGAAGCTCCGAGCTTCCTTTAAACACACCTGGGCCTGGATGGTGTCATCTTCTTCCGGCACTACAAAAGCTGACTTTCTGCATCTACCAGGCATGGTGTGCAAGCGAAAAAGACAGGATCGTATTTCACTGTTCCTAGACGGCTGGTGCACTCGTTAACTGTCTGCCCTCTCCTCAGCCCAAATGGAAAAGGATCAAATGACACAGCAAAGAAACATAGTGACTTAGAGGATAAGCAAAAGACTGGACTAACCTTGGAGTAGCAGGTGGGAGGGGGTGGAGGCCAGGAGGGGCCTGTGCCCAGTGGCCTGGCACCTTCAGGACTTAAGAGGGGCCCTCGATAACTCCCAACAGTGGTTGCTTTATGCTTTAGCTTGGATGTCTCATCACCTTGGAGCACTCACTTTAAGAAAGGTTTGTCTGTTGGTAACCAGAGCTGATGAAAATGAGCCTTTTTGGCTGGGCAGGTCAAACTCAGATGTAGGTATCTCTCTCCATGCCTCATTAGACCTACCCATTCAGTGAGACGAGAAGCAGCTTCTAGGTATCAGATTCACATGTAGGTTTTGTTTGTTTGTTTGTTTGTTTGTATGTTTGTTTGTTTTGAGACAGTGTCTTGCTCTGTCACCCAGGCGGGAGTGCAGTGGCACAATGCACAACCTCCATCTCCTGGGTTCAAGCGACTCTCCTGCCTCAGCCTCCCTAGTAGCTGAGATTACAGGTGCCCATCACCATGCCTGGCTAATTTTTGTATTTTTAGTAGAGATGGGGTTTCACCATATTGGCCAGGCTGGTCTTGAACTCCTGACCTCAAATGATCTGCCTGCCTCAGCCTCCCAAAGTGCTGGGATTACAGGCATGAGCCACCGCACCCAGCCTCTCCTCCTTTTTGACCCAGAGCTATCTACTTGCCCTTTCACTGAATCCCAGGAAAAACTGGGTCTTAGCGGAGTTCACGATGCCCCCAGGCCTAGGACCACCTGCTGCTCCCATCACCAGGCCCTAAGGCCCCACCCCAGATGCTCTGATACTTAAAAGATTAATAAAATGAAATTTGGGGGCAGTTCATCTCTATATACCATGCAGAGCCTCAAATCCCAAATCGCACCTTGGAGTTACTGCTTAGAGTACCTTAGACAGGTACATGCGTAGCCTGGTCACTAATGCAGTCCCACCACTCTTTGCAATGCTTATCTGTTTTTACTCTGAATCCAAGCTAGAGTTTTGACCTAGAAAAGGTCAAATGCGAAGGCTGAGTAATGCTTTTCCAATTCTATTTATTTTTACTCCACGGCTCCACTTGAGTTCTGGAAACAGACTGCTTTGCAGCCAGAGGCCCCTGACCTAATTCTTTATCCCGGTTTTAACCAGATTAAGCCAAGAGAGAGCTCACAGCTCCTCCTGCCCAAGTGTGTCTGCAAAGCCACGGGAAGGGGCCACTAAGCATAAGATTCGAGCTAGTTTTGTCTAATTTGGGGACTCCTACCTCATGTACAGCTTTAGGGTTAAAAAAGCAAAACTCAGGATGAGATTTTGCTATTGCTGTCAGTGGGAGGGCTGGGGCTTGCCATTTTCCATGTGATATTGTTATTCCTAATCAACTAGTTGGAACCACCTCTGAGTTCTGGGGCTCTGCAAGGAAGAAAGATAATTAGTTACAGCAAAGACAAAGGATAACATGACTAAATTCCTGCTCGTGAATAGAAAAAGAAGACTTACATTTCTAACAAGACAGAAATAGCCAATTCATTCAATTAGTTTAAGCATGTACCATTGGGAAAGGCCACTTCTTCAAAGTAGTGACCCAAATTTAATTTGAACTCTGAATCCAGGGTAGAGAAAACATCTCAAACATCTTGCTATCCCTTCACATCCAGACCTGTGCTGTCCAATACAGCAGCCAATAGCCACACATGGCTACTGAGCACCTCAGTGTAGCTGGTCCAAACTGAGATGGGCTGTAAGGGTAAGATACGCATCAGATTTTTGAAGACTTAAGAAGAAAGAGCCAAGCATGGTGGCTTATGCCTGTAATCCCAGCAGTTTGGGAGGCCAAAGCAGATGGATTGCTTGAGTCTAGGAGTTCAAGACCAGCCTGGGCAACATGGTGAAAACCTCGCCTCTACCAAAAATACGGTAGTCCCAACTACTCAGGAGGCTGAGGTGTGAGGATGGCTTCAGCCTGGGAGCGCAGATTGCAGTGAGCCGAGATCGTGACCATGCCACTGTACTCCAGCCTGGGTGATAGGAGTGAGACCCCATCTCAAAAAAAAACAAACAAAAAATGGAACTTTTATATTGATTACATGTTGAAATGATAATTTTGTTATATAACTGATTAAATTAGACTATTAAATTTAATTTCACCTATGTTATTTTTACTTTTTTAATGTGGCTACTAGAAAATTTAAAATGACTTATATGGCTTACATTGCCTTTTTATTGGGCAGTGCTGATCTACACAACATTATACTCAATCGTTTAATTTTAAAGTATGGCAAAACTTGCAAAGGAATGTCTCTTCAGCCTAATGCCACCAGAAAACATCTCGTGTGGATGCTTCAGGATTTCAGGCCCTCTCCAGGTGACAGTGGAGGTGAAGATTCATCGCCCTTTTAGTCCCATAGTTGAAGCGTGTCTTTCAGTTTACAAAATTGCTTTCATAACCCTAATTCATTAACTGATAACTACACCTAGACTAACGTCATTGCTTTGAAAAGACCCCTAAGACAAGAAAAAAAGATAAATAAATTTGACTAAATATAAATCTGAAACTTCTACATGTGAAGGGAAAGAAATAATACTGTCTTTCGTTTTACAAAAATGTTTTCATACCCATAATCTCACTTAACTGACAGTTACACTTAGACACATGTCTCAT
This sequence comes from Piliocolobus tephrosceles, assembly GCF_002776525.5. NCBI lineage: Eukaryota > Metazoa > Chordata > Mammalia > Primates > Cercopithecidae > Piliocolobus > Piliocolobus tephrosceles. The sequence continues at coordinate 102,446,424 of NC_045444.1, forward strand.
TACTTTTAAAAGACTTCCAAGACAACAGAAAAGATAACTTGACTAGTAAAATTTTGAAACTTTTATACAGTTACGGGAAAAAATCACAATAAAATGGCAAGAAAATACCAGAAGCATTTGATATAAATATAGCAGGGGGTTAATATAGAAAAAAGTCAGGCCAGGCATGGTGGCTCACACCTGTAATCCCAGCACTTTGGGAGGCTGAGGCAGATGGATCACTTGAGGTCAGGAGTTCAAGACCAGCCTGGACAACATGGTGAAACCCCGCCTCTACTAAAAATACAAAAACTTTGCCCAGCGTGGTGGCATGTGCCTGTAGTCCCAGCTACTCAGGAGGCTGAGGCACCAGAATCGCTTGAACCCAGGAAGTCAAGGTTGCAGTTGAGCCAAGATCACACCACTGTACACTAGCCTGGATGACAGAGTGAGACTCTGTCTCAAAAAAACAAAGAAAGAGAGAGAGAGAGAGAAGAGAATCACACTAATGAGCAAAAGACAGTGAGATAATTCACAAAAATATCAATTAACATATAATATCCACCCTATAATAATCAAAGAAATTATCAAACAATGAACACTGTTTTGCTATCGTTGTCTAGCCAAATTATCTAATAAAAGTAAAATGAAGTTGCCAGTGCTTGAGAGGGTCTAGTGAAAGGGGCTATTTTGTATTATGATTGAGTTATAAAATTTTTGTCACTTTCTGTGAAAACTATTTGGCAGGATGTATCAAAGCATATAAAAATGGGCAAAATCTTTAACCCAAGAATTCCAGTTCTAAGACTCTAGGTAGGTAGGTAGGTAGATAGGTAGATAGATAGACAGACAGACAGACTGACAGATATCTCTTTTCAAAATACCAGAAGAAAAATACAATAAAATAGTACAATAGTCTTTATCTCGACTAGGATTACGTATGAGTGACTTTTTTCCTCCTGTACTTTTCAAATGTTCCACAATGCTCACATACTTCTTTTATAATCAGAACAGAAACTTTAAAATCCCTAAGAATGATTATTTTTAAAGCTTCCTTTGTAAACCTAATCTAGCATCTAATTTCCTCAAAAATGGAAAAGTCTAGGTCTGAGTACTACTATAACTTACATTTATTTTAAAAGGTATTTGCTATGTTTAGGATGGCAACTCACAGGCCATAGTTCATTTGATTTCAAAGAATTGTGTTAAACTGAAAGTCCTATTGATAAATTTGCAGGTTCCTGTGCATGTCCCCGAATTCAGCCGACAACACTGCTGCTTCTGCGGGGCATTGACCCTGTATTCCAGGATCTCTGCCAGCCTCAAAGGGGAGGAGGCAGACAGGGAGCATGGTGACAGCAAGAACAAGGTGACCACAAGGACAGGAGCCCCAGCAGAGTTGAGGTCATCTCAGGGGGTAAGGGAGAACATTCAGCAGAGATAGGCAGGGGATACAGAGGGAGGAAGGAAGAGAAGAAATTAGAAAGTTAAAATGTGCTTTTTTAGAAAAACCAACAATCCTAGAAATCTGAGTTTCTCATTCTTTAGCCCAAAAGCTTGTTGTAGTGGTGAACCCTTTCCTAATTATTCTTCAGGAAACCTATCACCATGGACCCTACTTACATTTGCTCTTCCTTCGTTTGCAAGCTGTCAAGTTGTTTATTTCTGCTTGACACTGAACAATTCCAGTCCTTTTTACCTTTACTCTGTAGGAGGAAGAAGTTTAAGCAGCAGGGCTGTGATCCATTCATTCAACTAAAGGGAGGAGGGGACTTGGTGGTGAGAAGGGATGAAGGATCCTAGGAAGAAAGGAAAGAAGACAGGTGATCCTATCTAATTTCTCATCAACTGCACCTCCAGGTAATCAGAGGAATGATCCTTGCTAGGAGGAAAAACCTTGCCTACTGAATACCCTTAGAAGGATGTCTCTGGCCAAAGGATTTCTTAGAGTTGCCATACTCAAAATTTTTGAAGCATGGCTCCCTGGAAAATGTCATGTAGCCAACAAAATAATGAGGGGTATCAAATGGAGTTCTTTTATAACTTAAAAGCTTTGCATTGTACACTTTACCTAGACCCATTTAGTATTGTGAGTCAGAGGGACAGGTCTAGGGAGGGCAAGGGGGTCCCAGGGAGACATCCTCAATGTCCCAGACCTCTCTCTGCTTTATCTGAGCCTCTCAATTGCCTGCCTCTTTGGAATTATTAGTAAAGCTTAATGATGGGTAAAATTTATGATCCGCATGGATCTGATTTGACAATGGGTTTTGCTCATCCCACCCCACTTCCATAGCTTGATTTCTACTTTCTAATTTTTTCATATTTTCATGACCTACCCCAGATCTTCTCAAATTACCTATATTCTTTTTTTAAGACTTAGAGCCGGCAGGGCGCGGTGGCTCAAGCCTGTAATCCCAGCACTTTGGGAGGCCGAGACGGGCGGATCACGAGGTCAGGAGATCGAGACCATCTTGGCTAACACGGTGAAACCCCGTCTCTACTAAAAAATACAAAAAACGAGCCGGGCGAGGTGGCGGGCGCCTGTAGTCCCAGCTACTCGGGAGGCTGAGGCAGGAGAATGGCGGGAACCCTGGAGGCGGAGCTTGCAGTGAGCTGAGATCTGGCCACTAGGCTCCAGCCTCGGCGACAGAGCAAGACTGCGTCTCAAAAAACAAAAACCAAACAAGACTTAGAGCCACAAATTAAACCACTTCCCTAATCACCCCAAGCACATCTAGAGCACACTGTGTCCCTACAAACAAACAAACCCAGTCACACTGATCCTTTAATAAAAGGGACAGTATGTTGTGCTTGTCAATGGCAATAGGATTCCTTTAACAGCTAAGAATTATTATTTAAGTTCAAGCCTTGTAAAACATTTTCCCTTTTATTTTTTTATTTTTATTTTTATTTTTTTTGAAACAGAGTCTCACTCTGTCACCCTGGCTGGAGTGCACTGGTGCGATCTCAGCTCACTACAACCTCTGCCTCCCAGGTTCAAACAGTTATTTTGCCTCAGCCTCCCAAGTAGCTGGGATTACAGGCATACGCCACCACACCTGGCTAATTTTTGTATTTTTAGTAGAGATTAGGGTTTGCCATGTTGGTCAGCCTGGTCTTGAACTCCTGACCTCATGATCCTCCCATCTTGGCCTCCCAAAGTGCTGGGATTACAGGCATGAGCCACCGCACCTGGCAAACATTTTCCCTTACAATTCTAGTATCCCATTCACTGTCCATTTTTACTCACCCATAATCTTTAACTGAGCCTGCAGATTCTGCCTCCCCCACTCAGGTGTTGTTGGGGTTTACTCTTACAAACCCTGATGCCAAAAGCCTCAGGCAAAATAATCACTTAAGCTGAAGCAGTCCTGGGATTGTCTGGAAACTCACTGGTTAACACATTTGTTTATAATTACCCCAGTCTTTTCTCGCTATTATAGACATATGAATGACTCCTCACCAAGCAAGTTACAAAGCTGCCTTGTGAATGCTGAATTCTGCAGCCATTCCCAGTTTCTGAGACATTTACCTTGTCAGTCATCTGCCTGCCTCCTTGTCAACATGATAGGCTTCAAACAAAGCCATTAAAACATTTCCTGTGGATTTAAAACCCCAGATTATGAAAGGAAAATAGCAGAGTGGCACTAGTCCAAGAGAGGGTGCATTTTAATATATTTGAAAATTATAGTGCACTTTTTCACTTAGACTAATCTCACATAATAGAGCACTGTTTAGCCATTTTTCAAAAGAAAGAAATCACCAGTAAATGAAAAATGTTATATACCCATAAATGAAAAAGCTAGAAGATTCTCTCAATTTCTAAAGAGGATCTCTTCTTCCAAAGTATCATACACCAGTGGGTATAAGAAGTCTTCCTCAAAGAGGTTGCTCATGTGTCCTTTTTATATGAAAAATTAAATCAACACAGTCATTTGGGCCAACTCTACTGAGCACCAAGTGGCCTCAAGTAGAGGCCAGCAAACTTTTTATGTGTATTTTATGTTGGGGTTCTGTGTGAAACATCATTTGTAGCACAAAAGCAGCCATAGTCGGTATGTAACCTCATGGGCACGACTGTGTTCCAATTAAACTTTATTTATAAATAGGCAGCAAACTGGATTTGGCCCACGTGTCATAGTGTGTCCTAAGTGTGAAGGCAAATGTAGCAGGAGGAATCAAATCCACACATTTTACTCTCAAAAATGCCCACAACTTCCACTTCAGGCCAAGTGCATGCATCTTGCTCAAAGGGCATGAATAAGGTCTGACATGAATGAGGTTTAGCAGCTTAAGATGCAAACACATAGGAATCCAATGTTTAATGTTTTTTTGGAGTTAAAAGCTACATCACCTTTTCACAGTACATCAGCCTTTAAATATGGGGACTTTTTGAAATCATGTCTCCAGAAGGAGGTTTCCCTTCTGTTAGATGAGAAAACAAGCCCAGAAAGGCTGAGTGGCCAGCCAAAGGTCACACAGCAAATTCACAGTAGAGTCAAAAGACAGTAGTAGAGTTGGGCCCAAACCCCAGGAACCCTTTCTGCTGAGCCACCTTCCTCTTGTGCTCTAGGGAACAAGCATCTGTTTTACTTTTCAACACTCATTACCACAGCGTCAGGTAAGAGAGTAAAAAAGATGAGCTTTTAATCTTGCTTCAGCAGGATAGTAATTTTTTCAAATGATGCCTCACAACAGAACCCCAACATAAAATACACATGGAAGAAAGGTGCCTCTCTCCCACTGCCTGGCCCTATCCAAAGCTCATAGGACAGCTGGAAGGGATCCTAATGATCACAGAAACCAAGTAGTTCAAAAGTGACTTTCATTACCATCTACTATACTCTTAGCACCTCTCAGTTCTAGCACTCCCTTCCTCTACCTCTCAGCCCTGCCCTATGCCCAGGGCCTGCCGATGCAGTGTTCCCTCTTACAAACTTCCCCTCGGTAGGCTACAATCAAAACTTACTAGTCCTGGAGCCTAATCCTTTGAAAAATGAATATGTACTGACCTATGAGTAATTGGTAACTTAATTTTTTGCTAAATATAATTAATTTGTCTCATGAGACCTTTTTCTTTGAGACAGGGCCTCACTCTGTCACCCAGGCTAGAGTACAGTGGCGCAATCATGACTTACTGCAGTCTCAACCTCCAAAGTTCATGCAATTCTCCCGCCTTAGCCTCCAGAGTAGCTGGGACTACAGGCACACACCACCACGCCTGGCTAATTTTGTTTTTATTTTTAGTAGAGATGAGGTCTTGCTATGTTGCCCAGACTGGTCTCAAACTCCTGAGCTCAAGCAATCCTCCTGCCTTAGCCTCCCAAAGTGCTGGGGTTACAGGCGTCAGGCACTGCACCTGGCACTGTCTGATAAGAATTTAATGTGTTATTCTTCCCAGACATCAGATTTGAGTTTTAAAGGGGTCTTTAGTAGCCCAACACAGTGTTTTTGAAATTGGGCAGCTTCTCCAAAGATGTCTCTGGAGCTGTCTAAGATGGAGAAATCTAGGCTTCTAGAAATCTAGGCTTCTAGTCAATGACCCCTATGTCATTGATCCAGAGAAGCTTCAATTGTGTTAGTTTCCTGGTGGATTTCATTTGAGGGAAAAGAGTTCCAGAGATAACATAAAAAAGCATAAAAAGCACAGACTTATGCCAAAGCATTGACCCATGATTAAGATATGAGCCGCAATGCCAGTACACAAGCTATCTTAAGTGTGTCAAGAATTGTAAAGCATCTGAGATTTTACCCCCTTTACAAGCTAACAAGTTCTCCTGCCAATTTCATGGGTGCTGGCAAAAGAAATGAGATTCCTGGATCAGCATTTTTTATGCCATATCTCCAAGTCCCAGTTTCCATATTGTAAGGCAAAGAAAAACAAATGATGCATATACAGTAGATTGCATTACAGAGGAGAAACCCTGAACTTAGGGAACCCGAATCTTTTATAATGGGCAATAATCCTGCCTGCCCTTTGTGCCAGAGGGAGACACTATGTTCACCTCCCAAGGCCATGCATTATATAAGCATCCTTGAAAAAGTAGTCCAGAACAAAGGGCAGACGATGCCTCTGCTCACAAGATGTGCAGAGACCAGCAGACCCAGGGAGAACTGTCTCCCAATGTGGGAGTCATGGAGGGGTGGGGGTGCAGTTAAAGCTAGGCCTACTTAGAACTCCCAATGTAAGCTTCTCAGGCTGGGAGTTAGAGGGTTCAGAGGGAAAGAGAAAACCTTGCAAAGGGACAAAGAAGTGTTTTCTACTCATTTAGTTAGAAAGTATTCACTTTCTAGAAGTATTCACTTCTAGAATTTTCTAGTATTTTCTAGTATTCACTAGAAAGTATTTAACTCTTAGGACAGAGTTAAAAATTCTCACCACGGCCTACATTTTTTGTTTTATCAACTGCATGCCTATCATTATGGGTTAAATAGAGTCCCCTCAAAATTGGTATGTTGAAGTGCTAAGCCCCAGCACCTCAGAAGATGACCTTATTTAGACACACTCTCTTTACAGAAGTAATCAAGTTAAAATGAGGTTATTCTGGTGGGCCCTAATCCAGTACAACTGGTTTCCCAATAAGAAGGGGAAGTTTAGACAGAGACACGTGCACAGTAAGACAACATGAAGATACAGGGAGAAGACAGCCACCTCCAAGCCAAGGAGGGGGGCCTGGAGAACATCCTGCCCTCAGCAGGAACCAACCCTTCATCTCAGACTTCTAGCCCCCAGAACTGTCAGAGAACAAGTTTCTGTTGTTTAAGCCACCCAGTTAATGGTACTTTGGAATGGCAGCCCCAGCAAACAATACAGCCACTAAATGCATGGATTTTCCATTTTGAATTCACAAGATGAATCAAATAAACAGAGCCAGTCATGAAATATGAGTTTTTCTACTTTGAGACTTCTGCATCAAAGGACTGTGACCCAAGCCTCTTTAACAAGCGTCTCTTACTCATCTGCACAGCCATACATGCACAAGGGCAGTATGGAAACGCATGGGCTCTGGGTCTGAGTCTGAGCTGCACCCCTGACTAACAAGTCATTCAGCCTCTGTGACCTCAGTTTTACCAACTGTAGAGTGAAAGACACTTGCTGGCCAATGCCATAGGCTTGTGGAGCTCAAACATTACACGAGAAAGCATGCTGCAAAGAAAAGTGCTGCACAAATGTTAATTATTAGGACAAGATAATCACAGCTTCAGCTGCTACAATGGATTAAAAAAACAATAGTGACATTCACAATAGCAAAGACTTGGAACCAACACAAATGCCCATCAATGATAGACTGGATAAAGAAAATGTGGCACATATACACCATGGAATACTATGCAGCCATAGAAAAGAATGAGTTCATCCATGTCCTTTGCAGGGACATGGATGAAGCTGGAAGCCATAATTCTCAGCAAATTAACACAGGAACAGAAAATCAAACACTGCACGTTCTCACTCATAAGTGGCAGCTGAACAATGAGAACACATGGACACAGGGAGGAGAACATCACACACCGGGGCCTGTCAGGGGATGGGGGCAAGGAGAGGCAGAGCATTAGGACAAATATCTAGTGCATGCAGGGCTTAAAACCTAGATGATGGGTTGATGGGTGCAGCAAACCACCATGGCACATGTATACCTATGTAACAAACCTGCACGTTCTGAACATGCATCCCAGAACTTAAAGTAAAATTTAAAAAAATAAAATAAAATAAAATAGTGACAACTACAACTGCTATCCATGCTTGGAGGCAGGAGTTCAATAGAAAATCATCATTCTGACACATGTCAGCATATGCCCTCTCTCTAGTTTCTATATACCCTAAGGTGTTTTTTATTCCGCAAACATCACTTCAAAACAGGTAAGCAGTAAATATCATGTCATGGATTAAAATATTAAGGAGTCAATGAAATTTTATGTTTTTGGACACCTAGCAATCAAAAGCCTAGATATATCTGGTCCGGAGCCAGTTCCTCCAGATGACCGGATCTTGCCCTGTGTCAGATGAGAAGTTCGCATAAAGACAGGCACAGACAGAATGAGGTAGAATATCCTGGGCAAGCTGAATGAATAAAAAGATGGATCAAAGGAGCAGAAGTCCTGCTTACTTCCTTTCCTGCCTGTGTTACACGGCCCTGCTCTCAACTTACTGTAGCTGGGCAAAGAGTCCAAAGCAGCAGAGACAAAAGAACAAGAGAACACCTTTCGAAACTAGGGCAGATGAACAGGTAGAGTGAGTATATGAAGGACAGTCTGTGTTTCAACGTCAGCCAAGGATCTGCCAGCGAGAAGGGAAGTCATTTCTCAAACGTGCTGCCTTACTTAACCCGTCAGATGGGAAAAACATTCCTGGCACCCACAGTTAGTTGCCCAACAGTGCAACTCAAAGATGTATCAGGTGCTGATTGCTAGCTCATGCCAGGGATCACCCCCTCTAGACCATTCAGCCCTTGGGCTCCACAAGATCGTTTTGGACAAGAAGCCACCTGGATGGTCCAGTGCCACGTCCTCTACCTTCAGGACCCTGTCTCCTTCCTAGGAATCCTGGAAATCAAGCTTCTGGCGGTGTTTCTCAGATGATAAGGCTGCTCCAACTCCAACTTGGGAAAAACCAAAAACTTCGGCAGCATTATCCATGGGTTATCTGGAAGTCCGGCAAGAAAGCATTGAACTGGCCTCTCTGTTCAGAAAACCTCTCCTCTCCCTCAATTTCACCAGTTACGATGAATTTCGCTTTACAAGTTCCTCTTCCAAAATGGCAGAGCAGGTTAAATTCATTGGCCATTCACACCCCTCACTGAATTCCTCTGGTTGTCTCCTAATACCTGCTTCTTAACAATTCCCAGCTGAGGGCGGCTTCCGGGATCTGACTGGCGGGCGCTTTGTCTCGCCTTCGCCACAGTAGGCTCTTTCTGTTCGTTTCTTCTGCTACTTCTTGGCTGTGGGAGGCCCAGGTGGCTCTGCAGCAGCCTCTGCCACCGTGACCTGCGGGTATTGGGACATCCCTAGCTGACGCCAGTACACGCAGGAAGCCGAGGAATGGACTCCATGGCTTTTGAGTATCTGGCTGTGAACTTGACTCAGGAGGAATGGGCTTTGCTAGATTCTTCCCAGAAGAATCTCTACAGAGAAGTGATGCAGAAAACCTGCATGAACCTGGCTTCTGTGGAAATCATATGGTACAGAGACTGTGTGAAAGCAAAGAAGGTAGTCAGTATGATGGACAAGTTGTCAGCCAAATTCCAAATCTTGATCTGAATGAGAATATTTCTACTGGATAAAAACAATGTGAATGCAGTGTTTGTGGAAAAGCCTTTGTACATCATTCCCTTCTTAATAGGCACATCCTAGCTCACTCAGGATACAAACCATATGGAGAGAAGCAATGTAAATGTGAACAGTGTGGGAAACTCTTTGTTTCTGTTCCGGGTGTTAGAAGACACATGGTAATGCACAGTGGAAATCCAGTTATAAATGTACGATATGTGGGAAAGCTTTTTATTTTCTCAATTCAGTTGAAAGACAGCAGAGAACTCACACAGGAGAAAAACCCTATAAATGTAAACAATGTGGTAAAGCGTTCACTGTTTCCGGTTCTTGTCTAATACATGAACGAACTCACTCTGGAGAGAAACCCTACGAATGTAAGGAATATGGGAAAATATTCAGATTTTCTTGTTCTTTTAAGATGCATGAAAGGACTTCCACTGGAGAAAGACCCTATAAATATACGAAATGTGATAAAGCCTTCAGCTGTTCCACTTCCCTTCATTACCATGGAAGCATTCATACTGGAGAGAGACCCTATGAACGTAAACAGTGTGGCAAAGCCTTTAGTGGTTTGAGTTCCCTTTGTAACCACAGAAGTACTTATACTGGAGAGAAAGCCTATGAATGTAAACAATGTGACCAAGCCTTCAGTCACCTCAGTTCCCTTCACCTCCACGAAAGAATTTATACTGGAGAAAAACCCTATGAATGTAAGAGATGCGGTAAAGCCTACACTCATTCCAGTCATCTTACTCGCCATGAAAGAAGTCATGATATAGAAGCTGGGTATAGTGACTCAGCCTATAATCCCAGCACTTTGGGAGGCCAAGGTATGTGTATTGCTTGAGCCCAGGAGTTCATAACCAGCCCAGATTAAAACAGTGTGAAACAACCTGGGCAACATGGTGAAACTCTGTCTCTGCAAAAAATAAAATAATGCCAGGCATGCTGGCTCACGCCAGCTACTCGGGAGGCTGAGGCGGGAGGATGGCGTGAACCCGGGAGGCAGAGCTTGCAGTGAGCCGAGATCGCGCCAGTGCACTCCAGCCTGGGCAACAGAGCAAGACTCCATCTCAAAAATAAATAAATAAATAAATAAAAATAACTGGGCATGGTGGAAAAAAAAAAAAAACAATTCCCAGCTGAGCTAAGCCTAGGTAGCGTGAATGGACATGTAACTGGGTGAAAAGAAGGGAGAAAAAAATATGAGTGTTGGGGTCCTTTTGGGGTGAGCTAAACTTGCTAAGGAGCAACCAAAAGGGCACAGGCAGAGGATGACAGGGCAAGAACCCTTGAGGCTGGATGACCCTGGAGAAGGGGCCCTCCAGGAGTTAAGAGGAGAGCCCAGGACAATAGGGGAAATGACCTTGCATGCAAAGGCAGCCCACCTTGCTGGTTACAAATACATCTTTGGGTAGCTCAGTCCTACTCCAAAGCCCGTTCCCTCCAAACTTCTGCCTGGAGAAGCAAGAGGATAATGGCTCAAGAGCATGTACTGTAGTCACTCCCTATTGAAAGAAATGCTGAAACCTCATCAACATTAAACAGATAACACCACATGCAGCATAAGACAACAAAGAACATTTTTTCGAATTTATTTTTGTAGACTGCCAAGCCTACAAAATTTAAAGAGTGGACACCCTGTCCAGTCCACAGTCCACAGGCCCTCCTGTGGACTTACAAGCTGTTGCATGCCTACTCCCAGCTATCCTCCAACTCCCCCAAATGTTAAGTGATTGCTGGGAAAGAGATTGGAGCAAATGGATAAATGCCACGTCCCTGAGACATGTCCTGGGCTTATCAACGAATTCAACTGCAGTAGATTTTTATCTCTACCACTTGGACCTGTTTTCCAAACTTTCTGGTACACACCAACGCTGGCAAAAAAGAAAAGAAAAGAAACTAGAACAGATTAAAGTACATTCGGTTGTACACTGGAACAAAAAATATTTTGGTTGTGCTGCAACAGGCTTACTCCCATCACAGCCCTCTCTGAGGACAGCCCAATACCTGGGCCTGGTTAATCGTCAAGGGCACCTGGACCTTCTACTTCTTAGTTGAAAAATGCAACTCCACAGCCAGGTCTGGCAATCTGTGACTCCAACACACTTCCTGCATGCTTGTGGCCTCCTGCTGCAAAACATGTTCTTTATGGAAGAAGAAACTAGGTTAATTTGGACTTGGGTGCATTGAAAATCACCCCACGTTAAGTGCTTTATTAACAACAAAGTCAACAGCATATTGATAAAAGAGCTTGGGTGTGACTTTACCTCACCTAAATTGTAATTCAACATGGCAATTATTTCAAGAGGGTGTGCCCAGCTTGTATTCATTTGCTGTGTGGCCTGCCTCCTAGATTGCAAAACCATAAAATGACACAGCTCACTCCTGGGCTGTAAATAGCACGACCATGTGTAAGGATTATGTAACAACAGGTATCTGGGGACCTGGCACCCAAAGGAAAGGACTGTTTCATGTCAAGAAAAATTCAGTCTCTTTCCAGAACCCTGCAGATTTAAGTCTGAGAAGCAGCAGGTCTCAGCCCCCATCAGAACTGGGCAGGTGCTCCCACTTCCCCCACATATTCAATTAAAGCCAGAGAGCAAGCCCAGTGTTCTTATGGAGGGCTCCTCAGAACCTTCCTCAATGCCCCACCCAAGCCCACATACATCAGGAGGTTCCATTGTGTCTGTATCTGGGGCTCTCCTGGGATCCATGCAATTAAGAGCCATTTTCATTAACTGTAAGAGGAGCAAGAACAACCAAGGTGAAGAGGCAGGGCTAGGAGTGGTGTTGAGGGCACAGTGGTGAAAAAGGCAGCACACAAAGATCTATTAATTAGCATGTGACTTCACAGGCAGGTGGAGGGGAAGACAGCTGCAAAGAAAGGGCCTAATGTAAAGGAAGAATCTCAGACCCTTAGAAAGATAAATGCTAACCAATGGCTTCATTGCCTTTTTGCTTTATCTACTCTGGTGCAATTCCTCAAAGCCTGCTCCAGTTCCTAAACACACAGACACAATTCCGAAACACACACACACACGCACACACACACACTCTCTCTCTCTCTCTCTCTCCACCTCCCACTTTCTCCAGCACACCCACAGTAAATCAAAGCAAAACAGTTTAGAAAAACCCAGGGAAACAGCCACCACAAAATGTGTTAGGAAATAATAGGGAGAGAATTTCATTTTATATGAATTATATATATATGAAATAATACCTCTGAATTGTATTCAAACTGTACAGAAAACTATAAGTTAAAGGAAAGTAAAAGCCTCCTTCCCTCCACCCACTTCTAATACAGGTAACTGTCCACAAATCTTATCACTGTACATTAGCATATATATGCTTTTACACAAATGGGATAACATTATACATACCCACTTAGCAATAAATCATAACCATCTTTCCAATTCACTATCTATAAATCCTATCTCATTATTTTTCAAGGTATATAGCATTCATTAGTGAAGCTACTTAAGATATACTTAACCAGTGCTTTCATTAGGTAGTTTTATTTCTATACTTTTGCCTTTCGTAACCATACTCCAGGAAACATATAACTTTGTTTAGCAGTGTGAGAATGGTGCCCACTGACCATAAGCTAGATTGACAGCAAAACTGCTGGATGAGCTGATTTAATTTAGATGCAATATGTAGGCTATTCTATCTTAAAAAGAGCTAGTCAGTGCAACCTAAATGAATGACACAGAAGCCAAGGAGCTGTTTTGATCACAAGGAATATCATTTGGGGGCAGCCACTTCCCATGGGCTCAGCCAAGAGAAAAATGTAAATCTTTACTAGACACTGCCACAATCCATTCGGGCAGAGATTCCCCAAAGCTTAATATCCTCATAGGTTTCTGTACCTTCAGTCAGCCTTATATATTACATAATGAATCAAGAAAATGAATGAGCCTTCAGTTGGGAAAGTGTAACTCTCAATGGGCAACAGAGATGATATCATTATTTGACAGGAAGACAGTCAAGAAGTCTAATGGGGCCAGGCACGGTGGCTCATACCTGTAATCCCAGCATTTGGGGAGGTTGAGGCGGGCAGATCGCCTGAGGTCAGGAGTTCAAGACCAGCCTGGCCAACATGGGGAAACACTGTCTCTACTAAAAATACAAAGACTAGCAGGGCGTGGTGGTGTGCACCTGTAATCCCAGCTACTCATGGGGGGCGTGGTGCGGGGGAGCCAGGCTGAGCCAGAAGAGTCACTTGAACCCAGGTGGCAGGGGTTGCAGTGAGCCAAGATCGCACCACTGCCCTCTAGCCCAAGCGATAGAGCAGGACTCCGTCTCAAAAAAAAAAGGGGGACAGTAGGATGGCATTTCCTCACTGAGCCTTGGCAGTGCATTAAGTTCTACTTACAACAATCTGTGTGTTTCACTCGGACTACAATTTCTTGAAACTCTACCTTCCATTCTATCCCATGCATCTTGCCTTCTATTCCAAATCTGTTGGCTCTGTCTGGGTATCTGCCCAGCCTCTTCAACTGGAGCCTTTATTTGAAAAACATCCCTTGCTCTTAGCCCCATATTCACACAATAGTACATTATTCTAGATTTGCCTTGATTCCACATTCTGCTATCTTCCTTCCCAAATTTCTGCATGTACCCAGTGCTTAAGGCTACTACTCATCTAGGGATGACATTCAGAATTTACCATCTACCACCATCAAAGAACAGGAGGTTCTAGCCAAATGACATGAATAACTTTATACTGGAGAGGAAAGCACCAAGTTATCATACCTGGAGGACAATGGTAGTTGGTGTGGTATATGTAACATATTTAGAGCAGCATCTGGAGTACAGGGAGTGCTCCATAAATGTCAGTTGTCAGGAAGCCCATCAGACTAACAGCAGATCTCTCAGCAGAAACTCTACAAACCAGAAGACAGTGGGTACCAATATTCAACATTCCGAAAGAAAAGAATTTTCAACCCAGAATTTCATATCCAGCCAAAATAAGCTTCATAAGTGAAGGAGAAATAAAATCCTTTACAGACAAGCAAATGCTAAGAGATTTTGTCACCACCAGGGCTGCCTTACAAGAGCTCCTGAAGGAAGCACTAAACATGGAAAGGAAAGACCAGTACCAGCCACTGCAAAAACAGGCCAAATTGTAAAGACCATCGATGCTAGGAAGAAACTGCACCAACTAACGGACAAAATAACCAGCTGACATCATAATGACAGGATCAAATTCACACATAACAATATTAACCTTAAATGTAAATGGGCTGAATGCCGAATTAAAAGACACAGACTAGCAAACTGGATAAAGAGTCAACACCCATCAGTGTGCTGTATTCAGGAGACTCATCTCTCATGCAGAGACACAAATAGGCTCAAAATAAAGGGATGGAGGAAGATCTACAAAGCAAATGGAAAGCAACAAAAAGCAGAGTTTGCAACCCTAGTCTCTGATAAAACAGACTTTAAACCAACAAATATCAAAAGAGACAAAGAAGGCCATTACATAATGGTAAAGGGATCAATTCAACAAGAAGAACTAACTATCCTAAATATATATGAACCCAATACAGGAGCACCCAGATTCATAAAGCAAGTCCTTAGAGACCTACAAAGAGACTTAGACTCCCACACAACAATAATGAGAGACTTTAACACCCCACTGTCAATATTAGACAGATCAACAAGACAGAAAATTAACAAGGATATCCAGGACTTGAACTCAGCTCTGCAACAAGCGGAACTAATAGACATCTACAGAACTCTCCACCCCAAATCAACAGAATATACATTCTTCTCAGCACCACATCGTACTTATTCCAAAATTGACCACATAGTTGGAAGTAAAGCACTCCTCAGCAAATGTAAAAGAACAGAATTTATAACAAACTGTCTCTCAGACCACAGTGCAATCAAATTAGAACTCAGGATTAAGAAACTCACTCAAAACCACACAACTACATGGAAACTGAACCTGCTCCTGAATGACTACTGGGTAAATAATGAAATGAAGGCAGAAAAAAAGATATTCTTTGAAACCAATGAGGACTAAGACACAATGTTCAGCAATCTCTGGGACACATTTAAAGCAGTGAGTAGAGGGAAATTTATAGCACTAAATGCCCACAAAAGAAAGCAGGAAAGATCTAAAATCAATACCCTAACATCACAATTAAAAGAACTAGAGAAGCAAGAGCAAACAAATTCAAAAGCTAGCAGAAGGCAAGAAATCACTAAGATCAGAGCAGAATTGAAGGAGACAGAGACACAAAAACCCTTCAAAAAAATCAATGAATCCAGGAGCTAGTTTTTTGAAAAGATCAACAAAATTGATAGACCACTAGCAAGACTAATAAAGAAGAAAACAGAGAAGAATCAAATAGATGCAATAAAAAATAATAAAGGGGATATCATCACCGATTCCACAGAAATACAAACTACCATCAGAGAATACTATAAACACCTCTATGCAAATAAACTAGAAAATCTAGAAGAGATGGATAAATTCACGGACACATACACCCTCCCAAGACTAAACCAGGAAGAAACTGAATCTCTGAATAGATCACTAACAGGCTCTGAAATTGAGGCAATGATTAATAGCTTACCAACCAAAAAAAGTCCAGGACCAGACAGATTCACAGCTGAATTCTACCAGAGGTACAAAGAGGAGCTGGTATGATTCCTTCTGGAACTATTCCAATCAATAGAAAAAGAGGGAATCCTCCCTAACTCATTTTATGAGGCCAGCATCATCCTGAAACCAAAGTCTGGCACAGACACAACTTTAAACCAATATCCCTGATGAACATCGATGCGAAAATTCTCAATAAAATACTGGCAAACCAAATCCAGCAGCACATCAAAAAGCTTATCCACCACGATCAAGTCAGCTTTATCCCTGGGATGCAAGGCTGGTTCAACATATTCAAATCAATAAACATAATCCATCACATAAACAGAACCATTGACAAAAAGCACATGATTATCTCAATAGATGCAGAAAAGGCCTTTGACAAAATTCAACAGCCCTTCATGCTAAAAACTCTCAATAAACTAGGTATTGATGGAACATATCTCAAAATAGTAAGAGCTATTTACGACAAACCCACAGCCAATATCATATTGAATAGGCAAAAACTGGAAGCATTCCCTTTGAAAACTGTCACCTCTCTCACCACTCCTATTGAACATAGTGATGGAAGTTCTGGCCAGGGCAATCAGGCAGGAGAAAGAAATAAAGGGTATTCAATTAGGAAAAGAGGAAGTCAAATTGTCCCTGTTTACAGATGACATGATTGTATATTTAGAAAACCACATCATCTCAGCCCAAAATCTCCTTAAGCTGATAAGCAACTTCAGCAAAGTCTAGGATACAAAATCAATGTGCAAAAATCACAAGCATTCCTATACACCATTAACAAACAGAGAGCCAAATCATGAGTGAACTTCCATTCACAATTGCTACAAAGAGAACAAAATACCTAGGAATCCAACTTACAAGGGATGTGAAGGACCTCTTCAAGGAGAACTACAAACTACTGGTCAACGAAATAAAAGAGGACACAAACAAATGGAAGAACATTCCATGCCCATGGATAGGAAGAATAAATGTGAAAATGGCCATGCTGCCCAAGGTAATTTATAGATTCAATGCCATCCCCATCAAGCTACCAATGACTTTCTTTACAGACTTGGAAAAAACTACTTTAAATTTCATATGTAACCAAAAAAGAACCCACATTGCCAAGTCAATCCTAAGCAAAAAGAACAAAGTTGGAGGCATCACGCTACCTGACTTCAAACTATACTACAAGGCTACACAACCAAAACAGCATGGTGCTGGTACCAAAACAGAGATATAGACCAATGGAACAGAACAGAGCCCTCAGAAATAACACCACACATCTACAACCATCTGATCTTTGACAAACCTGACAAAAACAAGAAATGGGGAAAGGAGTCCCTATTTAATAAATGGTGCTGGGAAAACTGGCTAGCCATATGTAGAAAGCTGAAACTGGATCCCTTCCTTACACCTTATACAAAAATTAATTCAAGATGGATTAAAGACTTAAATGTTAGACCTAAAACCACAAAAACCCTAGAAGAAAACCTAGGCAATACCATTCAGGACATAGGCATGGGCAAAGATTTCATGACTAAAACACCAAAAGCAATGGCAACAAAGCCAAAATTGACAAACAGTATCTAATTAAACTAAAGAGCTTCTGCACAGCAAAAGAAACTACCATCAGAGTGAACAGGCAACCTACAGAATTGGAGAAAATTTTTGCAATCTACCCACCTGACAAAGAGCTAATATCCAGAATCTATAAAGAACTTAGAAGACATTTATGCAGCAAACAGACACATGAAAAAACGCTCATCATCACTGGTCATCAGAGAAATGCAAATCAAAACCACAATGAGATACCATCTCACACCAGTTAGAATGGCCACAATTAAAAAGTCAGGAAACAACAGATGCTGGAGAGGATGTGGAGAAATATGAACACTTTTAAACTGTTGGTGGGAGGGTAAACTAGTTCAACAATTGTGGAAGACATTGTGGTGATTCCTGAAGGACCTAGAGCTAGAAATACCATTTGACCCAGCCATCCCATTACTGGGTATATACCCAAAGGATTATAAATCATGCTGCTATAAAGACACAGGCACATGTATATTTATTGTGGCACTGTTCACAATAGCAAACACGTGGAACCAATCCAAATTTTCCTCAATGATAGAGTGGATTAAGAAAATGTGGCACATATATACCATGGAATACTATGCAGCCATAAAAAAAGGATGATGTTCATGTCCTTTGCAGGGACATGGATGAAGGTGGAAACCATCGTTCTGAGCAAACTATCACAAGGACAGAAAACCAAACACCACATGTTCTCACTCATAGGTGGGAATTGAACAATGAGAACATTTGGACAAAGGGCTGTTGTGGGGTGGGGTTCAGGGAGAGGGATAGCATTAGGAGAAATACCTAATGTAAATGATGAGTTAATAGGTACAGCAAACCAACATGGCACGTGTATATCTATGTAACAAACCTACATGTTGTGCACATGTACCCTAGAACTTAAAGTATAATAAAATAAATAAATAAATGTCAGTTGTCATTTTTCTTATTATCTGATTCCTTTTTACCAAGTCACCTTCCTGTATGTTCACTGTCTTCCCTAACAGATTCTGTTAAAGGGGAGAGACCGCACTGACCAGTCAAGTTTATGTCCAACCTGATGGTTATACTCATGTGGGTTTATACAGCAGTTTTTGAGAATTTGGTTAGTCTTGGTGAAACCCTGTGTGATGGTTAATTTTATGTGTCAACTTAGCTGGGCCACAGTGCCAAGATATTTGGTCAAATATTATTCTGATGTTTCTCTGAAAGTGTTTTTGGGTGAGATTAATGTTTAAATCAGAGGACTCTGAGTAAAGCACATTTACTCCATGATGTGGGCAGGCCTCATCTAATCAGTTGAAGGCCTTAATAGACCAAAGAGTGACCTCCTTCAAGTAAGAAGGAATTCTGCCAGCAGACTACCTTTTGATTTGAACTACAACCCTTCCCTGGGTCTCCAGCCTGCTGGCTTCCTTCAGATTCTGAACTTGCCAAGCCTCCACAATCACGTGAGCCAATTCCTTAAAATAAATCTCTCTCTCTCTCTCTCTCTCTCTCTTTCCATCCTGTTGGTTCTGCTTCTCTGGAGGATGCTGACTAATACACCCACTAAGTTCAAACAGCCCTAGCCCTGAAAAAAATCAAGTTCAGAGACCTGCACAGCTGATCATCAGAGCAGAAGTCACCACACCGATGGCAATGCAAGTCTGTGAGCTTTGCATGAACAATCAACCAGCCTCCCTCCTCACACATCTACCATGCTGACCCTAAGAATAGATGCAAAACTGGAAGTGGGCCCTTATGGCGGTGGATGGAGAAAATCTAATGTGTGGCAATATCGACCACTCAGTTCTCATGTTGACTTGAGAGGTGAGGAATCTGTGAAAAACAGAAAGGAATTTCCTAGGCCAAAATTACCATCAAGACTCAAAACAAAAAGTAGCCTTTCAGGTGTATGAAGAAATGACAACACTCTAATTACTAATCAAAGCTTCCTGATTTAATGTGAGACACATCATTTTAAATAAAATTAACTGATGAATGAACACATCGGGTAGAATTTGAGCTTTTGTTAAAGCATGCCCTGTGTATGACAATAGCCGAGATGCCTTTGAAATAACAATCACACATTGGAGTTTTCATAAGAGTGAAATAAGCTGGATGCTATCTTACATTTTTTTTTCTACAAAGTTCTATGCTTATAAGCTTATTCCTGTTCACATTTAAAATAAAAGATAGGCTGGGCGAGGTGGCTCACGCCTGTAATCCCAGCAATTTGGAAGGCCGAGTCAGGTGGATCACCTGAGGTTAGCAGTTCGAGACCAGCCTGACCAATATGGAGAAACCCCATCTCTACTAAAAATACAAAATTAGCCAGGCATGGTGGTGCAAGACTGTAATCCCAGCTACTCAGGAGGCTGAGGCAGGAGAATCACTTGAACCTGGAAGACGGAGGTTGAGGTGAGCCGAGATCCTGCCACTGCATTCCAGCCTGGGCAACAAGAGTGAAACTCTGTCCCAAAAAATAATAATAATAATAAATGGTAAACAAAAGTATTTCATTTGTCTGCCCTAAATTCACTGAATCTTGTAGCTTTCCTTCTCCACTTTATAGTAAATAGCATTGACACCGAGTAAGAAGTGCATTTCTGCTTGGGCACTACTGAGAAAAGTCACTTAACCTCTTTGGGTTTCTCACTCACTCTCTTTTAAAATAAATAGTTTATTTATTTCAAAAGACTGCTATGAGAAGCCAGCAAATGCTTATAGGAGGTGCCTTGACTGTATGACAGGCAGCCATCTCTGATGATCTCAGATACTCTAAGAAAAACCAAAGTCAATACTGAGTAGGTCACTGGAGGCTTAACTTGGTATTAATCCCTAGTGTTTCAAAATGTATATGTCATTGACTGTGATTTTTAAAAAATAAAACCTTTGAGGCAGCTTTATGGTTTCAGTTTCCTTTCAGGCCCAGTTGTTATATGCAAGATGTGAAAAAAATAATAATAAACTAATGGAAAGAGCCCATTTCTGTCAGCAAACTATCCTGCACATGCCTGCCAATTAATATGTGGCCTTCCAGAAATTTTGACCATCACAAGCACAACACGCAGGAAACGCAGAGGTCCAGCAACATGTTGCTGTGACAGCGAGGTTCTGGATACGGAGAAAGTTGGCCAGTGTCTGCCCTTTTCCTCCAGGCACTGCATTCTCCTAGAGGGCCCCAACTTGTTGTCCATCCTTCCTATCTCACTGACCTGTCAGGACTCACAAGTTACGTTACCCTTGGCCTTCATATATCTTTCTGGGGCTCCAGGGGAAGGAGGTCAGCGAGGACAGACTCTAAAGAGGGGTAAAACAAGGAGGCCTGGTCATCACATCCTAGAATATGAATGCCCAGAAAACAGAGTAGAATTCAGTTACAAAAAGCTCCTCAGTCTCCTGTCCTTTCCTTTACCTTCCATGGCCAAGCAGCTTCGAGGGAGGCTCCACCAGATATCAGCCTCTTCCAGGTTTACATCCCTCATGATGATATTGAGTGGTTGTGACTGGCCCACAGTTTCAGTGCATCTACTTTATGCAGGTGTGAAAACTGATCAGTATGAAGCTGTCAGCTATTTTTTTATTGAGCAATTTGGAGGTTAACAAAAGTGATAGAGGCCGGGTGCAGTGACTCATGCCTGTAATCCCAGCACTTGGGGAGGCCAAGGTACTCGGGAGGCTAAGGCAGGAGAATCACTTGAACCCAGGAGGTAGAGGTTGCAGTGAGCCGAGATTGCGCCACTGCCCTCCAGCCTGGGAAACAAAGCAAGACTCTGGCTTAAAGTAAGAAGAAAAGGGAAAGAAATGGAAGGGGAAGGGAAGGGAGGGAAAGGGAGGGAAGGGGAGGGAAGGGGAGGGGAGGGGAGGGGA
>NC_045444.1:102467806-102526849 GCF_002776525.5 Piliocolobus tephrosceles
GAGGGGAGGGGAGAGGAGGGAAAAGGAGGGAAAGGGAAGGGGAGGGGAGGGGAAGGGAGGGGAGGGGAGAGGAGGGGAAGGGAGGGGAAGGGAGGGGAAGGGAGGGGAGGGGAGGGGAGGGGAGGGGAAGGGAGGGGAAGGGAAGGGAAGGGAGGGGAAGGGAGGGGAAAGGAGGGGAAGGGAAGGGAAGATTAATAACAAGTGTTGGCAAAGATGTAGAGGAACTGGAACTCTTGCACCTTGCTGATGAAAATGCAAAATGGTACAGATACTGTGGGAAACAGTATCGCAGTTCCTCAAAAAATTTAACAAATTAAATAAATTACTTAAATAAATTAAATAATTAATAACTCATTAAATTACTCTATGATCCAACAACTCCACTTCTAGATATATGCCCAAAAGAACCAAAAGCAGGGACTCAAGCAGATATTTGTACACCCGTGTTTGCAACAGCATTACTCACAAGAGCCAAAACACAGAAGCAACACGAGTGTCCATCAATGGATGAATGAATAAACCAAATGTGGCACATACACGCAATGGAATATGATTCCACTTTAAAAAGGAAGGAAATTATGACGGCTGCTAGGGTATGAATGAACTTTGGAAACATTACACTAAGTGAAGCGAGCTAGCTATGAAAGGACAAATACTGCATGATTCCACTTATAGTAGGTACCTAAAGTGGCCAAATTAATAGAGAAAGAAAGTAGAAAGTTGCCAGGAGCTGAGGAGCTATTGTCCAGTGTCACAGAGTTTGAGTTTGGGAAGATGAAAAAGTTCTGGAGATGCGTGGTGGTGATTGTTGCCAAAAAATATGAATATACACAATGCCACCAAACTGTACCACTTAAAAATTATTAAAACAGGAAATTTCTGTTATATACATTTTAAATTAAAAAAGAATGGTGATCCTTGTCTAGGGCAGTCCCAGTTTATATTTTTGGCCCAGAATACTTAATATTAGCAGCCCCTCTCCTCTTACTTAAGAACTTAGGTGAGTATGTCCCAAACTAGACAACAGATAATATAATCACTCTAAGGTTAAACAACTATTCAGTGTCATCTCGTTAGAATATGGCAGAGGTATGATTCTTATCCACAAATCTGTCTGATTCCAGAAATCACATTCTTCACCACCACACATCCTGCAGAATTGCTAATGATGTTGCTACCTGGCATACATCAGGTTTGCCACTATTTATTGTGTCAATTCTGCTGACTTACATGGAGCACTGATGTGCTACCTACTTAGTAAGAAACACTGGCCAGGCGCATGGCTCAAACCTGTAATCCCAATACCTTGGGAGACCGAGGCAGGTGGATCACCTGAGGTCAGGAGTTTGAGACCAGCCTGACCAACATGGCAAAACCCTGTCTCTACTAAAAATACAAAAATTAGCCAGATGTGGTGATGCATGCCTGTAATCTCAGCTACTTGGGAGGCTGAGACAGGAGAATCACTTGAACCTGGGAGGCAGAAGTTGCAGCGAGCCAAGATCACACCATTGCACTCCAGCCTGGGTGACAAGAGCAAAACTCTGTCACAGCAAAACTGTGTAGAAAGAAAGAAAGAAAGAGAGAGAGAGAGAGAGAGAGAGAGAGAAAGAAAGAAAGAAAGAAAGAAAGAAAGAAAGAAAGAAAGAAAGAAAGAAAGAAAGAAAGAAAAGAAAGAAAAGAAAAGAAAGAAAGAAACATTGATTCTCTTAATGCTAATCAAAAGAAATGCTTATATCTTCTTTAAAAAGGATGAGCAAAGAGTAGAAGCATCACAGACCGATGAACAAAATGTCTTCTGGTATAATCCAGTGGATTTTAGTAACCGAATGGTGCAACAGCATCAGGGCCATGTGATACGCAGTGCCCAAAGCAGGTAGATACAAAACCAACACCAAAACCAGTCACTCCATGAATCAGTTGACACAGGGTGAGTAATGATCAGCAAACACAGACCAGAGTGTCTACTCGAGGAAGGAAGCCAACATCCGCTTCGTAACTTTGTCTTTGACCAAAGAGGTTCCACTGAAGCTCTTTCTAAACTCACTGGAGAGCCTGGAGTACTATTTCTAGTCATGCAAGTTTCTGGGTCACACCGAACTGAGCTGGGATCCCAATTTTCCCAGTCATTTCCTCTAACACTTTGTAGCAGTGACAAAGTCTCTAATCATGAGTCAAAATGCCTCTTTCAGAGGGTTACCGTGAGGATTCAGTATTTATCTGGAGAACATGAAGCATGCTGCTTAGCACACAGGGTAATAATACTCTGTAAATATTATTCTCTAGAACATAGAGTGCAAGAACCCTTGATTCTCAGATCCTAGTAAGCTTGTTTATTCTCTCCCTCCACCCTGCCCCAAATCCTTTATACCCAAATAGTCACTAGCAAAGTAAAAGAAAGAATAAATGCATTCAATAATCCAGATAATCTGGACCTCAAAGAAAGAGGCCTTCGGAGGATCCCAAAATTATCTACAGAATCGCTTGCATTTTCCAGTTATTTTGTTCCTCCATGGCTGGGGTAAAACTTGCAGTCCTGTCTCCAAATGTAGCCAATGTTCACCCACTTCTGGAGAAATCAGATGGCCCCGAAAGAGTAGGCTTTGTCCAATTCTTGGGGACATGTTGAGACACAGTTTTACAGAGCCAAACTGGAATATCTGAGTTTCTGAGTGCTTAAGCATTCTGTGGCTGGCACACGATCAATTCAACTCCCATTTATCTGTTTCTCCCACCAATTATTCCAATCAACTCTGCTTTGTTGCCTCTTTTTGTATTAGGGACATGATAGGCTAAGTGTATGACCCAGACATTGGAGACAGCCCCTGGGAAGGTCTGTTCCTATCTTCAACATTTTTAAGGAACTGTTTACAATGTCTGGCAACACCCTAGCAGGTAGTCTTGATGCACTGGGGGCAAATACATTATAAACGAGGATCATTTATGTGCCTGCCTCTGCAGTATTAATTTTTCGCTTTTATTTTTAGTTGATATGTAATACTTGTATGTATTTAGGAAGTATTGCCTCTGTAGTTCTAAAAAAATAAAGTTTAGCTGCTCCCAGGGGGTTTGGCCAAGTGTGGTTTTCAGAGATCACTCCAGCCACACAAGCATCTGATGACCACGTGGTTCCTGCTGATGAATGACAAGCAGACAGACACATGTCATGAGAGGGATATGCATTTGTGAGCATACGATTACTTAATAGCCTTAAAGGATAAGCATAGAATTTCTGTCACTCATTATGTCAAATAAACATCACCTATTTTTGAACCAAAACAGTACTAGAAAGGGTTTATGAGAATGATCTGATAGTCAGTGTATTAGTCTATTTTCATGCTGCTGATAAAGACATACCCCAGACTGAGAAATTTACAAAAGAAAGAGGTTATTTTTGTTGGTTTGTTTGTTTGTTTTTTTGAGACGGAGTCTGGCTCTTTCACCCAGGCTGGAGTGCAGTGGCCGGATCTTAGCTCACTGCAAGCCCTGCCTCCCAGGTGTACGCCATTCTCCTGCCTCAGCCTCCCGTGTAGCTGGAACTACAGGCGCCCGCCACCTCGCCCAGCTAGTTTTTTGTATTTTTTAGTAGAGACGGGGTTTCACCGTGTTAGCCAGGATAGTCTCGATCTCCTGACCTCGTGATCCGCCCATCTCGGCCTCCCAAAGTGCTGGGATTACAGGCTTGAGCCACCACGCCCAGCCAAGAAAGAGGTTTAATTGGACTTACCATTCCACATGGCTGGGGAAGCCTCACAATCATGGCGGAAGGCAAGGAGGAGCAAGTCACATCTTAGATGAATGGCAGCAGGCTAAGAGAGAAAACTTGTGCAGGAAAACTCCTCTTTTTAAAACCATCAGATCTCATGACACTTATTCACTATCAAGAGAACAGCATGGGAAAGATTTGCCCCCATGATTCAATTAGCTCCCACCATGTCCGTCCCACAACATGTGGGAATTCAAGGTGAGATTTGAGTGGAGACACAGCCAAACCGTATTAGTTAGCATATATCTCCTTA
Organism: Piliocolobus tephrosceles; assembly: GCF_002776525.5. Classification (NCBI taxonomy): domain Eukaryota; kingdom Metazoa; phylum Chordata; class Mammalia; order Primates; family Cercopithecidae; genus Piliocolobus; species Piliocolobus tephrosceles. The sequence continues at coordinate 102,471,826 of NC_045444.1, forward strand.
ATCAAAAATGTAAAAGCAGCCAGTCACGGTGGCTCATGCCTGTAATCCCAATGCTGTGGGAGGCCAAGGCAGAAGGATTGCTGTAGGCCAGGAGGTCGAGGCTATGGTGAGCTATGATTGCCCCTCTGTACCGTAGCCTGGGCAACAGAACAAGACCTTGTCACCAAAAAAATAAGATAAAATAAAAATAAAAATTAAGGCTTTTTTAGCAGAGTCAAAATGTTAAAGCCACGTACAAACTCCTAAAGGAACTGCCAAACCATAGAAACAGGCACTAAAACAGGTCAGAGAACACTAAACAAAGTGAAGAAGGGATGGAACAGAGTAGAATGAAATATTTTGGAGGTAATAAAACAGAAGCCCGGAAAATAAGTCTTAACCAGTTGCAATCACCATGGAAAAGCGTAAGTTGGGAAACATGTGTGTTGTGCCTGGAAGCACTTCCTGAAACATGGTCACCATCCTCAGACCAAACGTAGCTGTCATCCCACTGACATGAAAATCCCTTTCATACTCACTGGCACCAACAAGACACAGAGACAGACTATGAGCAGACTTGGCTTATACATTTTGAATTCTATATTGAATCACAAACAATATCTGTTCCTTTCTCTCCATTTCAATCCTGATACTCATTATATATCTCTGGAGCCACAAACCCAGATTCAAATCCTGCATCTAAACGCAGCAGCTGTGTGCCCTTGGAAACGTTGCTTAAAATGGAAATAATAATGGGGTCTGCTTCAGTGAGTTGTTGTTAAAGAGGACACAGTTAACATAGGCAAAGTGGTTAGAACAGTGCCTGGCACTATTTTCATTATTATTAATATCTTAGAGAATAAGTTCACTCAGTATGATTACAATTATTACATAATAAGTTGTATCCATATTTCATTAACAATTATTCAGCTCCCTAGAGCAGAGCGTGTTATGTAAAGTACAACTATAATGAAAATGAACATAAGGACAATTTAGGGACATGACTTTGAGGCTGTTTCCTACTTCTTAGGCAAACATAACATTCTTTATGGCATCATTCAATGACAAGAGCAATAATTTTTCCACTACTTAGAGGTTTGCAAATGTATCATTTCTTCTGCTGAAGGTCTGTTTTCCATCAGCTCCAGAAGGCTTATGTAAATGAAGGTGGATTCTGTCTATGAGATTTAAATAATGTTGTTTTGTATTTTTTGACACCAACTGACTTCAAGCTCATGCCTTTGTTTCATTATTCGCTCTTCTATATGTATATTTTTTTCCTGACTCTTTTTCAATTTGGAATACTGTAAATTTAGCCTTAATTATTTGTGGTCCTTCCTCTACCAGCTTCAGATTCCAAGGGGAATGCAGATAACACATACACTATCTTGAAATTATTTTTCATCATTTACAGAATTCCAAATATGGACATTTCTAGGTCTTTTGTGCTGTTGCTACTCAAGGAAAAATATTATGTTCCATTCTTCTTAATACCTTTCTTGAGCTTCTAAATTGTATTATGCAAAATATATCTAGGGTTCCTTGTTCCTTAGTAAGTGAAATTTGATTTTCCTCCAAAACTAGAATCCTTTTTTTAAATTAAAATCTACCAATTTTATCCTGTGTGGAAAAGAAAATAAGCAATAGTAATAAATATGGAACTCATTCAAAGTTAAAAACAACCCCCCTCTAGCTTCCCACTTTCACCTTCTAAATCAATGGTGAATTCAGTTTTCAATTATCATGGACAAAACAACAATAATCATAAGTAGTAGTAGTCCTTGCTACAAACATCTTTATATATCAGTAGCCCATAGGCATATTTTATTTTATTTTATTTTATTTTATTTTATTTTAAGCTATCTCCTACTGGAAAGAAAACATATTTTAGTTAGCTGACATATTTTTTAATTGAGTTATTTTAAATTCTAGACATTTTATATGAAAATTTGGATTTTCAGCTTCTTTTGACAAACTAAAAGTTCCAGTATTTGCAGGTCCACATTCTCAACATGGCCAGTGGCTCCACATTCTCAACATGGCAAACAGTTATCTAGAGCTTAACAGCTGCTCCCATTAAAAGCAGTATGAGTTTCCAATGCCATTCAATATGTGGGGTGAAGGATAGGGGGTGCCCATTTCCCTCACTGATGTTACTGCCTAGTCCCTGGAGAGATCTGAGGTTGCAACCTCTGTTCTCCACCTTGAAGTATTTTTCCTAGTTTCCCAAGAATGAAGTGATATGGTTTGACTGTGTCCCCACCCAAATCTCACCTTGGATTGTAATAATCCCTACATGTCAAGGGCAGGGTCAGGTGGAGATAATTGAATCATGGGGGTAGTTTCCCCCATACTATTCTAGTGGTAGTGAGTCTCACCAGACCTGTTGGTTTTATAGATAGGAGTTCCCCTGCACAAGTTCTCTTGCCTGCTGCCATGTAAGACATGACTTTGCTCCTCTTTCGCCTTCTGCCATGATTGTGAGGCCTCGTCAGCCATGAGGAACTGTGAATTAATTAAACCTCCTTCCTTTATAAATTATCCAGTCTTGGAAATGCCTTTACTAGCAGCATGAGAACAGACTAATACATGAAGCACTGTCACAATTCCAACAATTCAAATGTGCATACTTTGATACAACAATTCTACTGAAAAAATTATGGAAGGTCATACAAATATATATGGATGTCCACTACAACATTGCTTTCAACAGGAAAAAAATTAAATCAACCTAAATATCAATAGGAACTGGTTGAATAAATGATGGTGAATCCATGCAAGAGAATACTAGAGAGTCACCTAAAGCAAAAAAGTAAATCTAAGCATATTAAAATGCAAATATGTCCAAAATATATTAAGTGGGAAAAAAGCAAAGTACAGAACAGTACATAATATATGATCCAATCTGTAGGGAAAATGAATTTCAACATCTTAGAAGAAAACATAAGCACATAAGCAACTTTTTTTTTTTTTTTTTTTTTTTTTTTTTTTGAGACAAGTTCTCGCTCTCTCTCCCAGGCTAGAGTGCAGTGGCATGATCTTGGCTGACTGCAACCTCTGCCTCCCAGGTTCAAGCGATTCTCCTGCCTAAGCCTGCTGAGTAGCTGGAATTACAGGCGAGCACTATCACACCAGGCTAATTTTTGCATTTTTAGTAGAGATGGGGTTTCACCATGTTGGTCCGGCTGGTCTCAAACTCCAGACCTCATGATCCACCCACCTCAGCCTCCCAAAGTGCTGGGATTACAGGTATGAGCCACCACACCCAGCAACATAAGCAACTTTTTAAAACTACATTACTGTTACACATGTAAAAGAAGACAGTGGATGGGCACAGTGGCTCACACCTGTAACTCCAGCACTTTGAGAGGCCTAGGCAGGTAGATCACATGAGGTCAGGAGTTCGAGACCAGCTGGACCAACATGGTGAAACCCTGTCTCCACTAAAAATACAAAAATTAGCCAGCCGATAGTTAATCAAAAATTAGCTGGGTGTGCTGGCACATGCCTGTAATCCCAGTTACTCTGGAGGCTGAGGCAGGAGAATCGCTTGAAACCACGAGACGGAGGTTGCAGTGAGCTGAGATCACACCATTGCACTCCAGCCTGGGCAACAAGAGTGAAACTCTGTCTCAAAATAAAAAATTTTTTAAAAAATTAAAAAAAAAAAAAGGAAGCACGATGAAAAGGGTTATTTCGAATCATTTCATGCATAATTATCATCACATCTTCATGTTATGTATTCGAGTGCCTGTTTTGGAAACAGAGTTCCTGTTTCTCTACAGTTGAGCCTGAATTCATTTCTTAGGCAAGAGGAAGAGGTTCTTTCAAGATTGCCGAATAGGAATATATCCAGTCTGCAGCTCACAACAAGATCAATGCAGAAGACAGGTGATTTCTGCATTTCCAACTGAGGTACCTGGCTCATCTCATTGGGACTGGTTAGACAGTTGGTGCAGCCCACAGAAGGCAAGCTGAAGCAGGGTGGGGTGTTGCCTCACCAGAGAAAAGCAAGGGGTCAGGGAACTCCCTCTCTTAGCCAAGGGAAGCTGTGAGGGATTGTGCTGTGAGGAAGGGTGCTCTCCAGTCCAGATACTATGCTTTTAAAACGGACTTCGCAACCCACAGACCAGGAGATTTCCTTGGGTGCCTAGAACACCAGGGCCCTGGGTTTCAAGCACAAAACAAGGTGGCCACTTGGGCAGACACCGAGCTAGCTGCAGGAGTTTTTTTTCATACTCCAGTGGCAGTGGAACACCAGCAAGACAGAACCGTTCACTCCCCTGGAAAAGGGCTGAAGCCAGGAAACCAAAGGGTCTGGCTCAGCAGATCCCACTCCCACGGAGCCCAACAAGCTAAGATCCACTGGCTTGAAATTCTCGCTGCCAGCACAGCAGTCTGAAGGCAACCTGGGATGCTTGAGCTTGGTTGGGGGAGGGACGTCCGCCATTACTGAGGCTTAGGTAGGCGGTTTTTCCCTCACAGTGTACACAAAGCCGCTGGGAAGTTTGAACTGGGTAGTGCCCACCACTGTTCGGCAAAGCCGCTGTAGCCAGACTGCCTCTCTAGATTCCTCGTCTCTGGGGAGGGCCTCTCTGAGAGAAAGGCAGCAGCCCCATTCAGGGGCTTATAGATAAAACTCTCATCTCCCTGGGACAGAGTACCTGGGGGAAGGGGTGGCTGTGGGTGCAGCTTCAGAAGACTTAAACGTTCCTGCCTGCTGGCTCTGAAAAGAGCAGTGGATCTCCCAGCACGGTGCTTGAGCTCTGCTAAGGGACCGACTGCCTCCTCAAGTGGGTCCCTGACCCCTCTGCCTCCTGACTGGGAGACACTTCTCAGCAGGGGTCAATGGATACCTCATACAGAAGAGTCCCTGATGGCATTTGGCTGGTGCCCCTCTGGGACAAAACTTCCAGAGGAAGGAACAGGCAGCAATCTTTGCTGTTCTACAGCCTTCGCTGGTGATACCCAGGCAAACAGGTCTGGAGTGGACCTCCAGCAAACTCCAGCAGACCTGCAGCAGAGAGGCCTGACTGTTAGAAGGAAAACTAACAAACAGAAAGGAATAGCATCAACATGAATAGCATCAACATGAACAAAAAGGGCATCCACACAGAAACCCCATCCGCAAGTCACCAATATCAAAGACCAAAGGTAGATAAATCCATGAAGATGAGTAAAACCAGTGCAAAAATGATGGAAAGTCCAAAAACCAGAATGCCTCTTCTCCTCCAAAGGATCACAACTCCTTGCTAGCAGGGAACAAAACTGGACAGCAAATCAGTTTGACAAATTGACAGACGAAGACCTAAGAAAGTGGGTAATAACAAACTTTTCTGACCTAAAGAAGCATGTTCTAACCCAATGCAAGGAAGCTAAGAACCTGAAAAAAGGATACAGGAATTGCTAACTAGAGTAACCAGTTTAGCGAAGAACATAAATGACCTGATGGAGCTGAAAGACACAGCACAAGAACTTCATGAAGCATACACAAGTATCAATAGCCAAATTGATCAAGCAAAATAAAGGATATCAGAGATTGAAGATCAACTAAATGAAATAAAGCAAGAAGACAAGATTAGAGAAAAAAGAAGGAAAAGGAATAAAGAAAACCTCCAAGAAATATGGCACTATGCGAAAAGACCAAATCTACGTTTGATTAGTGTACCTGAAAGTGACAGGCAGAATGGAACCAAGTTGGAAAACACTCTGCAGGATACTATCCAGGAGAACTTCTCCAACCTAGCAAGACAGGCCAACATTCAAATTCAGGAAATACAGAGAACACCACAAAGATATTCCACAAGAAGAGCAACCCCAAGACACATAATTGTAAGATTCACCAAGGTTGAAATGAAGAAAAAAATGTTAAGGGCAGCCAGAGAGAAAGGTCGGGTTACCCACAAAGGGAAGCCCATCAGACCAACAGCAGATCCCTCTGCAGAAACCCCACAAGCCAGAAGAGAGTGGGGGCCAATATTCAACATTCTCAAAGAAAAGAATTTTCAACCCAGAATTTCATATCTAGCCAAAATAAGCTTCATAAGTGAAGGAGAAATACAATCCTTTACAGACAAGCAAATGCTGAGATTTTGTCACCACGAGGCCTGCCTTACAAAAGCTCCTGAAGGAAGCACTAAATATGGAAAGGAAAAACCGGTACCAGTCACTGCAAAAACATACCAAAATGTAAAGACCATCAACACTACGAAGAAACTGCATCGACTAACAGGCAAAATACCAGCTACCATCATAATGACAGAATCAAATTCACAGAAAGCAATATTAACCTTAAATGTAAATAGGCTAAATACCCCAATTAAAAAACACGGACTGGCAAATTGGATAAAGAGTCAAGACCCATCAGTGTGCTATATTCAGGAGACCCATCTTATGTGCAAAGATACATATAGGCTCAAAATAAAGGCATGGAGGAAGATCTACAAAGCAAATGGAAAGCAACAAAAAGCAGGAGTTGCAAACCTTGTCTCTGACAAAACAGACTTTAAAGGAAAAAAGATAAAAAAAGACAAGGAAGGGCATTACACAATGGTAAAGGGGTCAATGCAACAAGAAGAGCCAACCATCCTAAATATATGTGCACCCAATACAGGAGCACCCAGATTCATAAAGCAAGTGCCTAGAGATATACAAAGAGACTTAGATTCCCACACAATAATGGGAGACTTTAACACCCCACTGTCAATATTAGACAGATCAACAAGACAGAAAGTTAACAAGGATATACAGGACTTAAACTCAGCTCTGGAGCAAGCGGACCTAATAGATATCTACAGAACTCTCCACCCCAAATCAACAGAATATACATTCTTATCAGCACTACATCACACTTATTCTAAAATTGACCACATACTTGGAAGTAAAACACTCCTCAGCAAATGCAAACAAACAGAAATCATAACAGTCTCTCAGACCACAGTGCAATCAAATTAGAACTCAGGATTAGTAAACTCACTCAAAACCACACAGCTACATGGAAACTGAACAACCTGCTCTTTAATGACTACTGGGTAAATAATAAAATTAAGGCAGAGACAAATAAGTTCTTTGAAACCAATGAAAACAAAGACACAACGTACCAGAATCTTTGGGACTCAGCTAAAGCAGTGTTTAGAGGGAAATTTATAGCACTAAATGTGCATAGGAGAAAGCAGGAAAGACCTAAAATTGACACCCTAACCTCACAATTAAAAAACTAGAGAAGCAAGAGCAAACAAATTCAAAAGCTAGCAGAAGACAAGAAATAACTAAGATCAGAGCAGAACTGAAGGAGGTAGAAACACGAAAAAACCTTCAAAAAAAAAAAAAATCAATGAATCCAGGAGCCGGTTTTTTGAAAAGATTAACAAAATAGATAGACTGCTAGCCAGACTAATAAAGAAGAAAAAAGAGAAGAATCAAATAGACACAATAAAAAATGATAAAGCTGAGATCACCACTGATCCCACAAAAATACAAACCACCCATCAGAGAATACCATAAACACCTCTATGCAAATAAACTAGAAAATCTAGAAGAAATGGATAAATTCCTGGACACATACACCCTCCCAAGACTAAATCAGGAAGAAGTTGAATCCCTGAATAGACCAATAACAAGTTCTGAAATTGAGGCAGTAATTAACAGCCTACCAACCAAAAAAAAGCCCAGGACCAGACGGATTCACAGCCAAATTCTACCAGAGGTACAAAGAGGAGCTGGTACCATTCCTTCTGAAACTATTCCAATCAATAGAAAAAGAGGGAATCCTCCCTAACTCATTTTATGAGGCCAGCATCATCCTGATACCAAAACCTGGCAGAGACACAACAAAAAAAGAAAAGTTCAGGCCAAGGCCGGGCGCGGTGGCTCAAGCCTGTAATCCCAGCACTTTGGGAGGCCGAGACGGGCGGATCACGAGGTCAGGAGATCGAGACCATCCTGGCTAACACACGGTGAAACCCCGTCTCTACTAAAAAAAATACAAAAAACTAGCTGGGTGAAGTGGCGGGCGCCTGTAGTCCCAGCTACTCGGGAGGCTGAGGCAAGAGAATGGCCTAAACCTGGGAGGCGGAGACTGCAGTGAGCCGAGATTGCGCCACCGCACTCCAGCCTGGGCGACAGAGCGAGACTCCGTCTCAAAAAAAAAAAAAAAAAAGAAAAGTTCAGGCCAATATCCCTGATGAACATCAATGTGAAAATCCTCAATAAAATACTAGCAAACCAAACCCAGCAGCACATCAAAAAGCTTATTCACCACAATCAAGTCAGTTTCATCCCTGGGATGCAAGGCTGGTTCAACACATGCAAATCAATAAACGTAATCCATCACATAAACAGAACCAATGACAAAAACCACATGATTATCTCAATAGAGGCACAAATGGCCCTTGATAACATTTAACACCGTTTCATGCTAAAAACTCTCAATAAACTAGGTATTGATGGAACGTATCTCAAATGCACACGTATGTTTAATGCAGCACTGTTCACAAAAGCAAAGACTTGGAACCAACCCAAATGCCCATCAATGATAGACTGCATAAAGAAAATGTGGGCCGGGCGCGGTGGCTCAAGCCTGTAATCCCAGCACTTTGGGAGGCCGAGACTGGCGGATCACAAGGTCAGGAGATCGAGACCATCCTGGCTAACACGGTGAAACCCCGTCTCTACTAAAAATACAAAAACTAGCTGGGCGAGGTGGCGGGCGCCTATAGTCTCAGCTACTCGGGAGGCTGAGGCAGGAGAATGGCGCAAACCCAGGAGGCGGAGTTTGCAGTGAGCTGAGATCCGGCCACTGCACTCCAGCCTGGGCGACAGAGCGAGACTCTGTCTCAAAAAGAAAAAAGAAAATGTGGCACATATACACCATGGAATACTATGCAGCCGTAAAAATGAATGAGTTCACGTCCTTTGCAGGGACATGGATGAATGATGGTTTCCATCATTCTCAGTTGCCTCTGCTCTCGAGAATGATGGAAATCATCATTCTCAACAAACTAACACAGGAACAGAAAACCAAACACCACATGTTCTCACTCGTAAGTGGGAGTTGAACAATGAGAACACAGGGACACAGGGAGAGGAACATCACAGACCTGGGTCTGTGATTGAGCAATCACAATTGATGGGTGAGCAAACCACCATGGCACGTGTATACCTGTGTAACAAACCTGCACGTTCTGCACATGTATCCCAGAGCTTAAAGTATAATTTTTTTAAAAAGAGGGAGAAGAGGAAGAAGGAGGAGGAGGAGGAGGAGGAGGAGGAGGCGAAGGCAGAGGCGGTGGCTTCTGGAAGACCCATCACACCAGGCCCAAGGACCACACAAAAAAGACACAATGGGCCACTTTAGAAGCTGTGCTTTTCGAGGGGCTTTGTGGTTCATGTTGCCTCTGCTGTCTTTTGAAAAGTAAAGATAAGTGAGCAGAAAGGTGGGCGCTCCTCCAGGGAGAGCTGCCAAATTCAGGCCAAATACCTTTTCCAGCCCCTTTCACATCTGCATGGGGCCTGGTGAGAGAGACAGACAGAAAGAGAGAAAGGGAGAGAGACACTATACATTATTTCCATATTGCTCTTACAGCTTTGGGCAGAGTCAGGGAAGAAGAGGAAGAAAAGAGAAGAACTGACTGTTTTCACCAGCGGAAACTTTAGCTGGTTAATGTAATACAGGAGTGTCAGAATTTGTTCTTTCTACTAAAGAGAAAACAAGGCCACACATTCCCAATTATATGCTCAGAAAGAGCAGCCAGGGAGTGCAGTTCTTGGCAGCAGCAGGCTTTATGACTTGCCTTCAGCATTGCTCATCACAGAGGGGATTTTGCTGGGGACATGGGCAGCCAGAGGTAGTGGGTGCTCAGTCACTAGTGGGATGCTACACAGCAGCCACTGAAGGAGTCCCAGTCCACCCTTCCCCAGGCCTCGAGAGCAGGAGCAACTGCAGGTCCCTCCCCGACCCTGTGATCCACATCTCTAACCCCTCCAAAGCATCCAAGTCACATCAGAATAAAAGGACTGGGACACATGGCACTTCTAAAAGTTATCACCTCCTGCTAAAATATGGATTGTTTTGGGGGGGGGAGATAGCAATTAATTACCAAAAATAAAGAAACCTCAATAAGGAAAAGACGAGCTCCACAGCACCTCCACCCGCCCCCTGCTGCCAACATACATACTAAACCCAACTATAAGGTTCCCTACCCTGCTCAATTCCTCTACACAAAGAAGCATGGAGTGTATATTTAGTACAGGTTCCTCCTCAGAGCTAGCTGATGAACACAGAAGTCGGAAAACCTAACTCAAACGTGACTTTTGAAAGAAAGGAGAAAAAGACTACGATCTTCTTTGCTGTTTTCTCTTAACTTACAGAGTCCTCTCCTTTTTAATACTCTAGTGTTCTTAAATCAATCACTTTGGATTTAGAGTTATTGCGAGGGTTCAAGCCTTATCACAAGAAGAATCTCGAATATATAGTGGATCCACTGCTGTCTGATCAATATGCACAATTTAAGGATCTTTAAACTGGGGGAAAAAAAAATTCAGGCTTCACTAATTCAAAATTAGTGATAAGGCAAAGTACCCTTCAAACTTCAGTCTGAATCAAGTAACTGTGGCTTAGTAAACAACTGGAAAGATTAGAGATGGACGGGGTAAGCCATTTAAGACGGCAAACTATCTTCATACACTTCAACAGCATTGCTTTGCATGTAATTTGTGCCATTAAGGTAGGAATTAGAAATGAGCCTTATCTCTATATCAAGCAGGTCAATCAAGACTAGCTATAATTAGCAACCAGTGATAATATATGCTGCTGAAATACCTGCCCTTCATTTCAAACATCTCATCCTTCATTCTTTTTGTTATTTCAAGCTGGTCTTCTCAGGAATTACTATTTTTTGCTATACAGTATCATCTGCACACAGCAAGACTTCAAAAGGTGCTCACCTCTGAGTCTTTGGCCTGCTGATTACGAATGACTATCAAATTGTACAGGGTTCTGTCGTCATCTGCCTCTGTGTGGGACACATCATGGGGCATACTCCATAAATTCTTCTCATCATCCCTCGCCAGAGTTGCTCCAAATGAGGAATATGGATTGCTATCACTGTTGTATAAAAAAAGGAAAGATTGGGGTTTTATAATACATATAATGTTATATATCATACACATGCAACATACAATATCAACTAAAACTTATACAATGTAATATATAAATATATTGTCAAAAAGGTCTCAATTGTCTTTAATAATTAAGCATAACACAATAGAGCAGTAAAAACAAACCAAAAATATAAATAAATCACTTTAAAAAGTACAGAGAACAGATGTACTGAGCAGAGGTAATTACTACAGTTAAATATGAAATTCAGCACTGAGTACCCCAAAAGCTAAGACAACAAAGGAAATTCAATTCTTTTTTTTTTTTTTTTTCGCTTTGAAACAAAGTCTCACTTTGTCACCCAGGCTGGAGTGCAGTGGCACAACCTCAGCTCACTACAACCTCTACCTCTCAGGTTCAAGTGATTCTCCTGCCTCAGCCTACCGAGTAGCAGGGATTGCAGGCGCCTGCCACCACACCCGGCTAATTCTTGTATTTTTCGTAAAGACAGGGTTTCACCACGTTGGTCAGGCTGGTCTTGAACTCTTCGCCTTAAGTGATCTGTCCATCTCGGCCTCCCAAAGTGCTGAGATTACAGGGGTGAGCCACCGTGCCCAGCCAGGAATAGAATTCTTGTGTGATTAAAAGAAAACGAGTAACATGAAGGGGTGAACGTTTGACTGGCTCTGAGTTCAAGGAAGCACAGTAAACTTGGAGTACAATGATATATAATAGCTATAAAATTCCTTACACCAGGAAAATTAAGTAATAAATATGCATACCGAAAGACTTTCAATAAACAAGACAGAATGTTGAGTGAGAATTTCAGCAGTCCCGTTTTGTACATTTGTTTTATGATTTATGCCTTATAAGGTGGTACCTGGGTGTGGACTTACAGAGATTAGTGACAGAGCATCACATCTGGGGCATGCCTGCACACAGCTCCAGTCAATTCTGTAACCCCCAGTTGAATTCTGTGGGAAGGACAGGTAGGGTCATACCGAAGCTATTCACTTCATCTAGTAATATGTATAAAGCACTGACTACATGCTAATCACAGGGCTCAATAAAATTGTGAGCAAACCAGACATCATCCCTGCCCTTGGACCTCACCAGCATGGGAAACACATTAATGAATGATCATATGACTATAAAATAAAAATTGTGATAAGTGCCATTAAGCGGGAGATCAGGAGGCCATGAGAACATACGCAAGCTGCTAAGAGAAAACCCTCACGAAGGCAGACATCAGGTAGGCATCAAGAAGAAGAGGTGCTGGAGCAACTCTTTTTAAAGGTTTTTCCACCTTTAAGTGGAAAAACAGGAACAGAGTTGCAGGCAAAGGAAACAGCATCTTCAAAGGCCTGGGGTGGAAGGAAACATGAAATGTTAAGATGTCAATACGGGATGCTCGGAAGTTGGCACTAAGGAAATCTTGCAACAGGAAGCAAAGTGCTAGTCCCCAGATTGGGGTTCAGCAGCAGAAACCCACCCAGCTAGGGAGGGGCTCCAGCCCTACAGTGATGATGTACAGGTCAGACTGCCAATCACAGTCTCAAATTTTGAAAGACAGGGCCAGGCGTGGTGGCTCACACCTGTGATCCCAACATTTTGGGAGGCTGAGGCAGGTGGATCACCTGAGGTCAGGAGTTCAAGACCAGCATGGCCAACATGGCAAAACCCCATCTCTACTAAAAATACAAAAATTAGCCAGGTGTGGTGACACATGCCTGTAATCCCAGCTACTCGAGAGGCTGAGGCAGGAGAATTGCTTGAACCGGGGAGGCAGAGGTTGCAGTGAGCTGAGATTGCGCCATTGCACTGCAGTCTGGGTGATGAGAGCGAAACTCCAGCTCACAAAATAAAATAAAATAAAATAAAATAAAATAAAATAAAATAAAATAAACTGGGACAACAACCAAGGCCCACTTACAAAAACTAGGGCAAAAGGTGAGGACAGAACCTTGGAACCAAGGCTAGCAGGAGGCCAGCTACCTGAATCAGCATGGGGTTTAGAGACTGAATGTTGAACAGTGCTCCTGAAATCCCTGTGGCTGCAGGTCAGAAGTTTAGGGTCTGGGACTGAACAAAGTACCTGGCCCTATGGGGAAAGGTGCAGATGATGGGAAACCAGACACAGCTCAAGCACACTATGCTCAGAACCACGCTGTTTTTACTGATTGATACCACAAAAGCTAGAACACAGGCAGCCCTACAGCCTGACTCTTCCTGAGAATGAGGAACCAGTGAAAGAGGAGGAAAATGATGCCTTTGGGCGCTGCCCATGTGAACTTTAATGAGCATGTCAAATTCATTCATTTCATTCATTCCATTGTTTGTTTATTCAACAAATGTGGAATAAATGCCTGCTGTATACTGAGTCCTGCGCTGGGTGCCATGGGGACATGACGATAAATGGGACATTGTCTCTGCCCTTAACATAACTATAATGCAATGAGATCAGTACATTTAAAAAAAAAAAAAAAAGCATTCACAGATTGTTGTAGGAACAAACTGGAAGAAGTGATAAGTTATGTATGATGAGAAGGAAGTTCAAGAACTAACCAGACCTGAGGACTGAACAGGCTTCCAGCAGGAAGAGAAACAAGGGCAGAGTTATTCCTCGCAGAAAGATCAGCTCAAGTTAAAGCAGTATATGGGGGCTTTGGGAGCCCACAGGATTGGGGAATTGAAGTATTCCTGCATGACTGCAGCATGTGGTGCATGGAGCAAGGAAAATGAAGGGACATGAAGAAGAAAAGGTAATATGGGGTCAGACTAAAAGTAGTGCTGGCGTCCAAGCTTCATTCTGAGAACTGCAACGTTATCAACAGGCTTTTGAGCCATGTCAGGTCTGGATTTTAGAGAAATAACCTGGGTGAAGGAAGAACAAGAAGATGGCTTAGGAGGTGTCACAATCAACTGTCACACGGGGGTAGGTGTAATTTTCAAGCTATGCTCTGTGAGGTCCTGGTGTCAGGGGGCCTTGGGACCACAGTGGGGCAGGAGTAGAGAAAGAGATGGGCAGGGCTTCTCTGGCAGAGATAGAAAGAACCCACAAACCAACCACAACCAGAGCAGCTTCTCCATTCAAATAGTCTTTGTTAGAGCTAGAAGGAAGGTTGTTTGAGGCACAGGAAAAATGGGGTTCTATGGCTAAACAAATACATAATTTTGAACACTCTGAAATTATGATTGAGATAAAAGTAAGTGAGGTTGAGAGTGAGGGAAATAGCAGTGAGAGTGGCAATGAGGACTGATTCCAGCAGCATCTGAGAGGGGTGACAGCAGCCCATTGTGGGAGGCATAGAGATACCAGCAAAGGTGATGCCTTTAACTGCAATGTATGGGGCAGAAGCCAAGACTGACCTCATGAGTCTGCAGAATGTTCACGGAGATGTCAGGGACCTGGGTTTAGGAGCGAGGACAGGGCAGAGATCTAGGTGTGGGAGCAATGCACAACATTTCATGGCATCACAGAAGCAGGTCAGAGAATCAGAAGAACAGTCTTAGGGGATTAGGAGACGGAAGAGAATAGGTGAGTCCAGAAAGAGAGATCAGGCAGGACAAAGAGGAATGCCAAAGAGCAGGTGGATGCCAGAGAAGTGTCAGTAACATGAAGGATGCTGACTCCAATTTCTTTCTGCAGCCGATGATATGCAACCACTGCATAATATATTCAGGGCTTGAGCCAAGGGCTCCTGCATTCCACCCCTCATGTTACACAAGCATGGGTCCTGGTGTCAGGACCCACCCTTTGCAGATAGGGACAAGAATACTACAGTGCTTGACTTCTTCTGGGCCAGGCAGCCAGCTGACAGTCCCCCCAACATGAGTTCCTGGGTGGGGATCTCAGACAAGCCACTGTCATATAACTCAACATCCAAATGCCATGACAGGGATGAACTCACAGTGAAGCAGCTCAGATCATGACTACCTATGTGGATGCTCCCTGTACAAACCAGCAGATTCCCCTGGGGGCTTGTCTCCGGGATGCACTCTCCTTGAGTCACCCAGACCTGGCACAGAGCTTCCACCAAGAGCGGCAACCATGGCTTCCAACATCACAATAAATGCAGTTCTGGGGCAATGAAACCCTGGGACTTTTCCTGACATCGGTCTTCCATCTTCTCCCAGATGTGTTTCATTTCTATGTCTTGTCTCCTCAACAGGTGGGTCAGTTCCTCTAGGGCAGGGGTTCTATCCAGTTTCTCTTCTACATTTCTACATTTCTTTCCCACATTACCTAGCAGGGTCCTAGGACACAGCAGTTGCCTTAAAAGTACTTGTTGAATGCAACAAACTGCCCTGTAACCCCAAAATCTGCTGAAGGAAATCCCAGACATAACTCATGGTTACCGCCTTTTAAAACTTTCCCTAAAGCAGGAGCTTTAGAAAGGAGCCAGTATGTACCTGAAAAATCAGTAAAAATAACATTAGACCATGAATAATTTAGCCACCTTTTACTTTACTAAGCCACAATTTCTTTTCCTATTTTAAAATGACGATCTCAGCTGCCTCCCTGGCCAGTTCCCCACCCTCTCACAACCTCTCTCTGTGTCTCTCTGTCCCTCCTCTCTCTAGCTGTCTCTGTCTCTCTTTCCTCTCTCTTGCTCTCTCTCACTCTCGCTTCTTTTCCTCTTTCTCTATTTCTCCTCTCCTCTCTCTAGCTGTCTCTGCATCTGTCTCTCCTCTCTTTCTCTCGCCTATCACATCCATCCACACATACACGCATGACTTCAGCCAGCATAAAACACTAGCCTCTCATCCTTAATCTACAAGCCCAAGTAAAGCTCTATAGGAAGGTCAACCCCAGCCTGTTTAGAAGTGCCCATGTCTCCAGAAGGTGACTGCCTCCTGGGATCTCACCATATCCAGCCCTGCCCTAATTAGAAGCAGTGTTCCCCTAACAAGCCTCCAACTCTGCCTTGTCACTGATATTCAGGGGATGATATAAATCAGGAAAGAGAACCAACTGCTCTGCCCCTGGACGGGCAATGCCTCCCAGCAGTGGTCATCTCTGTGAGCTCCTGGGCCCTTCCCAGCAGGATCTGACCTGCTCGTGGCCACAGAGCAGCCTCCTCCATTCTGCCCCGCTCCCTCTCCAGACCCAGACCTGGCTTCTGTTTCGTTCTTATTCAGTAATTGCCAAGGTTTCTTTGGGGCATAGGAAAGGTGGGGTGCCACTGTTAAATAAAGAAAGAACTTTTTTCAAAATACTGGTGAAAATGCACAGGGGCTGTGAGCTCATTCAGCAGCGTCAGAAGCATCTGTGAGAGTTGGCCTGGCTCACCGGATCCTGGGTCCGGTTCTCTGGGCCTGCCCCTTTCACTCCTTCACAGCCATCAGGTCAAGGTATCAAGCCATGTTGTTTTAAAACTTTTAACCCTTTGGACAGAGAAACTAGAACAGAGAGAAGCCTACAGCAAATGGCCTAAGGAGAAGCAGCTTTGGAACCTCTATGTATCCCAGACCATGAAGGGCTCTGGGGCCTGTGCCAAGAGAATTTAGTGCAAAGGCCCAGGGGTCTGGGCCTGAAAACCCCTGGGAGGACAGATGAGGGGAAACAGACCAGAAGTCAGAAGCTTCCCTTTCTCTCCCTCCCCCATATCATGAGTTCTAAAAGGCTCTAAAGAAAGTGAGAGTGGTTGTTTTCCCCTGGCCACCATCTGCTGATGATAAATATTTTATTAACATCAGGCATTTGAGAGGTGGCTCTGAGGTTACACACTAAGCTGCTTTTACTCTCAAAAGGTAGGGTGAGAAAAGTCTCAGATTTCACCCTTAATCCCACCCAGGGGCACGAGACCCAATCAATCCAGAGTCTTTTCTTTCAACATGATCTACAGCTAAACAAGAGACAAAGGTCTGTAGGTACTAACTTCTGCCTGGGGATCCGGCTGCAAAGTTGCCAGTCAGCATCGAAGCCATTTACCAAGAGTTCCTCAGGATTCCTCACTACTAACAAGGGCTGCATGTAAAAGACCTTGGAAGGCTCCACAAAATACAGTGCACACAGGCTGGCTGCCGACACCAGCAGTTCCAGTGACTTTACTGCTCTCCCCACAGGCCATGTGGCAGTGGCCACTAGCTTAAGACCGGAACTCTGAAAACAGCAAGGAAAGAAAATCTCCAGTCAACAGCAATCAATGGTCCAGAAAAACAGGCTGCCAGGTCCCCGCCCTTGACGCTCACAGATTTTGGTCTAATTTCCTGCTAGGAAGTCGCTGGCCTGCTACCTCCCCTGGCTTCAAGACCTTTGCCTTCTTCCCTCTATTGAGACCTCCCTGGGATGGAGAAGGTGAACCAAAGATCTTCTCCCTCTCCATCATCGCCTTACTTCCCTCCTCGCTCTCCTTCCTTGTCTTTCCTTCAGTCCTTCCTTTCTCCCTCTCCTCTTTTCTTTCTTTCTTTTTTTTCTTTCTTCCCCCCTCTCTCTTCCTCTCCTTTCTTGGTTTCTCTCTGTCCCTCTTCTTCTCTTTCTCTCTCTCTTCTCTCTTTCTCTCCCTCTCCTCTCTCTTTTTCTTTCTCTCTCATTCTCTCTTTCCTTCTCCTTTCTCTCTTTCTATCTCTCCTTCCTTTGTTCTTTCAGATACCGGCTTTCTCTTACCTAGTTGATCCAGTGTTTAAACATGTTTTATCCCCAAGTTTATTTCTTATTTTTTTATTTATTTTTTATTTTTTGAGACAGAGTCTTGCTCTGTTGCCCAAGCTGAGGTGCTGTGGGGCGATTGTTCCATTGGTTCCAGCACTTTCCTCAGCACTTGCCACCTACACTCATGACCTCCTTCAACCCCCGAGATGTGACCTGCCTCAGTGTGAAGGAAGAAAAGCCCTGGGCACCCCTTTCCTGGCATCCCACTCTGATGTGCTCC
Source organism: Piliocolobus tephrosceles (assembly GCF_002776525.5). Taxonomy (NCBI): domain Eukaryota; kingdom Metazoa; phylum Chordata; class Mammalia; order Primates; family Cercopithecidae; genus Piliocolobus; species Piliocolobus tephrosceles. Next base: position 102,489,778 of record NC_045444.1, read on the forward strand.
TACCCTTTGGGCTTTCTATTCTCACACTGAGGCAGAACCCTGTATGATGCTGCTTTACACATCTGTGCCCTGCTTTCAAGGCTTGAAGATGGTCCTTACAGGCACCCTATGAAGCAAGCACTGTTACGTCATCCAGGTAAGGAAATACGAGGGCTCAGGAAGATAAGACCCAGTCCTTGGTGTCTCCTCTGCTTTCATTCACACCTGGTCACTTCATCTAGTGCCACGCCTTTAAACATCATCTACATGAGGAAGATTCCTGAATCGGAATCCCCAGCTCAGTACTCTCTCCCAAATTTCAAATTTCCCATCTCCACTGGGATGTCTCACAGACAACACAAGCTCAGTGTGGTCCAGACCAAGCACCTGATCTTCCCACTAAACCCATCCACAGGCTCCCCACTCAGATGATGGCAACTCCATCTTTCCCATTGCTCAGGCCAAGACCCGTGACGGCATCCCCCACTCCCTCATCCCCTACATCCTATCCATCAGAAAATCCTATTGGGTCCACATTCAAAAACCATCCACCTCTACCACTGCACCCTGAGCCAAGGCCTCTTACGTTTTGCATAAGAATTTCTGCAGTTGTCTTTTTTACCCACCTATTTCTCTTGATTAACAGGATGGCCAAAGTGACCATTTTAATATGTAAATCAGATCATGTCATCCCTCAGCTCAAAACCTGCCAGTGGCTAACCCATTTGGCCTACGGGATAAGCCAAAGTCCTGCAGTGGTCCACAGGCCTGCAGTGACAGTCCCACCACCCTGTCCTCTTCGGTTCCCTGAACCCATCAGTCACACTCTGACCCCAGGGCCTTGCACTGTCTGATCTCCATCTGCCTAGAATGTTTTTCTCCTGACAGCCACATCCTCACTCCTCCCTCTCCCGCAAGTCTTTGTTTAAACACCACCTCCTCAACAAGGCCTGCCCTGACCAACCTATTTAAAATTGCAACATGCTCCCTCCCTTGTTCTACTTTCGTTTCCTACATACGTATTTATCTCCTAGTTTACTTATTACTGTTTATTGTGCCCCCCACCACTACCACCGCCACTAGGACTAGAATAAAAGCCACTAGGACAGGGATCTGCATCTACTTTGCTCAGTGATGTATCTCAAGTGCTTAAAACGGTGCCTGGCAGGAGAATCACTTGAACTCGGGAGGCAGAGGTTGCAGTGAGCTGAGATCGTGCCAATGCACTCCAGCCGAAATGACAGTTAGACTCTGCCTCAAAAAAAAAAAAAAAAAAAAAAAAACCAGTGCCTGGCACATAGTAAATGCTCAATAAATATTTCCTGACCCAATGCACCCTTGTTTCCCAAGTTCACAGGGCTCTAAACTGTACAGATGAGTATGACTCTGTGTCTTCAGGCTCACAGACGAGCTCCTAACATTTTTTTAGCTGTTTAAATTTATGAAAATTCACCCTACAGTCTTGTGGAAGGAAGCAGATGATAAGCACATATGTTCATGTCACATGATATTCAGGACTATAAAGAAATACATAGTGAGTAAGGGACACAGTGAAGAGTGGGGCACGGTTTTAAGAGAATGGTCAGGGAAGAATGTTCTGATCAAATGACTTTGAGCAGAGATCTAAATAAAGTGAAGGAGTTATCCACACAGAAAACTAGAGAAAGAGTCTTCAAGGCAGGGCAGGCAGGAAGTGCAAAGGCCCTGAGGCAGGGGTGTGGGTGGTATATTTGAGGAACCAGGGGCAGGCCAGTATGACTGAGGGAGAATAATTAATTTCACCTTATATGCTGACTTTAAACCATACTTAATAGCCCCAAACTGGAAACCACCCAAAAGTCCACCAACAGTAGAATAGGGGAACAAAATGGAATACACTCTAAAGCAATAAGAACCATGAACAAGCCTACACACAACAACACGGAGGAATCTCACAAAGCTCCACCAACAAAGTGAGTTCTATGAGAACACACAGTTTGATCCCGTTTAGGCAAAGTTTAAAGGCAGGCAATACAAAAGTACATCTTTAAGGTGCACACATAGGTGGGAAAGCTAGAAGTCTAGATATGATCAAGGAGGAGATAAGGGGCTGGCAATAGCTATCTCTTGCCATGGGAGGTGGTTACAGGAGTGTTCACTTTCTAGTCATTCTTTTTATTTTATTTATTTATTTATTTATTTTTGAGACAGAGTCTACCTCTGTCACCCAGGCTGGAGTGCAGTGGCACAGTCTTGGCTCACTGCAGCCTCTGCCTGCCAGCTTCAAGTGATTCTTCTTTCTCAGCCTCCAGAGTGGCTGGGATTATAAGTGCCGCCACCACACCAAGCTAATTTTTTTTTGTATTTTGAGTAGACATGGGATTTCACCATGTTGGCCAGGCTGGTCTCGAACTCCTGACCTCAAGTGATGCACCTGCCTTGGCCTCTCAAAGTGCTGGGATTACAGGTGTGAACCAACAGCATCCAGCCTATAGTTATTCTTTATACTGAACATATTTGTGTATGGTTTTTTGTCTGTAATATCACATATTCAAACACATGTTTTTAAAAGATTTTTGTTAAAAAAAAAAAAAAAAAAAAAAGCTAAGTAAAAGCCGATTCAGGACAGTGTCAAACAGTTCAGGGTTCTTTTATTGCACACTGTGTCACCAAAATTATTTCCTAAAAGGGCACAAAAGAATAGAGTGCACGGTATGTAACTGTCACAAAACAAAGATTTATTAACAAGACTAAAACAACTTCAGTTGCTAATGGAATAAACTATTTTACTCAGCATTTAAGCAGAGTTTACTTTTTAAACATAGGTGGTGTACTGATAAGATCACTTCAAGATTCTAGAGAATAAAAAGTTCCAGCAAACTCTCACATGATGTGTAGGAGAAAAAAATTTCATCTTCTCAGGAACTTCCAACGGCACTAAGACTGACTAATGCAAGCCACAAAAAAAGAAGAGGGATGCTGTGGCTTTCTGGGGAAGAAAACCTTTAAAAGTCATCCTTGTGAATTTTGGACAGCTGACTTCTTATAAAGAGCTTCCCTCCTACTTGTTGGGCGTATTCATGCCCCTTTGGCCCCTTTGGCCTGGGACAGCATTCATGCCCCTTTGGCCCTCCCCTATCACTCCCCTGTCTTTCAAGCAGGCAAAAGTGCCAACCTTGCAATGAGAATCTTCCATCTAGGGCACTTTCCTTCAGTACAAACCCTTTGTGCACCTGCAGGCACTTCCTGTGAATCACTGTCTGGCCCCGGAGCTTTGTAAACTGCAGGTTTCTGCAGAAAGCCACAGATGAGGTGCGCCAATCTTCCCAATCTGCTCAGAGACCTGGCTCTGGAAAACCCAATAGTATGTGGTGGGAAAAAAGTCAGGCCATCTGGGCCCCGGTCTGAGAAATCTCACTGACATAAACATACTCGTCAACACTCTCTAAAAGCCCTTCCAATGGGGAGAAGACGATTTGATCAGCTCCAAGGTCATGAGAGTCCACACTGTAAAGTGAAAAACTCTACAAATGTGAAAGATTGTGATACTTCTAGAGTTGGTGGTGATTCCCTTTTACATGTTGTGAGCCCTCCCTTACCCCCACCCTTCTTTCCCACTGGCACCTGGTTTCCGTAGCCTCAATGCAGGAAAAGGCCCAGTGTTTCTGGACCCCAGGCTATAACAATTCAGGGACAGATTCAAACTCCAAACACAATTTCTAACACACACCACATAAGCAGTTAGTTCCATACCTCTCGGTGCACCAGAAGGGCTCTGCTCTTTCTATGGCATTGAAATCTACTAGCATATGAATCCCAGTTCAACCACGTGTGCCTCTAAGCAAGTTACTGAAGTTCTCTGTGCCTCAGTTTCCTCAATGGCCAGGTGGGGATGGCGGACATAATTCCAGCCAATCCTCATTATCTGTAGATTCTGTATTTGAAAATTCGCCCACTCATCAAAATTTACCTGTAACCCCAAAATCAATACTAGTGATGTTTCCAAGGCCATTCGTGAACATGCCTAGAATGGCAAAAAATTTAGAGTTGCCCGAAATGCACAACCCAGTTGCGGTCAAAAGGCAACACTCAGGCTTCTTGGTTCAGCTATCAGATTGGAAACAAGTGTCCTTTTTGTGATCACTTAGCAACATTTTATTTATTTATTTATTTTGAGATGGAGTCTCGCTCTGTCACCCAGGCTGGAGTGCAGTGTCTCAATCTCAGCTCGCTGCAACCTCCACCTCCAGGTTCGAGTGATTCTCCTGCCTCAGTCTTCAGAGTAGCTGGGATTACAGGCATGTACCACCACGCCCAGGTAATTTTTGTATTTTTAGTAGAGACGAGGTTTTACCATACTGGCCAGGCTGGTCTCATACTGCTGACCTCAAGTGATCCACCTGTCTTGGTCTCCCAAAGTGCTGGGATTACAGGTGTGAGCCACCGCACCCGACCCCCACTTAGCGGCATTTTTTTTTTTTTTTTTTGCATTTTTGTACTTTTAGCTGGCAATTTCACTGTTTAGAATATCTCCCAAAATGTAGTGCTGAAGTGCTAACATACATGTTGGATAAGCTTCACTCCAACGTGGGATATAGGGTGTTGGCCATGAGTTCAATATTGATAGATCAACAATATACATTAAATAAGGTGTCTTTAGGCAGAAACCCAAAAAACAACGTTATGTATTGATTGGTTGACAGGGATCTAATCCTGCCATCGGCTCACAGGAACCTAACCCTGTATTTCTCCTAGGAACAATGGTTCAGTATTCACTAATTCAGTGTTCAAGTGACTTTACAGAATCTAACTACCACAGACAACAAGAATCAGCTGTGCCTCATAGGGCTATGGTGAGGATTTTCTTAACAGATACAGAAGAAATGGTTTCGTTTGAGTCACATTGCTTGGGGCAGAGACTGAGTTGAGGAGGAAAGTGTCTCTGACAGGGAAGTTTATCTTCCCTGCCCTCATGCTCCTGATCCTGCACAGATTGGGCTTAGTGCTTGTGACAGACTAGGCACTGCTGTAAATGCTTTCTATCCGTGGATCATTCGGGAAAATTCAGTTTGTTTTGAATTTGACCCACACCCGAAAGCCCTGATCAATTCCTTTTTAGAATGATCCTTTTGTGGGCACAAAATAGTCATCTAGAGCAAACTGAGATTTTATTTAACTTTTCCCTCACAGGAATTCAGGCACTGTAGAAAAATAAAACAGTGACATCTGTTCTCCATTCATTGCCTGCAGAGGGCATCAAGTTTGTTATCATGAATGGAAGCTGCAGGTGGGCATCGAGATGAACAAGGAGCAAAATAGATTTGGAAGCTCATTATATGGTCCTCTTGGGTGGCTTAAGAGAGAGCCACGCATGAAAACATAGCTATCGTTGTTCATTCTTTCCATTTCTTCTTTTGCTTTTGAAAAATCAGACAGATGTAATGATGTTTATCAGTTATTAACAGCTAATAGAAATTAGAGAGTAACAACTGTACTTCCCTGAAAAAGTTCAAAGTAACCCTTGTGAAAGATCCCTCGGTGCATGACGTTTACACCACAGCCAGCTCTTTTGTGTCCTGACTCAGCATCTCCCAAGCCTCTGATGTCTGTATTACTTCCTACATGGCAGTAGGCTCCATGGTGCCAGAGGATCTAAGTATCTCTCTCCTTAAAGGTGACTGCAGCTGTGCCACCAAGAACACAAACATGCTCAGAAGAATCACATGTTCAAGTGATTCTCCTGCCTCAGCCTCCCAAGTAGCTGGGATTACAGGTGCCTGCCACCACGCCTGGCTAATTTTTTTTTAATTTTTAATAGAGACGGGGTTCACCATGTTGGCCAGCCTGGTCTCAAACTCCTGACCTCAGGTGGTCGGCCTGCCTCAGCCTCCCAAAGTGCTGGGATTACAGGTATGACCCACCACACCTGGCCTCAGGTAGATTTTTATATGGCAAGAGCATGCTCTTATCACTGACGGAAGAAAGCCATGCTACAAAAGTGAAATAATAACCAATGCTTTGGGCTCACACATCTTTCCAAAAGCATTCTGTAATGGGTTGAATAGTTTCCCCCCAAAAGATATGTCCAAGTCCTAATCCCCAGTAGCTATAATTATGACCTTATTTGAAAACAAGGGCTTTGTAGATGTAATTAAGTCAAGGATCTTGAGATGAAATCATCCTAGGTTTTAGGACAGACTCTAAATCCAATCACTGGTGTCCTCAAAAGAGAAAAGAGAGGGATATTTGAGACACAGAGGAGAGACATATCAAAGATGAAGGGAGGCAAACAACGAGGCTGTGTGGCCACAAGCCAAGGGACACTGGGAGCCACCAGAAGCTGGAATCAGTGAAAATGATTCTCCCCTAGACCCTTTGGAAGGACTGTGGCCCTGCTGAAACCTTGATTTCGGACTTATGGCTTCTAGAACTGTGAAAGAATAGATTTATCTTGTTTTAAAAGCTACCACATTTATGGGAAGTGGTGGTGGCAACCCCAGAAAACTGGTGATTACATACTCCAAGTATTTCTTTTAATTAATAACATGAAAATTTGAACCAAAAGCCACTCACTATTTTACAGACAAATGATCAATGATCTAGCCACACCAAAACAATCCATTTGCATCATTATCCTCTCCTCAATGCATACCGGTTTGTTGTTGTTGTTGTTGTTTGATCACTGTTGACCCTGATTTAGAAATGTGGTCAGTGTAGGGGAGAGTGGCATACAGAACCTCAAACCTTATACGGACGGTTGATATTGTGACTCTTAGATGACTCAGTCCTAAAATTGGGGAAAACGTGAGAAAACAGTGAGTAGATGATTCAAATATTTGGGACTGAAGCCTGGGTTAGGATCAAGGCTGTGTTAGAATCAGGCCATGTGTCCTTTCTCCAGGCCCAGACTTGTTCTTCCTTCCACAAAAATTGCTTCCATAAAAATTGCTCCTTCCATAAAAATAAAAATTCCATCCATAAAAATTGCTCACTCAAAATTATTCACTGCTGAGACAACTCTGGACAGAAGAGTTAGACAAAAGGTCAGGATTCATATTTCCTGGGTCTTCAGCCTCCTTCCGGGCACTACAGCCAGCCTCACTGCTCTGTATTCCACGTCGGGTCAAACAGAACGTTAGCTAACACAAGTCCATGGGCAGAGGACAATCAAGCCTGGAACAGCCCTTCAAGATCATGATTAAAGTCTGATCTCCTTATTCCACAAAAGAAGAAACTAAGGTTCAAGGAAGTTAGGAGACTTCCCCAGGATCTCACAGCTGGTTAATAGCTGGGATGAGGACTCTGGTCTCCTAACTCCCACTAGGCTTGGTTCACAGAGCCAGTATGCATCATGTTTAAGAAAACTAAACACAGATTCAGTGTAAAGGTCACTACTGCAGGTGACAGCAGGATATGGCTATGGAGAAATATGTGCGTCACTCAACTCTATTTAACGTTTTCTTTCTTAAGGTGAGTGCTAGGGTAGCTAGCTATGGGTATTAGCTTTATTATTCTTCACAATATTTTGCTTTAAATACCATTTAAAATTTTTACACATAGAAAGCAATTAATAAACAAACATTCATTGTAATTATTACTAATCAAAAAGTATGGGCCAGATGCGGTGGCTCATGCCTGTAATCCCAGCACTTTGGGAGGCTGAGGTGGGAGGATCACGAGGTCAGGAGTTCGAGACCAGCCTGGCCAACATGGTGAAACCCCGTCTCTACTACAAATACAAAAAATAGCTGGGCATGGTGGGGTGCACCTGTAATCCTAGCTACTCAGGAGGCTTAGGCAGGAGAATTACTTGAATCCAGTAGGCAGAGGTTGCAGTGAGCTGAGATCATGCTATTGCACTCCAGCCTGGGCAACATAGTAAGACTCCGTCTCGAGAGAGAAAAAAAAAGGATTTATTCAGTTCTTATTCCATGTAGACCACTGTGCTGGGCACCACAGAGGATACTAAGGTAAGATTCAGCCTCTCCAATTTCACTGGAACTATACCACCCACCTTATAACATAATACTAGGCAAAATGCAGTAAGTGACCCGAGGGGTAAAAAGAAAGAAACGAGATACCATAACTTCTTGGGGAGAATTTCTAAGACTTCATCAAAAAGGTGGCAACTGAAAAGGTAGTCTTTAAAATCTGAGCAGAGTTTTAAAAAGTAAAGAAAACAAACAGGTGTCTCTGCTAACAATTATGGCATTGGCAATGGCACCAGGAAGAAAACCTGCATAATGAGGTTGATCACAGACAAAAAGACTAGAGAAAGCAAAATCAGAGAAGCCAGGGCAGCAGAAAATGTAAAAGAAAGGATGAATAGTCTGCACAGAGGTATTCCATGTACACTGAGAAAAGAACACCCGATTTCTTTCTCTTTCAAGAGAGCACTTTTCATGTAATTATACCAGAGGCAGAAACCAGATTTCAGTGCCTGGCAAACAGTAGAAGCCCAATAACTACTCACTTAATAAATGGATGCTACCCAAATGGATGCAATCCTTCAGTCCCATCTTGAGCATCAGCATTTAGAGCTGTGCTTCTCAAAGGGTGTTCCTAGACCACCTTCAGCAAAACTACCTGGTATATTTACCGAAATGCAGAATTCCAGGCTCCATCCCAGACCCAGTGAGTCACAATCTTTAGGGATGGGTCCCAAAAGCTGCATTTTAAGCAAATTTACCAGGTGATTCTAAGTGGGGGGAAAATACAAAGGTGAAGAAGCAGGTGGGGGTACAGTTCACTATTCTTTAAAGACGTTTGTGCGTTATACAGTGAACAGCAGGGAACAGGAGTTGAAGGGCAGGACCACAGCAAGATAAATTTTTAGTTGGGGGAAGCTTCAGCAGATTTCTAGACAAAGGGGAAAGAAAGAAAGAAAGAAAAGAAAGGAAAGAACGGAAGGAAGGAAGGAAGGAAGGAAGGAAGGAAGGAAGGAAGGAAGGAAGGAAGGAAGGAAGGAAAGAAACTAGTGGGCCAGAGAGAAATACAGATGCAAATCAGAGAAAGCACAGGCATTCCCCCCGCAGGGACATGGTTCCAGAAGAAGCAAAAGGACCAAAGTCAAAAGGACCAATGTCATCAGTGGTATTGTCAGTCTGGCAAATGAGCTGGGACCAAGCGTTGTTTTTCCTGAATGAACAGAGTCCCTGGTGCATTTTGGAAAAGGACTGGAGGTGATCATGCACACAGGTGACAAATGTCTTCCCTGACCTTACCTCTTCCATGCGTTATTGCCTTAGGGAGCGAAAACACGGAAACCATTCTTTCAATCAGTAAAGGATTTGGTTTGGGAATAAAAGATGTCTGAACAAAACTTTTTTTATAGATGGAAAAAAATCGACATGAAGAATGATGTTCTTAATAAAATAATAATTTGGACCATCTGCCCACAGGATTTCACCACATCAAGATTTCAAACCAGTCATTTTTTTATATAGCACGCCAGTGTCTCAAAAAGTTAGATATACTGTTACTATATGGTCCACTAACTCCACTCCTAGGTATTTACCCAAGGGAGCTGAAAACACACATCTACACAGAAATCTGTATGTACTTGAATGTTCACAGCAGCACTCATAATAGCCCAAAAGTAGAAACAATCAAAATGTCAATCCACTAATGAATGGATAAGCAAACTGTGATAGAGTCACACAATGAAATCTTCAGCCATAAAAAGGAATGAAGTGCTGATACACGCTAAAGCACAATGAACCTTGACACCATTCTGTGAAGTGAAATAAGCCAGATACCTAAGGCCACATATTGCATAATTCCATTTATACAAAATGTCCAGAACAGACAAATCCATAGAGTCAAAAAGTAGACTAGTGGTTGCCTCAGTGGGGGCAGGAAGAGAGGGAAGAGTGACTGCAAAAGGGTATGGTGTTTCTTTTTGCGGGTGATGAAACCTGCTGGAATTAGATAGTGCCCATGCCTGTAATCCTAGGACTTTGGGATGCCAAGGCGGGTGGATCACGAGGTCACGAGTTCAAGACCATCCTGGCCAGCATAGTGAAACCTCGTCTCTACTAAAAATACAAATAAAAAGTAGCCAGGCATGGTGGCGGGCACCTGTAGTCCCAGCTACTCAGGAGGCTGAGGCAGGACAATGGCGTCAACCTGGGAGGCGGAGCTTGAAGTGAGCCAAGGTCACGCCACTGCACTCCAGCCTGGGCGACAGAGTGAGACTCCGTCTCAAAAAAAAAAAAAAAAAGGTAGTGGTGATGGTTGCTCAACTTTGTGAATATACTAAAAACTACTGAATTGCATACTTTAAAAAAATTTTAAATCAACTAAAAAAAGTTTTCAGATCCAATCTTCAGATGCCTTGTATAGGAAAGAACCTGCAGGTACCCATATACACACATGCCACTGTTCCACGTATCCATTAATAAGCTGTTCTTCCCAAATATTCTTACATGGAAATGATGCCAGTATGACACTGAACCACATGAGACCAGTCCACTCATACCCACATGCTCAGAATAACAATGATAATTACTACAATTTATTGAGTGTTAACCATGTGTCACACTCTCTACTAAGCACTTTATATGTATTATCTCCTTTCATCTCTCACAGCAACCCTTTGAATTATGTACCATTATCATCCCCATTTTACAGATGAGGAAATTGAGGCACAAATAATTTTAATAACTTGTGCCAGGTCACCCAGTTGGGTGAGCAGACTCCTTCCAGGCAACCTGATTCACAAGCACTATGCTATTCCGCTCCAATTGACCCTGGGGCTTCTTAAAATCACATGCAAAATTCACTGACTTGTACTCACTGGATAGAAGCCAGGACAGGAGAGGATCTAGATCTTAAAACCACCAGAACTATTAACTGAAACAGCAATCCTGGACAGAAAACTGGAAATACTCAGGCCTCTGAGGATGAAACTAAGCTCAAGCCTGTATTTCTTGTTACTAAGAGCCCTGACAAGTTCAGCATATAACCTAAGCATAAAATTCTAGATTGTAGTCGCCCGCTACCTATTAGATTAGAGATAGATTATTCCATTTCTCCCTACCCACAATAATCTAAAAATCTAAGTGGGAGTGCCATCGACAAGAGCAATCAAAAACACCGTGTATTGTGTGTATGACTTTATATATATAATATACATGAGTTACGTGTTTATATACATGTGTGCTCACCAAACAGCAAGGAGTACATGGTAATTTCTAAGTCCTACATCCTACAAGAGGAAGATGGATAAGGGCAAAGTAATCAAAGAAGATTACTTGAGAAGGCCTTGAAAACAGCTTTTGGTAAGGAGGAGCAAGGATAAAGGTCACCACTTGAGGGAGGGTTGGAGCAAATGAGTGGATTATTCCCACGGCCGCAAGGAGTGTACACTGTTTAATGTACTGGAAAATCACAGTGGACAGGCAGGAAGGGGTTATGTAAGATCTCCAAAGTCAAGGGGGGTGTTTGGACTTGATAGAGTAAGAAAAGGTAAATCATCCCTTAGAAAAAGTTGTGCAAGCTGTATTACGTGGCTTGCATACTTCAAAAGAAAGAAACCCTGGCTTCAGTATTGGCTTACTCAACCCTGGAGTTCCACCTGAAATACTGTTTCCTAATTCCATTTTAAATATTCTGTTTCTGTCATGTCCACCCCTGAGGCATGACCTAGTCCAGCCTCGATTTCAGCAAACTCGAGATATAAAACCATTGCTTAAAATCACAGCCCTGAACAAAACTGGGCTGGTATGGTCTCTTCACAAAGCCTCTTAGCTTATTGCTAATGAGCATTACATTTCCTCACACTTCATAGCTTAACCTGTAATGAATCAACATCCTAGTGAATAGGGTGCTCCTTGATGAAACATGCATTTTTTTCATGTGAAAAATATTTCCTCGTACTCAGTCACTGGAATTGTCTTCTCTGGGTAACAAAATTGAATGAGAAATAGACAACTTTTTTTGCTGAATGACACAGAAATCCACAGTCGCCCGTTTCACTGTAATATACCGATCAAATACCCAGTCACAGCTGTATTTTATCAGACCCCTATGGAAACTTCTGACCAACTTCTCTCCCTTACTTCCCTGCCCAGGCAGGACACCCGAATTCTTGGCACTTTGTACAGACATCCAGCTGGGTCTCAGGTGTCTCCGAAGATTTGTGCTTTTCGGCAAAAATCTTACCCGAGAATTAAACGCAAAACATCCTATAAGGAACCAAGGGGCTGAGATGGCGCCTCCGCGTGCCCTTCTAGCAAGCCCACCTCCCCAGCTCACACAAACACACAGGTGTCCACACTCCCAGCGCCCGGCCTCGGCCCAGGTAAGCCCAGATCCGGCCCGGGCGGTGCACCCACCTGACCAGGGGCTCCTTCTCAGGCAGGGCGCGCTCCTCCAGGCACTTGCACCGGCAGCAGCAGCACACGGTCCTCAGCCAGTCCCTCAGCCCCATGGAGAGCGAGGGGCCCCACCGGCGCCGGGAACCTGGGGGCCAGTCGCCGCGGCGAGCGATCGAGGCTGGGGCGCGGCCACCGGGCCGGCGTCCAGGTGCGGGGACAGCTGCAGCCCGGGCGTCGCGGGCTGGTCCGCGCGCATCACGCCGCGGCCGGGGACGTGGGCGAGGGCTGCAGGCCGCGCGCCCTCCTCTACTTGCGTTTTGTTTGGGGCGTGAGTTTTCTTGGGGCTTTTTTCCCTCTCTTTTAATTCCCCGAGCGCAATTTGGGGCGCATGCGTCCCCGAGACGCCCCGCTGCCGCCCTCTAAGGGGGAAGCAGAAACTCCAGCCAGTCCTCAAAATCCCAGGGCACCGAAGACTGGCAGCCAGGCTGGGGGAGGGCGGAGAGGAGAAAGCCCTGGAGCCACAGAGCACGAGGTTGGGCTGAATCTATTCATACCTTTTATTGGCTTCACTGCACGAGGAAATTAAAGTTCCTCATCCACCCCCACCCCCACGCCTTCAAAGCAGAGTTTGGGGCATGTTTTTGATGTCAGCTCCACACAGAGAAAAAGTTACCAAAAGAGCATGGATTGATGCATCTAGACGCGTAGGGGTTTTTGTTGTTGTTGTTGTTGTTGTTGTTGTTGTTGTTGTTGTTTTTTAAGTAATATATTTACAATGATTTGAAAAATTGTTTTCAAACCTCCTAGTCCTTAAGTAGCCCCTATTTGTGAAGCAACCACTTGTGAGTTTCCAGAGTTATTTATTTATATGCAGTTGTATTTATTTGTGCTTGTAAAAACTTGTTAATATATGTGCCTGTCCTCCTCCCTTTGACCCAGACAGCGGCAAACTCCACACATTTCTGCACCTGGTTTGTTTGACTCAGTGTATCATGGAGGCTGTCCCATGTCAGTGCGTGGATATCCTCCTCTCATTTTAACAGTTTCATGCTAAGCAGTTTTAAGGATGCCCACATGTTACTTACTCAGACCCCTATTGATGGATATATGGGTGGATTCCAGCCTTTTGTTATTAAGATAATGCTGCAGTGAACATTCTTGAACCAACGTATTTGAACACATCTGCAAGAATATCTATTGGATAGGCCGGGTGCGGTGGCTCACCCCTGTAATCCCAGCACTTTGGGAGGCCGAGGGGTCAGATCACGAGGTCAGGAGATCGAGACCATCCTGGCCAACATGGTGAAACCCCATCTCTAATAAAAATACAAAAAATAGCCGGGCGTGGTGGCACGCTCCTGTAGTCCCAGCTACTCAGGAGGCTGAGACAGGAGAATCACTTGAACCCGGGAGGCAGAGGTTGCAGTGAGCCGAGATCACACCACTGCACTCCAGCCTGGGTGACAGAGCAAGACTCCGTCTCAAAAAAAAAAAAAAAGAAAAGAAAAGAAAATTAAATTAAAAACAAAAAAGAATATCTATTGGATAAATGTTTGGCAGTTGCTGGGTCATTGGTCTGGTGCCTTTTTAATTTTGATGGATCTTGCCAAATTGCTCCCCAAAGAAATAATCCGAATTTGCACTCTGACCAGCAACATATGAAAGTATCTACTTCCCTATACCCTCGCCAAATACAAGGTTCAATCTGAAGTGTTGTCTTTTCCAGTCTGATTTATTCAACAAATATTTATGGAGCATCTCATCTGTTATGTGCCAGGCATTTTCTAAGAGCTGGGAATACAGCAGTGAATGAAACAAATACGAATCTTTACTCTCATGGAGCAAACGTTCTAGTGGGAAGTCAGACAAACAAAGCATTATTCAGTATGTTAGGAGCCGATATGTACTATGGAGAAAAATAAGGCGAGGAAGGGAATAAGAAGTGCCAGGGAGAGCGGGGTGTGTGTATGTGTGTGCGTGCGCGCGCATGTGCGTGCGTGCGTGTGTGTGCGCATGTGTGTTGCGTGGAGGGGAGTGGTGCCTGCACTTTTAAATGAGGTGGTCAGGGAAGGCCTCGCGGAGACTATGACATGTAAGAAAAACTTGAAGGAGGTGAGCAAGCTAGCCATGATACTGCCAGGAAGAGTATTTCAGGCAGAGTGAAAGCTATGGGCAAAACCCTAGAGGAGGGAGAATGAACTATAGGGTACCTGTGAGAGAGTATGGACTCCAGGAGCCCTAGAGAGAAGGGGGCCATGGAAGGGGAAGAGTTATAGGAGATAGTGGAACATGGGACGTTGTAGGACATTGATTGCAAGAACTCTGGATTTTGCTTCACATGAGCTGAGCAAATCTTCAGAGGTTTTTGAGTAGAGGGAACGATATGGTCTAAGATGGTAATAGGATCCACTGGCTGCTGTCTTGAGAAAAATCTAGGTGTCAAGGGAGATGTATATGGAGGCCATTCTAATAATCCAGGTGACAGATGACAGTGGTTTAGACCAGGGTGGTGGGTGGTAGCAGTGTAGATGATAAGGAATGGCTGGACTCTGGATGGAATTGAAGGTAGAGCCAACAGAATATGCTGAAGGATTGTAAGTAGGGTGTGGGAAAAAAAAAAAAAATGAGTCCCAAGTTTTGGATTTATAAACTTGCAGGCTGAATCTCCACTGGCTGAGATAGAGGAGTGTGGGAGGAACCGGTTTGGAGGGTGAGGAGGAGGAGCAAGAGCTTATGAAAGTGTCAGTCCTCATGGGCGGTGAATTATTTTTAAAAATGTCTTACTACACATAGGTTTGTCCTGTTCCAGCTACAGTGTGAGGCTGAAGGGACTTATCAAGCACATATTCATTGAGAGGCTACTAAGGAATAAGTAAAAATAACAGAAGGTCCCTGCAGCCTCTGGCTTAGCTGAGGAGACAGGATATGGACCCATCATGAAACATTAACAGGATATGACAGAGAACCAGCTGTCACCAGACAGCACAGGACTGTGTTGTCATGCCCACACCATGTCGCTTACCACTTGCACCTGGTGCCAGGATGAAGGCTGAGTGTGGTTTTAGAAAGCACACTTCCTACTGGCTGGAAAATCCCCTGGTAAAAATGACTATATTCTGAAATTGGATTTTGGACTTTAAGATAATCCACCTAGGTTCAAGTAAAAAGTGGGTAAAGGAGAGTCCCAAAATGTGAACTCAGTTAGCAAGAAAATGAAATCTAGGGACGGACAACTACTAGTAACTATTGGAGTTGGATTTGCTGAGAATGGAGAAATTGGAGCATTCAGCTCCTGGAAAATATAGGTTTTGTGCCCCATTACCAACTTTGATTTTTAAACATATCACTTATTTTTCTGAACCTCAGTTTTCTAATCTGTGAAATAGAGGTGACAAGTCTTACCCTATTCAACACAGTTGTGAGACTCAAATGAGACAGTTTTAAAACCTTTATAAAACCCTGAAGAAATACCAGAATTCAATATTATTAAACAAATTCAAATAATATAGGCCTGTTGGGGGAAATGTCTGCTCCAGCACTACTTGGCTTGCATATGACATTTGTACCTCTGCAATATACAGACATCTTTTATGTGGTTTGTTTCAGACAGGGTATTTATAGAAAGCCACAAAACTATATCTATTTAACAAACTTGATCAAGAGGTTAATGTCCTGCCTTGCTAAGGATTATGTCGAATGTTTGCCAACTCTAACAGTTACTAACATTTTTTAAATTAATTTTAAGTTCTAAAACTTCTAAATGAAATAGTCTTCTAAAAAATTGGAAATTACAGTTCAGATTTCCTCTGTTGACTATCCACAACGCTAATCCCCTTTCTACCTCCACCCCCCACATTCCCCAGGGTAACCATTATTATCAATATGGTACAAACCTTTTTCTGGACCCATAAACACATATGTGTACTTGTGATGTAGCATCATTGTGTGTGCTGTTATTATCGGTAGTGAGTTTTGTTTTGTTTTATTTTGTTTATCTAAAAGGCATGCATGCATCTATTTGCAAGCTTTTTCTACTTAATAATATGTCTTGGAAAGCAATGCTTGTTAGTGTACATAATACTACCTCATTCTTATTAACTGATGGGAGTATTCTGTTTATTAGGTTTTCAGGGATTTTTAGATGAGTATTTTTCTTAGCATTCACCTTCCCAGAATTTTAGTGCCTTCACAGTTTCCTTGTTGATAAATTACAACTTTGATAGGAATGAAAACACGACCAAAGTCTCCAGTTTCACATTCAAATGTGGTAGCTGAGATCACATTTTGACAATCCCATTTCCTATTTCAGATAGCATTCACAGGGGAGCAGCAAGCTTCCCCTTTTTTAGAGTGGTGCTAGATGGCTCCTACTGCCTGAGTTGAAGCCAACACCACCAACCACAGGCAGCAGCATCTGACTTTTACCAAGAGCCCCCTTGGCACCTAATGTCCGGGGAGTAGGCAGTCCCCTGACATCAGTGACTCACAGACCCACTATCTGCTTGTTTCCAATGCAGACCTGCTGGCTCCTATTTTCAGATTTCCCCATAGCAGGGGAAACTCTAGAGTCCGGTTTGAAAACAACTAGTAGAATTTGCAGGCCCCTCTCTTTAAGAATTTTTTGACGACTTTTGGGAGTTAGAGGAAAAGGCACAGGTAGGGAGGAAGAAGTAGAAATTCAAAACATTTAAGCTCCGCCCAGGCACGGTGGCTCATGCCTTTATTATCCCAGCACTTTGAGAGGCCAATGTGGGTGAATCACCTGAGGTCAGGAGTTCGAGACTAGCCTGGCCAATATGGTGAGACCTTGTCTCTACTAAAAATATTTTTTAAAAAATTAGCCAGGAGTGGTGGAACATGCCTGTAATCCCAGCTGCCCGGGAGGTTGAGGCAGGAGAATCACTTGAACCCAGGAGGCAGAGGCTGCAGTAAGCTGAGATCACACCACTGTACTCCAGCCTGGTCGACAGAGTGATACTCCACCTCAAAAAACAACAACAAAAAAAATTAAGCTCCTATGGCACATCATTAACACATTTCACCAAAAAGTTGTGCTTAGACAACATAGCAAGAGCTGGTATCATTCAGTTATTCATTCTACAAAAATTTATTAAGCCAGGCACTGGGAATACAATGGTGAACCAGAATGTAGGGTCCATTCACGGAGTAAGGGACTTTCTTTTGTTCTTTGCAATATCCCCCAACATCTAGAACAGTGCAGACCTTGCCATACGACAACATCTAGAACAATGCATGCACATAGTGCACGCTTAACAAATGTACTGAATAAACTCAAGAAAACAGAAAAAGAGCTATTTAGTGTTGGCATGGAAGGTTGTGTTTAATTCTGAGGAGCCTATTTATGAACTGCCCAAATCCAGCAGAGGAAAACTAACAAGCACCGTCTTCCTTAGAGAAAAAAGAGAGCTTCTGAAACAAACCAGTACTCTGAGCCAAGCATCATCACTCACCCCAAGTGATCCAAGATAGAGAAGCAACATGCCTCACCTCTCCAGAGAAGTCACATTAGGGAGTGACATGACTAATGTCACCAAAGTAAAATCCAGCCACGGGTCCTTAAAAAGTCTCTTGTTTCTGCCTCTGTAGTATCCCTCACTCTGCCTTTTGGTAACAGCGTTTTGTTTTCCTTTGAAGAACACGCCCCCAATTCCATAGATTGGCTATAAGAATGAAGGTACCCTCCATCCCTCACGCCTAACCCTCAACAAGAAATGGACATGTGACCAAGACATTGACATGTGACCAAGATGAGCCAATCACTTTTTCTATAATTTGCATCTTAAGGGCAAAAACTCAAAGTTGGAAAACAGTTGGAGTTGAGGCATGAATGATTTTAAGGGTAGCATCTTGAAGAGCCGGCCCAACCGCTATTGCTCTAGGCGTTAGATGCTTAGAGCTTTCCTGCTCTTGCATTTCCGAAACAAGGTCTCTTAGTCTAGCTATTTAATATTCCTATCATTCTATGAGTTACTCCATAACTTGTCAATCAACACTAATTTTTTTTCTTTCTTTTTTGGCTTAAGTTAACCAATGTTAGAGTCTGGTCCTTTCAGAACTAACCCCATACAGTCCCCTGAAGTAGGTTAAGAGGCAGGAAAAGGGTAATTGTGATGAGAGAGAGAGCTAATCCTGAAAGAACACAACCCTCTTTTAGGCAGGGTACAACACACCAAAGTTTGGTTTAGTCAGGTGAGATTTTTATTTCTGTGTATCTGCTTCGCTTCGCCTCCCTGAAGAGAAACAGACACTATCTATCTGTTTCTATCTGTTCTATCACTCTGTCATTTCCCATAATACAAATGACTTTCTACATTTTCAATTTTTTTTTTTTTTTTTTTAGACAAAGACTTGCTCTGTCACCCAGGCTGGAGTGCAGTGGCGCAATCTCGCGATCTCGGCTCACTGCAAGCTCCGCCTCCCGGGTTCACGCCATTCTCCTGCCTCAGCCTCCCAAGTAGCTAGGACTACAGACGCCCACCACCACACCTGGCGAATTGTTTTTGTATTTTTAGTAGGGACGGGGTTTCACCATGTTACCAGGATGGTCTGGATCTCCTGACCTCGTGATCTGCCCGCCTCGGCCTCCCAAATTGCTGGGATTACAGGCGTGAGTCACCACGCCCGGCCTCAAACTATTTTTATCAGATGCAGTTTGTTGGTCAATTTCACTTCCCCTCCTCCCCCAAAGTATATACTCTAGGAAACCTTAATAGTCATAGTCTTTTCTTATTCTTCAGTTCCAAACAACAAACCTATTATAACTTCTCAAAATTCAGTAGAGATTACTCTCTAGGCAAGTTCATACTCAGGCATATTTCTACCCTTTTAAAAAGAGAAAGTAATTTTTCCCAGGGAGAAAAAAAAAGACACATAAGCTGGGCTGGAAGAGGTGTAGAACACAGTAAGATGTTTTTCTCCAAGAAAGTTTGGTTATTTCAGCCCTTCAATGAAGGGGTTCTAGCCCTGTTGTGTGTCTAACACCTTTTGTGTAAAGATTTATGACCTTTATCCTCTGGATATTAATCATCTTCTAATTATTAAGGACAAAAAACATCACTCAAATGAGTTTAAGTATAAGAAGAAATGCACCGCCTCAAGTAACTGGAAACCTCAGACGTAATGCCAGCTTTAGACATAACTGGACCAAGGCCCTCCAAAGATAAAATAAACATTGGTCTCTTTTCATCTCTGAGCTCCGAGTTATGGCATTCGCAGGTCCCCACTAGGCCTGAGTTGCACCCTCTTTTCTGTTAGTGATCTTAGCAGAAAGAGGATAGGATAGCTCCTTCCCAGACGGTTGATCAACAGGCCCAGCCTTAACTCTCCTGGGCCCAAATAGAACCAATTGCTCTGCTCAGAGGGAGGAAATACATCTCCCTAGCAGGTTCTAGTCTCATGCACACCCTTGCAGAGCTCAAGTGAAGAGGAACTGGGGAGACAGGAAAGGGCTAAGAGTGGGAAAAGTCTCATTTCCAAAGGAAAATCAACTGGAAACACAAAAAGGGGAATGGATCCTGGCAGGGCCAGAGAAAAGATCCACTACTCTTGGTAATGGCAGCTGCCAGTGCGCTGTTTCAAGCAGGATGTGTGTATCCAAGGAGGACCGCCATCTAGAATGGACAGAAAGGACCCCACAGGGAATAGTCCTGTGGGGCCAAAGCCCCACAAAACACACTACAGGAGCTCTCTGCAAGAGGAACGTCAGACTCCCACTGCGTCCCTTAAAAATTCAGATAGAAAACTGGTGACCTCACCAACATCTACCCCCAAACCAAACAGACGGAGAGAAATGATTTCACTGAGTGTAAAGGGACTCTCATCTGAGACTGTCGGCAGAAGCAGAGTTTCTCACAGAGCGATGACCCTAAAGACCTGCACTAGGATCCCTAGGGATGCTTATTCATACTCCAGATTCCTGGGCCCTATTTGACATCACTTGAATTGATGTTCTTTGGTAGGGGCCCAAGAATCTGTGTTTTATACTATTTCTCGGGCTTTTTGGGCTTTTTTGAGATGCGGTCTCACTCTGTCACCCAGGTTGGGGTGCAGCAGTGCGATCTCGGCTCACTGCAACCTCTATCTCCTGGGCTCAAGCAATTCTCCAATCTCAGCCTCCCGAGTAGCTGGGACCACAGACATGCATGACAACAACCAGCTAATATTTTGGTTTTTTGTTTGTTTGTTTGTTTGTTTGTAGAGATGGAGTTTCACCACGTTGCCTGGGCTGGTCTCGAACTCCTGAGCTCAGGCGATCCACCCACCTCGGCCTCCCAAAGTGCTGGGATTACAGGCATGAACCACTGTACCCAGCCAAATCTGCATTTTTAAAAGGCTCCCAAGCTCCAGAGGCTTGGGAATTCTGAGGCATGTCAAATTTATGAACCACTGGCAGGGTTGTTTAGAGTATGGCCTTTGGCATAACAGTGCCTCCCTGTGGCTGCTGTCAGGATTGGGTGAAATAATACACAGAAAGCCCTTGATACAGTTTCATGGGAAATGAGAAGCACTGCATAAACGTTAGCTGCCATTATTGTTAAGTATTCATACTTCAGTCAGATCCAACCCCATCACCTTCCATAGACAACTGTGACCATCTGAAATGATTCAACTCAACAAGTATTTATTATGAACTGTGCAAGCATGGCACTGTGCTCAACCTCTTCTGCAATGCAAAGAAGAAAAATAAACAGTACCTGGCCAAGTGTGGTGCCTCATGCCTATACTCCCAACAAGTTGGAAGGCGAGCGCAGGTGGTCAGGAGTTCAATGGCAGCCTGGCCAACATGGTGAAACCCCGTCTCTGCTAAAAACACAAAAATTAGAAAAATTAGCTGAGTGTGGTGGCTGGCTGGCACCTGTAACCCCAGCTACTCAGGAGGCTGAGACAGGATAATTACTTGAACTTGGGGGGTGGAGGTTGCAGTGAGCTGAGATCGTGCCACTGTATTCCAGCCTGGGTGACGAGCAAAACTCTGTCTCAAAAAAAATAATAACAACAGTACTTATCCTTAGTGTACTACCCAGAGCCAAAAGTAGAAAATTACGAAACTCAAATGTTCTGTATTCATCTGTGCCTTGAGTCACCCATCCTTCGGTTCCTACCATATCTTCTTCCCTACCTCACCCCCATCTTTCCTATGATGAACTATGCTGCCATCTCTAAGTAGATTCTTATAGCTAGCTATGTTGTCATCTCTAACTAGACTCCCATGGTTAATTATACTGCTACATCTAACAATATTCCCACTTTAATTATATCTCCATTTCTAACTAGACTCCTATATCGAACTCTGTTGTCACAGCTAATTCTCCTGCCATAACAAACACTTTCCAGATGCCCGGAACAGTCTCAAGTCTCAGCCCTGGAGGTGAGATTTGGAATTCAACCTCTTCCTACCTCCGGAAGACAAGCCCCCTACAATTCCAAGTTTTCTGTGTTTTCCAAAGTCTCTCCATATTAAACCTAACCAAAATTAAACATAAGCCTGGACCCAGCTATCATGGGTGTGCTTCCTAATTCAATTAAACTCTAAAAAGCAGAAGCAGAGTTTCTAAGAAGCATTTATTAAGCACTTTCTATATGCAAGGTGACTCAGTTACAAAATAGGAGAAAATATGCATCAAAAACTGTAGTAGGAGAAAAGTTGAGCATCATTCACATTTGCCATCAAAGGCCACCGAAGGCTTGCCTCAACATGAAGCTCAGATCCTTCCCTATCTGAGTGTTAAAGATAACCGAATTTATGCCTGTGGGTTTTTAGTTCACCATTCCTTTATATGGTTTCTTTCTCCACAACTCTCAGGAGATACATCGACAGGCCAGAACCCTGCAACTCTCCCGGACAAGTTCTACAAAAGTAAAGACAGCAGGTAGGCTTCCCCACAAAGGTTATATACAAACCTTAGACTTCCCTACAAAGGTTCTATACAAACCTTCCTATAATCCTCTGTGCTGCCACCTCCTGGCTTCCAGTTGTAAATTCACTGCAGTCTCTGGAGATGGGGCTAAGGACCTCAAACAGGTTCGGAAGCTTTCTTTTACTCAGCAGATGGAAAGCTGCTGTGGCCACAATGCCTGTATGAGCCTAGAGCTTACAGGGACATAGTAATATTTAAGTGGGAGATTTAAATGAGCTGTAAACTAAACTCTAAACCTGTTAGGGCACTGCTAAATTGAGCAATAAGTAAGTCCTCTCTTTTCTTGGCTACCATGTGCCAAATAGCATTGATTATTGTATTACTATTTCATTTCATCTTATTAAGCACTGGTATTTGATGTATTAGCCTGAGAACCATGGGAAAATGTATAAGCCACTAGATATATTTCTTAAATAATACAAAGGAAGCAATTTAAATGAACCATTAAAACTTTTTGTTTTTACATTTTATTTCTCTCTCTCTGTCTCAGTGTGTGTGTGTGTCAGTGTCAGAGTCTCTCTCTGTTGCCCAGGCTGGAGTGCAGTGGCACAATCTCATCTCACTGCAACCTCTGCCTCCGGGATTGAAGCGATTCTCCTGCACCAGCCTCCTGAGTAGCTGGGATTACAGGTGCCCACCACCATGCCCAGCTAATTTTTATATATTTAGTAGAGACAGGGTTTCACCATGTCAGCCGTGCTGTCTCAAACTCCTGACCTGAAGTGATCTGCCCACCTTGGCCTCCCAAAGTGCTGGGATTACAGGTGTAAGCCACCACACCTGGCCAGCCTCTCCAATTGATAAATGCTTAATATTAGATATTTTGCTTGACCAAAGTAGAGGGCCCTTTCAAGCATATGCATGAATACCCTTTGAACCAGTTTGTGGAGTTGAAACTCTCCGCCTCTAAGCGCTTCTCTCCCTTCCCATGCCGAGCCTTGCAGGGTCTTCTCTCCATGAGCTGTTTTCAATTTAGAAAGGTCTTATCACTTCAGGTAGGGAATTTAAACTGAGCCACCCCTCCCTATAGCACACATCTTTCCTACGTACCCTGTAAGAAGATCAGGTGCTGGCCAGGCACATTAGCTCAGGCTTGTAATCCCAGCACTTTAGGAGGCTGAGGCGGGCAGATCACCTGAGGTCAGGAGTTCAAGACCAGCCTGGCTAACATGGCAAAATCCCATCTCTACTGAAAATACAACAATTAGCTGGGCGTGGTGGCGGGCACCTGTAATCCCAGCTACTCAGGAGGCTGAGGCAGGAGAATTGCTTGAACCCAGGAGGCAGAGGTCGCAGTGAGGAAAGATCACACCACTGCACTCCAGCCTGGGCAACAGAGTGAGTCTCAGTCTGAAAGAAAAAACTACAAAAAATTACAAAAAGAGGAGGCACAGTGCCCTCTCTTTTGTCCCTAGGCCAAATGACTTATCACAAGTACTCCTCAGTCCAAGGGAGAGCAGAACCTGTCCACTTGTTGTTAAACAAATGTGGTTTCTTGCCTATAGAAAATGTATTGGCTGGGTGTGGTGGCTCATGCCTATAATCCCAGCATTTTGGGAGGCCGAGGTGGGTGGATCACCTGAGGTTAGGAGTTCAAGACCAGGTTGGCCAACACGGCGAAATCCCATCTCTAAAAACCAAAAAAAAAAAAAAAAAAAAAAGCAGCTGGGCATGGTGGCCCACCCCTGTAATCCCAGCTACTTGGGAGGCTGAGGCAGAAGAATTGCTTGAACCCGGGAGGCAGAGGTTGCAGTGAGCCGAGATCACACCATTGCACTCCAGCCTGGGCAATGGAACAAGGCTCTGTCTCAAAAAAAAAAAGAAAGAAAGAAAACGTATTATAAAGATGCGCTGGCATAACAGTTTGACTCAAAATTTGAGTATCCCTTTCATGATTCCTGGCACTATGACATCCCTGAAAAGCAAGAGAATGCATGAAAATGCTCATCTCATTTTAATGTTTATATTTTCTCCTATGGCAACATAGGAGAATGGTTTTGTAGGAATGCAAAACTTATTAACAAAGGCAAAATCCTTAGCTGCCGCCCCACTGATACCCAGAAGAGGTTGATTTAAAGATCTGGGAAAAATCGTAAAACTAGGAGAGAAGACCTCTACTACCCACAGACAGTGCAGTAGCCAAAGAGCAAAGCTCCTCAACTTAGAGGAGGTACAGACCTTCCTTCCTTCTCCGTAACTGGCCGGAAATCTGGTACTGCCGATTAGCTTCCCAGGAAAGCTAACTGTGAGATGGAATTTAGCATACAGATTTCTTATGAATGTGCATGGAACCAACACCTGGGGAAAAGAAGGGCACGAAGGAACTGATTGGGCCTCAGTCAACCCTATGGGGAGTTCTAAAGACAGAATGAAAATTTAGAGCTGTTCTGAGTCGGTGAGTGAGAACTGGCCCTCTCTGTCCCCTCCGTGAACATCAGTCTTTGGATGAGGGCTACTGGGGAAGGGAACATGGCCTTGGGCTGACAGCTAGGGCCGTGGCTGGCAACACTTCCAGCAGCTTCTTCCTTCCGGAGGGAGGATCTAGGGCCCACCAATCTCAGCAGCCACTGCCTGGCAATCCCTGCACCAAAATCCATCCCTGTGGGCAGTCAGACAAGCTCAGGATTTCCTTCCTCTCAAAATGCCAGGAATTCTTTTATCAGATTTCTTTAACATAAGATTAAGTCCTCCAGGCATGATCACTTAAGCCTTCGGCCCTTTGGAGGGAACGTTCTAGAAATAAATTTCAGGAAGTTGTCCACAAGTAGAAGCAGTCTCACCCACATAAACATGATGAAAACTCTTCCCTAGAAGTACTGACGTATGTGACAACGTGGATGACCCTCAAAAACATTATAAGTGAAAAAAGCCAAACACAAAAGGTCACACATTATATGATTCAATATACATTAAATATCCACAGAGAGAGACATAACTCCAGCTGGTGGCTGCTGGGGGCAGGGGAGAGGGATGGAATATGAAGAGCAACTGCTTAATGTGTATCGAGTTTCTTCTTGGGATGATGAAAAAGTTTTGAAACTAGACAAAGATGATGATTACACAACATTGTGAATGTACTAAATGCCACTGGATCATTCGTTTTAAAATGGTTGATTTTATTTTATTTTATTTTATTTTATTTTATTTATTCTGAGATGGAGTCTCACTCTCTTGCCCAGGCTGGAGTGCAGTGGCACGATCTCGGCTCACTGTAACCTTCCCAGGTTCAAGCGATCCTCCCGTCTCAGCCTCCTGAGTAGCTGGGACTACAGGCATGCGCCACCATGCCTGGCTAATTTTTGTATTTTTTGTAGAGATGGGGTTTCACCATGTTGCCCAGGCTGGTCTTGAACTCCTGAGCTCAAGCAATCCACCCACCTCTGCCTCACAAAGTGCTGGGATTACAGGCTTGAGCCACTGCAACTGGCTAAACTGGTTAATTTTTATATTATGTCGTTTTCACCTCAATTAAATGAAATGGGGTAAAACATACACACACACACACACACACACACACACACACACACAGTCAAACCCAAAAATCCCTGGGAACAGCCCACTTTATGAAAATTAACCCTCTATATAAGAACCTTAATTTTTTAATGACTTGGAATTATTAAAATGTTATTCTGTCTTCAGAGCAAACTTAAATCACACAAGGCAAATCAGGTAAAACTATCTGTACTTAAAATCAGCACCCTATCCATGTAGTAGGCTCTGGAGAGCCGAATTATGTAAATCTGCACTTTCAACATGAGAGAGAACTTCTGTCTACATGTAAAGAATATTTTCCATCGAAAGGAGTTTGAAGTATTATGATCAGATACTCTTTTAAGTTTCTTGAAATAAAAATGATGTTTAGAGATTTCAGGGTGTCCAAAATAATTATCTGTTTGCAAAGGCACACTCCAAACGATTCAAAGATACTTGATGAACTCATTCATCTCTTATTGGTAAAATGTGAAAAGTGGGATAGGAATATTCTGCTGTAATACATTTGGTATTTGGTGACAGAAAGACAAAAAAATGGTGTGAATATACTTGCTGGAAGCTAAAAAATATGTGAATTAAAGTATCTTTAAACAAATAATGCCGTGCCACCACCACTTCACTGCTATTACCCAGTAGAGTTAGAAGCGCCCTAAGAGAAACTTAACTTTGAAGTAAGAATAGTAGCCCCAAAAACCACAAGGTAGCCAGGCGCAGTGGCTCACCCCTGTAATCCCAGCACTTTGGGAGGCTGAGGTGGGGAGATCACTTGAGACCAGCCTGGCCAACATGGTGAAACCCCCATCTCTACTAAAAATATAAAAATTAGCTGGGCGTGGTGGCAGATGCCTGTAATCCTTGGGAGGCTGAGGCACGAGAATCACTTGAACCTGGGAGGCGGAGGTTGCAGTGAGCCACGATCACACCACTGCACTCCAGCCTGGGTGACAGAGCAAGAATCTGTCTCAAAAAAAAAAAAAAAAGAAAAAAGAAAATGGAAAAAAGAAAGAATTGGATAAAAGCATTCATTTACCCCAATTCCCCTAATGTCCATACCAGCCTACCTGCACTTCACAATCAATCCCATTAATCCCAATCCAGATTCGATGTCTCACAGCTAAATCTCCCAGCAAGTCTTACCTACCTTCTTCTGAGGACCTCATCTTTCACTATAAACTCAAATGGAACCTCTCTATTTCTCTGTATTTTTGTATTTCTTAAATCATCAAGAATTTTTAAAAGGCTTCAGTAAAACCAGAAATAGGCTGTTCCTCTCTTCTTGGTTCATCTGAGAACAGGAAGCCAAAGACATCTAACAAAATAGCCTTTGGTAGACAGCTTTTCATGCAGAAGGTAAAATTACAGGGTAAGAAATTCTGACTTATATCTACTGTGAATCACTTACAGAAATGACTCTTTTTCTTCAGATCCTTGCTA
This sequence comes from Piliocolobus tephrosceles, assembly GCF_002776525.5. Taxonomy (NCBI): domain Eukaryota; kingdom Metazoa; phylum Chordata; class Mammalia; order Primates; family Cercopithecidae; genus Piliocolobus; species Piliocolobus tephrosceles. The sequence continues at coordinate 102,516,920 of NC_045444.1, forward strand.
TTTAAGTCCATGATAATCATTTGCATTTGAAAAAGCTGACTCTGTTGAGTCATACTTAGAACTACAAACTCTGACTAAACTTGTAACTCAGTCCAGATAAATGAAAACAAAAGCCAAATTGTCCAAAATATGCAAGAAAAACAAGGAATATTGTTTTTACTTTGCTGATTTCTTTGAGTTTTTTTCCAAATTTACCAACTGGATATAATTTCCCCACTCAAAGCATATGAACTCAGGTACAACAATGCTACAGAATAATTGGATGACGTCCATTTCTTGCAACCCTCCATTTACCCAACTGGCTTATGCTAGAACTGACTCACTGGTAATGCTAACCCAGCACGGGAGGCTGACCAGGGGTACAGGGTTCTTCCTAGGGCCTGCAGAGCAGAATCCAGGTCAGAAGGCAATAGCTTTGCACCATCAAACATATATTCTATTTGGGACCTGGTCTTCCACTCTCTCTGCCACACTCACAAACCACCATAAACTATGGCAGGCTCAGTGAAAACTCCGTCCTGTTTCTCGCCAGTAACCTTGATGTGTTGTCAGCTCACTTTCCCCCATGTTACCCCCATCCAAATAATTCAGTTTGGGCTCAATAATCACTAGTTTGGATGTAGTATAACATTCTTGAATATGGTTTAGAATCTTCTTGCTGGTTGATCTTATTTCAACAGATCCCTCCTTTTCTGAAATGAAATCCTTGTAAACAAGGAGTGCAGAAGAAATACCAAAGGAAGAAACTAAAGCTCAAGCTGAAGCTTTGCAGCCAGGTGTTGAATCCTAAGAAGCCACTGCCCAGACAGGCTGGTGTTCCACAACTAACCACAAGGTGGCACTGCTTTGAGCCAAGCCCCAGGTCGTGTTAAAACCTGAATGAGATCAATGGTGAAGTTTTACAGTTGCAGAAGAGCCAAGTGGCAGCCATTAAAAGAAACCCCTTAGACCTCCTGATACGGGAAACAAAATGAATTGGCTGTGGGTCCCAGCTGCTGTCCCTCTCCATCCACCACTGCCTTCCCCCTCGGGCTGCTCCTGGCCCATGACAAGCGCAGTCCTGCTGTCCATCTAGGCTGTTCCCTTGGGACAAGGGCGGCCCCCAGGGGTGACTTTGGCTTGAGAACTTCCCATCCACCTAGTCCTCCCTTTCTTGGACTGTACTGCAGTCTGTGATTTTTTTTTTCCAACCCAATTCCCTTCCTTCTCTCCTTCACAGCTGACAGAACTTCATGATAGGACTATTCAGGAGTGGCCCCGTGATGGTGGAGATAGAAAAGCTTTCTAATGGGCTGCATACAAGGGAGCAACTGGTATCTACAAGGGAATGAAAAGTGGCCCAAGATGAGAATATATACAGTGGCCAGGAAATAAGGACTGGGGTAGAGGCCTACGGAGGAGCCCAGGGGAGTGGGTGCTCCAGGGGAGTGTCATTTCTGCCTCCCACGTTAATGCCCCTAGAATGGAATCCTCACGGAAGAGGCATAGAACAACCAAGCAGCCAAGAAGACTCAGCCGATTGATAGCTGGCCTTCATCACTGGTCAGCCCAGAACTGGTGTGACAGGCACAGGGATGGAGGGAGGCTGTAGATGGCCCATTAGCACGGACTCCCCGTTAACCGAGGTCAACAGAGCTGTTGCTGCCTCTGAACGTCCAACCTTCCTGCAACACAGACCACTGATGAGCCCTGAAGTGGCACTGCTCCTTAAGAACACCAAGGGGCCACAGGATGGCCAGTCGACAAGCGGCTGGGTCCAGATGTATTGCTTCTCTGTTCCGTGAAAATGGATCTGGGCCCTGTAAGTTGTTTCCCTGGGCCAGTGGGCTCTGAAGCTTTGTCAGGAGAGTGATGGAGAGACACTGGAGGAGGAAGAGGGTTTTGCTTCCTGATCCACGCAGTGCGGACTGCTCCGCAGGAGTGCTAAGCAGCACCAGCTTGCCAGTACCTCCCGCGGGGAGTTTTGCATCAGAGGCCTCTGCTTGGACACCTCTCTGTGCAGTTTTCCCCAGGCCCCCAGAGGGCAGGTTTCTAGCAAGTTCCACCAGCAGAGCACCACAGTGACTTCTCTGCCTTCCACTGAGCCACAGCCATGTCCTCCCTACTCAATCTGGGCGTCAGCTCCAGGGGTGCTGTGGAGGGCTCTTTTCTTTTTTTTTTTTTTTTAAAGGCAGGGTCTTACTCTGTCACCCAGGCTGGAGTGCAGTGGCGCAATCTTGGCTCACTGCAACTTCCACCTCCCAGGTTCAAGTGATTCTCCTGCCTCAGCTTCACTAGTAGCTGGGACTACACACGCCTGCCACCGGCCCAGCTAATTTTTTGTATTTTTAGTAGAGATGGGGTTTCACCATGTTGGCCAGGCTGGTCTCAAACTCCTGACCTCAGGTGAGCCACCGGCCTCAGCCTCCCAAAGTGCTGGGATTCCAGGCATCAGTCACCGTGCCCGGCCAGGGCTCTTCTTTGAGCTCTCAGTCTTGGCCCTAGTAGTGCAGGCTACTCCTGATTTCTGCTATTCTCATGTTCAAGTTCTTTTTACTTCCTACTAGCCAATCCTACACTACTCCAATCTGCTGTGATAATCACTCTTCACTTTTAACTGTCCCTGTTCAAATTGCCGTGTGGTTTCTCATCACTCCTCATAGTGATAGATGCCTCTTCCAGGCAAGAGTTTGCCTTTCCTGCCTGCAGGGACTCAGACACCATGACTATCTGGGGGCTATAGAAAGCCTGGTCCATAGGCATGCAATCCCATGGGACACAGCATCCAATCAGGTGACTCACTTCCCAGTGGAGGAGATGAAAGAGTGAGCCCCTGGCTGTGGAACCACTGTCCGTCCACACTCTGAACCACCCATAGGCAGCCAGCCTCACAGAGGGCTTCACCAACCAAGGCCCGGCTGAAGGGCCAGGATGGAGTGCTGACTTCAAGGGTGCATGTCCCCAGTAGGTTTGGGACCATGTCTGGGATCCGGTGGGTGAAATCAGGAGTGGCCCTGCATTCCATCATTCCCAGTGATCTGCTGCAGGATTTAAGGAGAATAGCAGCACTGGAAATTCTGGTCCCAAAGAGGGAGGCTCTTGCCAGGGGACATAAGGTCCCAGTGAGCTACAAACTATGACTGATGCCAGGACTGATGCCGGGACTGATGCCAGAACACTCTGAACTGCCTTTGTCCAGGCACCGGCAGGAAGAGATAGAGTTACTTTTACACAGTAGGGACAGGGGGCAATACAGGTGGAATCCATGTGACCCATTGAGGGCCTGCTGGTATTCCTGTGGGCCACTGGAAATGTGAATGCATACTTTCAGCAAGCCTGTCTTAAGAAAGCATCACTAAGCTGCAATCCGAGATGCCTCCTGCCCAATCCTCTCTCCCCTCTCTTTTACAGGGGTCAGCCTTGCAGCATGGTCTGAAGGCCAACACTGCCTTCTCTGGCTCCCTGTCTTTATCCTCCACAGACCTGGTGCCCAATAAGTGTCATGCAAATCTCATTATGTCCGGGCACCTGCTCTCAGAGGACCTGAACTAACATAAGCCACAAGCCAAAAGATTAGTGTGTGGGGAGGGATAATGTTCACAAGGGTCATCTTAATCAACAAACTCTTTTTACATAAATATAGAATTGTTTTCATGTTGTTTTCTGGACGTCCCTTTCTCTCAGTTATACGCCATGGGTATCATGGCCTTATCCTTTATAGCACTCATGCTCTCTCTCTCTTTCTCTCTCTCTGACTCTCTCTCTACTGTAAGCTCAGTAAGGACAGGATCTATGTGTATTTTTTCACCATTGCATGTCTGACTCCTAGCATAATGCTAAATACATAGTAGGAGCTCAAAATTATTAAGCCTATTCAAGAACACTCACTCTACAACAAAATGTACTAAGTGTAGTTGCAAAAGAATATTATTGACAGGATACTATTATGAGGTATACAAGAGCCCTGGATAATAAATTCATAATTCTGAAATATAGGTAATGACCAGCTGTCCCGTGATAGTCTAAGAAGAAGCTCTAAGAAGGAGTTGTACCTAAGTTTAGTGCTACATAGGCAGGTTCCGTGCCTTAAGCAGAAATAAATGGCAACGCTATGGAGATTTAAGGAGTCAGTGGCAGTCAACACCACAGGTCATGTGAAAGCAAGCCCTGTCTTTTCCGTCTTCTCCACCAACCTGTATTAGGGCCACTTTGCCCTCGAACACGCTTTGTAATTCTCAGTTTTTGTAACATTATCGGTTCCAGAAGGCCACCATTAAAGTGCTGTCTGGGAGGAAAAGAAAGCTTTCTGATCTTCCCACATTATTAGTATGAGCACGAAATTTAAGGACACACTCTCAAGGGCGATTCTGCACTGGCACAAACCTGACAATGGAGAATACCTCCTTAAATGCTGCACCCTGGGCACCTCATTAGCCTCTCCCTCATGCTAGCCCTGCTTGGGAGCATGATTTTGGAAGCTACAGATTCTGGGTCCCAAACCCCAGAGCTTGGTAAATCATACACTTTAAATTGAATGTGAATGATAGGCCGGACGAAGTGGCTCAAGCCTTGTAATCCCAGCAATTTGGGAGGCCAAAGCAGGTGGATCACTTAAGGTCAGGAGATCAAGACCAGCCTGGCCAATATGGTGAAACACCATCTCTACTAAAAATACAAAAATTGGCCAGGCATGGCGGTACACACCTGTAATCCCAGCTACTCAGGAGGCTGAAGCAGGAAAATTGCTTGAACCCGGGAGGTGGAGGTTGCAGTGAGCTGGGATTGCTCAACTGCACTCCAGCCTGGGTGACAGAGTGATACTCCATCTCAAAAATAAACAAATAAATAAGATGAGTGTTAATGATAAAGAAAATAAAATAGCTACTTCACCTCAAACACTTGAAAGAACTTTGATTAAGACAAAGAATGAACATACTCAAGCTGCTAAAGGCATTTCTTAAATTAGGGTCTAACTATCAGACTGGAGCCACGGAAGGCAGAATATGGAACCCTAATACATTTGCATACAATTGAAATTTTGTTTTTCCCTACAGAAGGAAATGCATGAAAAAATGGAATACTCTGGACAGAAAATCAAGACACAAATCAGGCACTGCCAAAAATAAATCACATAAAACTTTTTCTTTGAATTAACAGAATTTATACAAATTTGACTTCATGAAAAAAAGAAACTACACATCAATAATTACCATAAGGCTTTATTGTTCCAAAAGTATTTGCCACCAAAAATAAGTCATTATATAATTTTAATTGTAATAATCATAATTATGACACAATTTAGATTTTCTACCTTTATGAATTTTTTGTTTTGTTTTGTTTTTGGGTTTTTTTTTTTTTTTTTTTTTTTTGTTAAGATGCAGTCCTACTCTGTAGCCCAGGCTGGACTGCAGTAGCACAATCTCAGCTCTCTGCAACTTCTGCCTCTGGTTCAAGCGATCCTCCTACCTCAGCCTCCCGAGTAGCTGGGACTACAAGTGTGCACCACCACACCCGGCTTTTGTGTTTTTTTGTTGTTGTTGTTTTTTAGTAGAGATAGGGTTTTACCATGTTGGCCAGCCTGGTCTTGACCTCCTGATCTCAAGTGACCCGCCTGCCTCAGCTTCCGAAAGTGCTGGAATTACAGGTGTGAGCCATGGCTCCTGGCCTCCACCTTTACAATTAAATAATAAAATCTTCTGGGAGTTCATGATCCCTAGAATTATTATTGATTTAAAATTATTCCATCTTTCAAATACTTTTCTTAGAAATACAAAGTAAAATCATTAAAATATGTTAATTTCTGTTACTTAAACATTTTTAAATCACAGGCTTATTGGGACATAAGAGTGTATATATTTCAGGAATAGTTTTTCAATAGATATAATTAATAACATTTAAAAATCAGAAAAATGTTTTCCATACCAACTATAAGCTTTTAAAAAGCACAGAAGCATATCCTCGAGATGTGAAGGCACTGGGGGATAGAGGACACCTTGTTTCCTCTGCTCAGAGCTTAGCTTTGTCCTTAAAAGACGCCTTCATCCTTTTGACAACAGAAAGGTCCCCTGCTCCCTCGGGCCAGTTGTCATGATCTGTTAAAGAAGTGGAAAACCTCCTGTCACTTGCAAATCTCATTTGTCCTCTTTGATCCCACCAAATCCTCTTGTGAATTTCCCTGGTTCACACACTTTTCTCAGCACAAAAAAAGAAATCCTTAGGGCACATGTTTGAGAAAAGACTTCAGTTTGAATCTCAGGTCTGCCACGTGTTAGCTTTCCTGAATTTGGGGCATGACTCTTTCTGAGCCTCAGTTTCCTCCTCTATTAAAGGATATAACAATATCTACCTTTTAGAGTTGTGAGGGTTAAACGTGACATCATGTGTGCCTTGCTTGGTATACTGTGGATCGTCAAGAAATAGTGTCTCCTTAATAATAACAATTTAAAAATAGTGTCCTTACTTTGTACCGGGCACTGTTAGTTGCCTTTCCAGCATCCAGGTCCCCATCTCTTCTTTCCAACAGCTTGTTTCCATTTAAGGATCTAGAAGGCGCTGGGGAAGCTTGGCACCAAGGCATGAGGTCTAAGCTAAGTCAATCAGTGCACTATAACCCTGCCACGGTTATTGGTTGGAAATGGACATTTGCATAAGCTGATCTAATATAGAGTGGATCTCAGCATGTTGTTAGAAATTCTGGAACAAAGTCACTCCCCCAGCCCTCTCTCTCTGTCCATCTGGGTAGGAACATGGAAGTATGCAGCCTTACACACAGAAACAGCAGGCAGCCGTCCTGCAATGAGGACAGCCTGCCTTAAGACAGAGCCAACACCATGGAAGCAAAAACAGGAAACAGGGAAAAATTGTCCTTGATGAGATCAGTGAGCTCCTGAGTCATGTCTTACCTGTTTTTCAGTTATGTGAGCCAGCGAATTCCTTTACTGATTAGCCTATTTTGAGTTGTGACTAAAAGCATCCAGTTCAACAAAGGACTTTATTTCTTTTTTTTTATTTTTTGAGACAAGGCCTTGCTCTGTCACCCAGCCTGCAGTGCAGTGATGCGATCATGGCTCACTGCAGCCTCTACTTCCCAGGCTCCAGTGATCCTCCCACCCAAGCCTCCCAAGTAGCTGGAACTACAGGCACATGCCACCACGCCCAGCTAATTTTTTAAATGTTTTGTTGAGACAGAGTTTTGCTGGGTTGCCCAGGCTGGTCTCAAACTCCTGGGATCAAGCAATTGGCCCACCTTGGCCTCCCAAAGTGCTAAGAGTACAGGTGTGAGCCATGGTGCCCAGCCCCTGACATAGGGCTTTAAATGTGCATTACCTAAGGCCAGCCACAGTGGCTCACGCCTGTACTCCCAGGACTTCAGGAGGCTGAGGCAGGCGGATGACCTGAGGTCAGGAGTTTGAGACTAGCCTGGCCAACATGGTGAAACCCCATCTCTACTAAAACTACAAAAAAAGTGGTGGGGTGTGGTGTCGGGCGCCTGTAATCCCAGCTACTCTGGACGCTGAAGCAGGAGAATCGCTTGAACCTGGGAGGCAAAGGTTGCAGTGAGCCAACATCATACCACTGCACTCCAGCCTGGGCAACAAGACAGCCTGTGGGATCGAAAAAGAACAAAACAAAAGTGCATTATCTAACTTAATCCTCCCAACAGCTCTATGAAATAAATACTGTATGTGTTCCTGCATATAGGAAAAAAATGGAGTCTTATAGAAATTAACTTTCTCACAATCATACAGCTAATAAGGGTAGAGCCAAGTTTCCATCTTAGGCATTCTCATGTTGGAGCTGCAAATCTTAAAAGAAAACACCATAATGAAAGGCGTTTTTGCTCACCTCTCAGATATACCAGTCATTTATTAATGCAAAAAAGATCTTAAGCCTTGATCAGACTGTCAGTACCTAAAAGAGTAGGTAGAACCTGGGTCCTTGATATGAAATTCAAATTCATCTGGGTTACATCAACCACATGTTAATTTGCTACTAGTCAGTTAATTATCTTTAGGAATAGAAGTTCAATATATTTGCATTTTATATCCTTTACTACACTTTTGGAGTGATTTAGAGTTATTAGGATGGACAAACCTTTAAACTTCTGTGGATTTGTTTTGTTGTTTATAAAACTAGGATACTGGACTTCGTGATCTTTTAGGACCCTTCAAATCCCAAAGTTCTGTTGTCTAGTCATGAGATACACACACACACACACACACACACACACACAAAGGCATTTGCGTGTAATATCAATATTTGATTGAAACTTATAAAACTTCTGGTTTATTTTTTGTTTGTTGTTTTGCTTTGTTTTATTTTGTTTTGTTTTTGAGACAGAGTCTTGCTCTGTTGCACAAGCTGGAGTGCAGTGGCATGATCTTGGCTCACTGCAATCTCCGCCTCCCGAGTTCAAACGATTCTCCTGCCTTGGCCTCCCAAGCAGCTGAGACCACAGGTGCCCACCAACACGCCCAACTAATTGTTTTTTATATATATTTTTAGTAGACATGGGGTTTCACCATGTTGACCAGGCTGGTCTCGAATTCCTGACCTCAAGTGATCCACCCGCCTCAGCCTCCCAAAGTGCTAGGATTACAGGCATGAGCCACCGCACCTGGCCATATTTCTGTTTTTTGTACATCAAAAATGATGAATACAGAAATTTCATATGGCTTCATTCAATATACATCTCAAAGACAGTACAAAATAGCACCATAACACCCCACCCCACCTAGCAGGCCTGATCCTTCTGCTCAGATATGTAAGCCATTTATTGGAGAAACAAAATGGAGTTAAATCTTTAAAACTATAGCACGCTCTTGCCTCTTTTCTATCTCCTCTTTAGAAACATATACTCATACTGAGAATATTTCTCAGGGTTCAAATTCCACCAACCTAGCATATATAAAAAGCATATATAAAAAGCTAAGTTCTGTAATAAAGATAGTGAGATATTTTCTGTGACTAGGAATATTTCATTAAAAAAATCACATCATGAATATAAACATTTTGTACATTTTGATGTTCTATAAGAGAACACCTTCATCTCTTAAGTTCTATAAGAGAACACCCTCATGTCTTAAATAAATACTTATAATAAATTTTAAACTCCTGAACACCACACAGCATAAAGCTGGTGACTGCTCATTCCTCAGCTGCTCACCTGCTACCTCATATGAGTGAGTATAGAGGCACTGGCCCCCATCCACATCCACTGACTGTCCAGTGATGAAGGAAGCTGCAGGAGACAGTAGGAAGCAGACCACAGAGGAGACCTGGAAGCAGAAACACACACGTGAACAGGTAAAAGCGAATACTCCCCATTTCCAACCACTTCACATTCCCTAGTAAAGACATCTCAAAGCACATGACTGTAACATGAATCCAGCAGTGTGGGCATGTGTACCACAACCTCACAGTACCTAGACAACTTCCTTTTCTACCTGAGCATCCCCAAAATCAGGTAGGTGACTAGGGTAAAGGTGGCAAGGTATGAGGGAGCCTTAGACAGCGTCAAGCAAGCTACACGACGTGAAGAAGCCATAAGTCGGCTCAGTGCTTCAGCTCTGCTCTTTCCCATGTCAAACAATTCACTTCCTTCCATGCCTTTCATTGTCCTTCACAACCCCATTTTCCATCACTACCTCGTGACCTTTTATATGTTGGTCCCTGAAATAGCCAACATGTCTGTTTAGCAATAAACTAGCATTCTGGTTTGTTCAGTCTGTGGTCCTGTGAGGCCAAAAGCCCAGCAACACACACTCAAAGGAGCTCTCTACAAGAGGAACTTCAAAAACTTAGTCAGGCACTGTGGCTAAAAATTAGCCAGGCATGCTGGTGCATGCCTGTTAATCCAGCTACTCAGGAGGCTGAGGCAGGAGAATTGCTGGAACCAAAAAAAGAAAGAAAGAAAGAGAGAGAGAGAGAGAGAGAGAGAGAGAGGGAGGG